>NC_058131.1:394154786-394245577 GCF_016433145.1 Gracilinanus agilis | reverse complement strand
CCTAAAAAAACAAACCCATTACTCCTTTTTAACAATTTCACATTACATAACACAACTAATAAGGAAAAATAGATGAGAGAATTTTCTCTGTCATTTAGTTCTATTCACAGTGGAAATAAATTTAGTCTGAGTGAATCTAAACATGAGTACAGAAGATTTTTCAGCCAGAAAAGATTTAACTGCCCAAAAAGGAGAAATAGAAAGATGTATTTTAGTTCTTGAATGCTCCCCCACATGACATTTACCCACTATTCACATTTTTTATCTTGTTCTCTTTCTTAGGGTATGTCTATATAGACAAAGTGAAGGGAAGAACTGAGCCCCATTATCTAGATAGCTCAGTCCGCTGCTCTCCTACTAACAATATTTCCCAAGAATAGATGTTCCAGGAGATATGCCCTTGACCTCCTAAAGTCTTAGGTTGTGGCAAATATCCTGGGGTTTCTTCAGAGATGGGAAACAACACACCAGATACGGACCATGTCAAAGTCATAGATTAAGGAAGCAGCAAGCTAATTGGGTGTGGTTTCCAAGGTAACAGACACCAGCTGCCCATGACTTGAGATCTTGGGGTGGGTGGCAGAAGAATCAGGGATTTTTAAGACTTTTAAAAAAGTCAAATTGGGTTGGGGGAAGTATAACCTCAAGTAACAGAGCTAAAACAGAATGTTGGAAATATTTCATTACAAAAGGAACAAGATAGAGGGATTTTTTCCAGGCAGGCACAAAAAGAAATACAGTCAATGAATGTCCTCTTTGGCCCTATCTGCTCAATTTTTAAAATTCACTTTAATCTGTTGACCTTCCACACAGCCAGTTTATAATTTTTCCTTGCTTCATGGGGGATCAAAGTGATTCCCTGTTAACTTTATTTTTTCTTTCTTTCTTTTTTGCTTTTTATCAGATCTCAATAATGGGAAATTATTTCCAGCATGAAGAGAACAAAGACATTTTGTTTTGTCTTCATCTGTCTGGAAAATTGGAAAGTGTATCTCTTATGTCTTTTTGTCGGTCTCCCTCTGGGATAAAAGAAAACCTGCTGGAGATGCCATCTCAAACCTCAGTCCTGCCTGAGGATGTGTGGGCGGTTGGCTCATTTGCTCATCTCCTCTTTTCTCTGAAGAAACATAAGCAAGAGTTCTAAGGGGAAAAAGGCAAGTATAGCAGGTGCAACTTTACAAGTGTAAGACTAAGTTCCACTGGGCCCTATGGTCGCTGGGCAAAGGATCAGAATGTTTGGTTGTAAAAAACAAACAAACAAACAAACCACTACCACTAATTAATAAAAACTCTTCCTTGTTCACCTAAATTTCTGGCAATTAGAAAGATCTTTTGTATTGTGGGCAGTGACATGCTCAGTACTTAACACAAAAGGGATGCTAGGAGAACAACTTTGGTACAGGTGGCTATATCTCATCAATTCAAAGGCTCATAGAGTTCTTGTTGGAAGAGACCTTAGAGAGCATATTACCCAACCTTTTCATTTTAGAGATGAAATGATTTGCCCAAGACTTCCCAGGTCGGAAGGGGCAGGGCTAGGATTACAACCCAGTTCTTTTACTTCCAAATCCAGGTCATTTTCCACTGTTTCAAAGTCCAGGGAAGAAAAGGAGTCCATTTGTCACTTTCCCCTGTCAGTCTGGGTTCCTTCAGATGGTGGGCGGTGGTGATAGTGCTAAGGTCAGGCATAGGTTGGGAAGGGGGAACTAGGGAAAAAAGACTGAAGGCAGGGACTCTGGTGTCCAAGGCTGACTCCATCAGCAGTGCTGAATCTAATGTACTTTATAAACCTTGTTCAGTCCAAGGCATTATTTTCAAGGGGAGAGAAAGTATAATGTGTGTTAGGTGGCAAAGCAGATAGAGCGCCAAGGCTAGAGTCAGGAAGACCTGAGTTCAAATCAGGTCTCAGACACTTACTGACTGCATGATCCTAGGCAAGTAATTTAATCTTATTTGCCTCAGTTTCCTCATCTATAAAATAAGCTGGAGAAGGAAATGGTAAACCACTCTAGTATTTTTGCCAAGAAAACCCCAAATGGGGTCACAAAGATTCAGACAACAAATTCATGTTTTTGAATTTCTATATTATACTGTTTGTGTCTGTGTTTATATAAGTGACTGTGCAACGCTATTTTTTAAACCCTTACCTTCTGTCTTAGAATGAATATTAAGCAGAAGAGCAATAAGGGCTAGGCAATTGGGATTAAGAGATTCACCCAGGGCCACACAGCTAGAAGTGTCTGAGGTAAGATTTGAACCCAGGACCTCTCATTTCCAGGCCTGTCTCTCTCTACACTCAGACACCTATCTGCCCCTCTGTGTATCTCTATTAACTAAAATGTCTTTGAGTGTGATTTCCTGCCAATGTATTTCTGAATATCTGTGTCTGCCTCTGTATGTGTCTCAGGTGTTTCTCATTGTGCTCAAGACCACGTGTGTCATTTTCTTAGTTTATGACTGTTTATATTCAATTAATTTCAGTAAGTGCTTATTTCAAACCAGCTATGTGCTCAGCACTGTTAAGCATTTTTGAGAGTTAAGAAAGGTATATAAAATTCAATATCTCGCTAATTCATTGTAAAGTGTTTTCGATGCAGGATGTTAACTATTGCGATTGTCATTCAGCAGAACTGTGATTCAATTCAATAAACACTGATTAGGCACCTACCCTGGATGAAGCATAAACTTACATGGCATAAACTTGTCTAGTAAAATTTGTCCTTGGTGCTCTCCTACTGCACTTCCTTCTTCCATGACCTTCTATTCCCTCTCTGTCTTTCTCTCAGTTTTATAGTCCTTCTTTTAGAAAAAGGTTTCAAGACAATCAGTTGATAATCATCTACTATGTGCCAGGCAGTATATTAAACATTGGGGATACAAAGAAATGCACAATATAGTCCCTTTCCTCAAGGAGTTCATCGTCCAATGGTGGAGTCAACATGTAAACTATTATGTACAAATAAGCTAGTGTAGGATAAATGGTAAATATGCAATAGAGAAAAGGCACTAGCATTAAGAAAGATCAGGGAGCAACTAGATGATTCAGTAAGTAGAGCTCCAGGCCTGAAGATGGGAGGGAGGTCCTGGGTTCAAATCTGGCCTCAGATACTTCCTAGCTGTGTGACCCAGGTAAGTCACTTAACCCCAATTGCCTAGACCTTGCTGTTCTTCTATCTTGGAACTCATATGTGATATCAATTCTAAGATGGAAGGAAAGGGAAGGGAGGGGAGAGAAAAAGTTAAAAGGAGAGAGACAGAAAGAGATAGAGAGGGAGATAACAGGGAGAGAGGGGGAAGAGGAAGGGAGGAGGGAAGGGAGAAAGAAAGAGAGAGAGAGAGAGAGAGAGAGAGAGAGAGAGAGAGAGAGAGAGAGAGAGAGAGAGAGAGAGAGAGAGAGAGATTTCCTGTAGAAGGTGAGATTTTAACTAGGACTTGAAAGAAACCAGGGAAGCCAAGAGCCAAAGATAAGGATGGAAAGCCTTCCAAGCTCAGGCTATTTCCATTCTAACAGGAGGCCATAGAAGGGGTTTAGAGTGAGAAAAGGCCTTAGAAATCTAATCTCTCTTTTTTTTCAGATGGCCTGCCATAGTAGAGTGCCAGACTTGGAATCAGAAATCCTTGGCTCACCACCCTGCTTGTGCCAATTAATTGCTGTGTAACTCCAGACAGGTTATAATCTCTCTTGTTGTGAAGATGATATATGGAAACAATTCCACATACATGAAAGCATGTCTTCCTGACACTTAATTTATTGTATAGTACTGCCTTTCATTCTACCTTTAAGACTTTTTATTAGCTTAAACTTGAGTTTCCTCTAATTCTAAAATCTGAGTTTTTATTTCAATAGATTTCCATATCATTTATATGTAAAATATGTAAACATAATATGATGGAAAGGATCCGAGATGTGATGATTTGACTAAAGTTTCAAAGATTTCAATCTGGATTGAAACTTGAATGTTATCTACAATTCCCCCATTTTATAGATGGGGATACGAGGGCCCAATTATTGCCAAGGCAACTAGGAAGTGGCAGAGTCAGGATCAGAACCCCAGGTGTGCAGGCTTGAACTGGCTAGAGAGAGCCAGTTGTTAAATTGTTTGAGCATTTACATCTTAGAAATAAGCAAACCATATAAATTAGGACTTAGCTTACTGTTTTATTGTTTATCATTTGAAAGTAATAGAGAAAATGCTAATAATGATGATTAAACTTAAAAGTATGTCATGTATATTTAATTTACCCAGTCACATCTGATCCTTCATGGCCAATATAGGGTTTCCTTGGCAAAATATTGAAGTGATTTGCTATTTCCTTCTTCAGTAGACTAAGGCTAACAGAAATCAAGTGACTTGCTCAGGGTCACACAACTAGTAAGTATGTGAGATCACATCTGAATTTGGGTCTTTGATGGTGAACCTTTTAGAGACTGAGTGCCAGGCCCCCACCTCACCCCACCTTCCTTAACCCAGACAAGGGAGGGAAGAAGTGCTCCTATTGGGCTGCTGGTAGGAGGGGCAGGTGAAATGAGGAATGTCCTCAGGCACATGGAGAGGGGGAGGGGAACAGCTCCAACCTGAGTCTCTCTGGCTTTCTACTTATGAACTCTGGGGGCAACTGCAGTCATACCCACAGAAAGGGCTCTGCATGTCCTTTTTTGGCACACATGCCATAGGTTTGCCATCACTGACTTAGGTCTTCCTGACTTAAGCCCCAAGGCTCTATTCACTGAGCTACCTAACTGCTGTGCATATTTACATACATATTTGTTTATACTGTAAAAATAATAAGCAATGAATTGATTATTGATATAAACTGATTAGATACTCTGCTTGCTATTCTTACAAAGTATCTTCAGTTTATGTAAGTGAAGTGAAGCTCATAAGTGAACTTCTCTTTAGGGCCAGGCACAAGGATACTAAGGAGACTCTTGTTATACAAAAATAAACTATTTATTGAGAATATATGGATATTGTGGGATCCATATTTCTGAAAGGGGTTTAAGCTGCATCACAGAATTCCATAGTGCTCCCCAGAACTCTAAAGGAGGGGGCAGTTAAAGGCAGTTGGAGTCCTGGTATAAAAGTCAGGTCATCCTTCTTGCAAGGGTCCTGACTCTTTGCTCTTGGCTCTGAACAGAGGGACAATCTGTGTAGCTCTGGGCTGGGACATTCAGTTACTGACAGCCAGGGCTGCTTTACCTTGGTAGCTAACCACATAGACAGACCTTCAAGCAAAAATACAGTTTAGCAGTTCATGTTTTAGCAGTTCATGTTTTAGAAGGAAGAATATTTAGGGCTTAGATTAGAGTTTAGCCATTCCAGTTACATTCCCCTCTCCCCCCTCCCCCCCAAGGGAGAATGTGTTGTTAGTCTACAGTTAACAGTTTTAGTCAGATTACTTTCCCTCCTCTTTACTTAAACTGATTCCCTTTCCTGTTCCCTGAAATCATTAAATACATTTAGTTTGTGAAAAGATAGAGTTTGTGTATAGTTAGCTGGGGAATATACTTACTACCTTTCTTTCACCAAGCCAAATATTTCATGTAGCAGGGGCTGTAACTGCCTTTCCCCTGGGGGCCTGTGGTCAGATTTGCTGAAGACTTTAACCTCAGACTTAATCCATCCTATGAGAGAGTAATTCAAACAAAGAAAGTTATCATCACAAGGGGTTTAGTTTCTATCCACTTAGCATCTTGGCCCAAAAGTTACCAAGCTAGAATATCTTCCATAACCAGACAGTTAATTGATTTCTAACTGCTTACAGGGTGGGGGGAGGTGAAGGAGTACTCCATAGGCTCCTGCCCCTCCCATCCAGTCAAGTTTGCCTGCTTCTCCAAAGACCAGGGATTGGGGAGACTCCATTACCACTGACCCCTGATCTCACAGTTTCCCTAATCTTACAGTTATAAAAGAATTTCTAACTCTAAGGGATTCTAACTCCACCCAAAATAAAACTCCCAGGTTCTGCAAGGAACCATTTCTCCTGTTTCCACAGGTTACACTGATCCTTCCTGACCTGATTAACCCAAATTTTTCCTATTCTACAATGAACTAACACTATTATCCTTCTACGGAGTATATAACTCTTAACTTTGTCTCCAAGTTATAAAAATAATAAAGGCTACCTGGCTGAGCCTCAGCAAGAACCAAGTTAGGACTCTTAGTCTTAGCAGATTCAGAGTTGAAACCAAAGACCAGGTCTTTCTTTGGTCTTCTCAGAGATAAAACAATTTATGAAACAGCAATAGACAGTCAGTAGTGTTTCCCAAGTTGGAAAAGGAAATCACTTAGCTCCTTCAGGTTTTTCCCTCCTTTCCTTTTACCTCAGACAATGAGGAGAGAGAGAAGATGTCACCTGTTCCCAGCCCTCAGAGAGAGCTTCAGCCACTCCCCAAGAGCAACAGCCACACTCAGAGAGAGTAACTGCCACAGAAAAATTGTTACACTGTCAACATTTGAAACCAACATCTTTCTCAGGTCTGGTTTCAAACTCCAATTCTTTCTCAAGCCAGCTTCTTCACTTCTTATATCTAAATGAATCTAACAAGACTTAATTTCTAATATCATCCTTATAAGATACATGTATGTTAATATATGTACATGCATTTTAGAGAGAGCTGGTAGCTAAATATTTACCAGCATACCCTGATAAGAACCCAAGACTTCTGTTCTCAAGCCCAGAGCCTTTTCTACTTCACTATACTATCTTAAATGTTCCTTCCATTTCTTCCTCTGTATATGCTCCAATCACCCCCTCTTGATGGATACAGTAGAAACAGATTTTAGTTTCAGGCACTCTAATTTGATGAATTATAACTGCTGCCAAGTGACTGTTTAGAATAAACAGAGGTCTGAGGAAGAGCAGAGACACAACAGACCAGAAACTCAGTGGACAAGTTGTCTCTTTCTCTTCATAGAGGCAGAGGAGAAATGGGATAATGGACTCTGTCTTATTTTAAATCTTCCTGTTTTCTTTCTCTTTCTGTCTCCAGTCCATAGAAACTCTCTTCCTCTGGCGAGAATACCACCTTCTAGATGAAGTCTTTCCTAATCTCCCTTAATGCCTTCCCTCTGGTAATTAGCTCCATTTTATCCTGTCTACAGCTTGTTTGTACCTAAGAGTTTGCACATTATTTCCCCCATTAGACTGTAAGTTCTTTGAGAATGGGGACTGCCATCTACCTTTCTCAGTATCCCCAGCACTTAGCACAGTGTCTTTACCTAGTAGGTACTTAATAAATGTACTGATTGATTCCTGCAGTTCTATGCATAATCAAATGCCTAGAAAATGCCTGCTAATTGTTAAGTAAACATTCAGAGTAGCAAAAACCAGAGTGTGCCTGGCATGCATTGGTGTCTGCTCCTCTGTAGATTTTCCAGAAGGTTCTAGGTATGCTTCCCCAAGGCTGTTATAAGAGAGGAGGAAGAAAGATTGGGGGGGGTGAAAGGGGGAAAGATGCATATGGGGGTGGGGTGGGAACTTTTTGCTTCAGCAGTGAGCTGGGTACTATGCCCAGAATCAACACTTGCCATGGCAACCAAAGCACACTAGCTGGCAAAAACTCAAAATGCTTCTCAGATATTTTGCAAAAGCGGCAAAGAGCCAGACTGAAGGCTCCAGAAGAAAAGATGGAATAGGAGGAGTACTGAAGAGATATGAGAATGTCCCTAATGCAAACAATTTTCCATACCTGCCTCTTCAATAACCCAAGAACCTTTGTTCTTGTCAATAAGCTATGAAGACAGGAAAGCATTCAGAAAAATATATAGAGAAGAAAAGAGTGTGGAGGAAGAATCATTTCATTCCTCCCCAGAGCTTTTGGGTCTCAAAACTCTTGCCCCATCAGGGCCCTCTGAGGTGGGGAGATGACAGATAATATCTCTGAGGGAAAATGAGAATAATTTTCTCAGGATGCCTGAGACAGAGGATAAGATGGCTCCCCTGGTGTTTGACTTCTCAGTTTGAGAAAGTTCATATTCTCTTTCTGAAGGCAGTATTGATCTTCAGGCCTCAAGAGGCAGTGTGGTATAATAGAGAAAGAGTTGGCTTGTGGGGAACAATTTGAATGGAATACCAATGCCAAGGTATAGTCTCTGTGTGACCTTGGAGAAGTCACCTAACCTGTTTCAGGTCTTTTTTCCAGAGCTATAAAATGAGAAGATTGGACTAGATGACTTTTTTTTAATTTTAAACCCTTAACTTCTGTGTATTGACTTATAGGTGGAAGAGTGGTAAGGGTAGGCAATGGGGGTTAAGTGACTTGCCCAGGGTCACACAGCTGGGAAGTGTCTGAGGCCGGATTTGAACCTAGGACCTCCCGTCTCTAGGCCTGGCTCTCAATCCACTGAGCTACCCAGGTGCCCCCTGGACTAGATGACTTTTAAGGTTCTTTCTGATTCTAAATCTATGCTCCCATGAAAGCCAATGGTGCCAACATACCCAAGTAGCCTAAGATCCATCCAACTTTTATGTCAAGGTCCATGCTTTATGCTTCTCTTGGAATCTGTACAGCATCTAGCCAGTGCATCCATGACAAATTAATAGGAGTAATAACAGCAGCAACAACAACAAAATGTAACATTTTATGGCATTTTATAAATCATGTTTTTCTCACCAAAGTGTGTGTGGGGGGCATTCTATAGGTAGATAAGTATACGAATCACTATGCCCATTTTATATGAGAAATGAAGGCACAAGGAAATTGCCCAAAGTCATATAGAAATGGCAAAACTAAACTCTAACCCAGTGGTTCCCAAACTTTTTTGGCCTACTGCCCCCTTTCCAGAAAAACTATTACTTAGCCCCCTGGAAATTAATTTTTTTAAATTTTAATAGCAATTAATAGGAAAGATAAATGCACCTGTGGCCATCACCGCTCCCCTGGATCACTGCAGCACCCCCAGGGGGCAGTGGTGCCCACTTTGGGAATCACTGCTTTAACCCAAGTTTTCTGGTTCTAAAATCAGTGCTGTTTTGAGTATGATATTCTGAAGAGTGCTAACAAGGAATTCTGATACCTGAGGCTCGCACCAGTCTAGATAAAGCAGCATGAGAAGTAGACAGGAAGACATCTCTAATTCAAGTCCAACCTTAGACACAGTAGCTATATGACCCCAGGAAAGTCACTTACCCTGTTTGCCTCAGTTTCTTCATCTGTCAAATGAGCTGGAGAAGGAAATGGCAAGCTGTTCCAGTATCTTGGCCAGTAAAACCCCAAATGGGGTTACAAAGTGTTGGACATGATTGAAAATGACTGAACAATGATCACCATCTTTGGGACAATTTGTTCATTACTTCGAAATAATTTCCTGCTATTGCCACTGAAAATGACTGAACAGGTGCTGAGAAGTTCCCAGACTGCTGGAAAGGCCACCACTACCTGAGGGAGAGAACAAGGTAAGCTGGGGAAGAATTCATTTTGGAAGAGGGAAGAGCAGACCAAGGGAGGACACTTACCAACCATTAACTTTCTTTCCTTAACTAATAATTTTTGTTCTATTTTTTCCAGATTACATGTTGATACAACTTTTAATATTTGTTTTCTGACACTTTGCAATCCATGTTCTCTTCCTCTCTCCCATTTTCCCCCAAGAAGGCAGGTAATATGATACAGGTTGTATATATATATATTATTACATAATATATATTTCTCTGTTTGTCATGTTGTAAAATAAGACACATATTGCTTATACTAGAGAAAAATTCATGGAGGAAATAAAGTGAAGAATGTTATGTTTCAGTCTGCATTCAGACAGTCTACTCCTTACTCCTTTTCATCGTGAGTCATTTGGAATTGTCCTGGATCCTTGCTGTGTTGATAATAATAAAGTCACTCACATTATTGTTGTTTTAATAACTATTTTATATTGTCATTTATTTTATATTGTATTTATATCATTACATTATTGTTGTTATGGTATATACAATGCTCTCCTGGTTCTGCTCACTTCACTTTGTATCACTTCATATAAGTCTTTCCAGATTTTTTTGTGATTATCTTGTTTGTCATTTTTTATGGCATATTAATACTCTGTTACAAACATATACCACAACTTGTTCAGCCATTCCCCAATTGATGGACATCTCTTTAGTTTCTAGTTCTTTGCCACCTCAAAAAGAGCTGCTATAAATATTTTTGTACAAGTAGGGTCTTTTTCCCGATTTTTAATCTCTTTGGGATACAAATCTAGTGGTGATACTGCTGGGTCAAAAGGTATACACAGTTTTATGGCCCTTTGGGCACGGTTCCGGATTGCTTTCCAGGATGGTTGCATCACTTCACAGCTCTACCAACAGTGTATTTGTGCCCCAATTTTTCCACATCTCCAACATTTATCAATTTCCTTTTTTGTCATGTTAGGCATTCTAGTAGGTTTGAGGATTCTTAACTAATTATTCTTGCCATCTAGGCACCAGACTCCATTGTTTATACATACAAATGCTGATATGAGAGCATAGATTTAGGTCTGAAAAAATTCTCCCTCCTTTATATCTAAGAAACTCAGGTCCAGAGAATTCAAGGACATTGTCTTCAAACTACTGGCAACCTGGGACAAGGCCCTAATTACCCTATCCTAGTTGTCCTCTATCACTAAACCTTGAAGAAGGTACTAAATACATTTTTTGCCTTGAATTGAGTTAGTGTGAGTGAGTAGGAACAGGCTTGTTGAATTGAGGAGGCTGGGATTAGAGTGGCAGATGGGACATAGAGAAAAACTCTAGCTACTCTAAGCTCTCCAAAGATAGCCCATCTAGACCTGAAAGTAGGACTGGGAGTGTCTTTGTTGTTTTCCCTCCCCCAAACATAGAAAAATCTGTCAGACATCACAAGGGGATCCCTCCCCATCCATGCTAGCTGGGAGATTGTCTGGTAGAAGTTGCTCAATCCTTTTGGAAGTAGAAGTTTACCCTATTTTTTTCAAGTGACTGTTGCCTCAGGAAAATATAAGGTTTTGCTTTTGGCTTTCCCCATCCCTTTTCCTTTTTCATTCCCATTTTAAGATTCTTCATTAATAGCAACTGTGGTCTCTTGGTTTTTCCAAAGGGCTTCTTTTTTTTTTTAAACCCTTACCTTCCACATTAGAATCAATACTGTATATTGGTTCCAAGACAGAAGAGCAGTAAGGGCTAGGCAATTGGGGGTTAAGTGACTTGCCCAGGGTCACACAGCTGGGAAGGGTCTGAGGACAGATTTAAACCAAGGACCTCCTGTCTCTAGGCCCAGCTCTCAATCTACTGAGTCACCCAGCTGCCCCTCCAAAGGGCTTCTAATTGACTTAATAAGGAATGAGAGGAAAATTTGTGGCTTTTAGGCTCTCAGACTCATACAGAAGGTTACCTGGCAGTTATATGAATGTCCTATCCACATTCAAGGGGCTCCTCTCTCATTCCCACCTGCTCTGTGATCCAGTGACACTGGATTCTTTGCTGTTCATGTATAAGACACTCCATCTCCTAACTCCAGGGATTTAAAAAAAACAAAAACAAACAAAAAAAAAAACTTTGCCTTCTGCATAGGATAGTTAAGTATTGCTTCCAAGATAGAAGATTGGTAAGAGCTAGGCAACTGTGGTTAAGTGACTTACTTAAGGTCACACAGCTAGGAAAGTATCCGAGGTCAGATCTGAACCTACGACTTCTTGACTCCAGGCCTGGCACTCAATCCACTCTGCTATCCGGTGGCCCCAAATCCAGGAATTTTAACTGATTCTCTCCCATGCCTCTAATCCTCTTCTTCCTCATTTGTATTTTTTAAGGGTTTTCTTTTTTAAAAAATTTTATTGTCATGCAAAACCCACTTCCATGTTGGCCATTGTTGTAAGAGCAAACTCATATATAACCAAAACCCCAAAATAAAACCATAAATACACTGATGTGAAAGAGAACTCCAACAGTGCTTTCTCCAGAGGTGGATAGCATTCCCCTTCATAAATCTTTCAGGATTGTCCCCAGATCATAGCATTGTTGCTGTGAAAGGGAACTTTTATTCCCTTTATCTATTTTAAGTTAATCAATCAAGAACTTAAAGTACCCCTATTTAACACTTAGCAAGAGCCTTTTACTAGAAAAAGTTCACACCCCCAAAGACCACAAGCACTGCCCCAACCCCAATTGAGGAGCAAATTGGGAGGCTGTGTTTGGTTCCTTTGAAGTGGAAGAGAGACGGGAAGTGACATGGAGAAACTGCTTATAAAGTGCCAGCCCAAGGACTCCTGAGGTTGTATTTTTTGGAGGAATTCAGCTGAAGAGGAGGATTTTTCTCCAATTCATTCTGGGAAGCACTGTATGAAGATACATTGGGCATTGGTGAGTCAGGCTAAAGAAGCATTCTGCACTGCACAGATTCCGCATTGTGACTCCAGCTGAAGGAAGAGGCTTATGCTGTTGAGATCCTTGTTGAAGAGGCTACTGAACTTCCACATGGAGATTGGAACTTTGTTGGGGAGCAAGCTCAATTTCTTCAGTTAGGAGCTCTAGGGTGGTAGGCTAGGAAATATTTTTTACTTCCCTCATACATTTCCCTCCTTTTACTATATTTATATTCAATTATTAAGAGCTACTAACAGCCTGCTGACTCATAGATTAACTTTTATAAATGGTGACCACAACAATTCTTTTTTGTAACCATTATTATTTTTGTCAAACCAAAATTTTAAACTATTACATTTGGCAAACAATTTTAATGATTACATTGCGAGTAGCCAAGTTTTCACAGATAATCATCATCTAATATTGCTGTTACTGTGTACAATGTCCTCCCAATTCTGCTTATTTCCCACTGCATTAGTTCCTGCAGATCTTTCCAGCTTTTTCTGGAATTATCCTGCTTATCATTTCTTATAGCACAATTGTATTCCTTCACCAAAATATACCACAATTTGTTCTGCCATTCCCCAACTGATGGACATCCCCTCAATTTCCAGTTCTTTGCCACTACAAAAAGAAAAGCTATATTCTTGTATAAGTAGGTTCCAAGGCAGCAGAGCAGTAAAGGCTAAGTGATTGGGGTTAAGTAACTCCCAGGATCACATAGCTAGGAAGTATCTGAAGTTAGATTTGAACCCAGGACTCTTATCTCTTAGGCCTAACTCTCTATCTACTGAGTCACCTACCTACTCTGTTCCTTAGCACAGTACCTAGAACACAGAGGTAATAAATGCTTGTTGACTTGATTTGAATGACAAAAGGACTAGCCAGTGAACTCTAAAACTTTTAATTAATTATCTTTGCTTTGGAAGTAGCACTTTCCACCTTTAGTTGCTTCGGTGAAATTAGTTTGAATCCTATCAATCAAACAAGCATTAGACAAGTATTTATTAAGCTCCTACTGCTGGTAGCCAAGCAGATCCTTCTCTCCAAACAGATTCAGAGTTTTCAACCTTTACTAATGCATGGTACTTAAGCTATGTGCCAGGTACTTGAGATTCAAAGGCAAAACACTCTTGCCAAAATAGATCTTTACATACTAATCTGTAAACTGATAAGCCTATACATGACTATTTGAGAAGGGAGAAAACTCTAACTATTGGGGGTGGGTGGAGAGGGGAGGAAGAAAGGCTTCCCTTATGTGTCCCCTAATATATTGCCCTATAGAGGGGGCACATGAGCTGAGTCCTGAAGCTATAACGATTAAATTCTCAAGAGGCAGTACTTCTTAATTTTTAAGTTAGTTTATTATTTAAAAAAATCTAAACTAGCCAGTTGGTTCTCTCCACAATCCAAATGGACACCAAACTCCAGCAGGGCAAAAAAGTTTCTGTGGTGCGGGTCAATATATACCCTCTGTGACCTCATCACTTAATCCCTCCTCTGGACATCCCAAAACATTTTTGATTTGTAAATAGTCACTGAGGAGATAGTCCCTGAGACCTTGGTCCTTCCCTCAATACTTCACTACAGGAAAGAGAGTGTCCTTGTTGAGATCTAGAAGACTCCACCATTCAACATATTCTGACATGTGACCAGGTCAACATGATTGCCTAGCATACGGTGGCTAGAGCTTGCTGATTTCCCTCACCTAAGAGAATTCTTGTTTACAGATAAACAAGAAGCAGGTCTCTACCTGGCCTGTAGCTAAAGTCAGTTCAGTGTGATGCCCTAATATCTGGGAGTAAATTAAAATTACTTTAACTTGGAAGCTGGCTGATCTTCAAAACTGGAAGTTTAAGAAAGAATTTGTATAAAAATAATTACAATTCAATCTTAGTTTTCCACAAATGACTCTATATTAAGAAGTGGAATTCAGCAAAGAGTATATTGCAGATCTGGGGAACAGTCTCTGTAAAGACACAGACAACGGTGGGAGTTGGAAAGCTGATTTTGGAGAATTGAAAAATGGCCATTTTGGTTGGAATTTATGGAAATTATTTGAAAGGGAATAATGTGGGATAAACCTGGAAAGGTAGATTGGGTTCATCTATGGCTTGGTACTTATAAAGAGCTTTAAGTGCCAAGGAACAGAGCTTTGAGCTGGTAATTTCAAGGATTTGCTGAAGGCAGTACTTCCATTTTGTCTGACATATCTCTGCATTGCTCTGGATCCATTTAGAATATATAGGTGTGGGATGCTCAGTTACCAATACCCAGAGGAGGAAACTGTGGCATTGGTTCTGTGGCAGAGAGAAGTTAAATGTGGTCTTTCAGGAAGTGCATTAAACATGAATCAAAAAACCTGGGTTCTGGTCCTAGTTCTGCCACTAACTGACTGAGACCTTGAGCATATCACTGTTGCTCTCTGGGATTCAGTTTTCTCACCAGTAAAATGAGGGGTTGGATTAAATCATCCCTAAACCCACTCAGCTCCAGCTCCAAGATTGGTATTTTTTTTTTTTATTGTAAGTTGAACCAGTGGGAGAATGTTGCATGATGGTTCCCACAAACTGATGGGTAGTAGGACTACACTTGGTTATTCAGGAACACTAATCATTCATTCATTCATTTATCCAAGAATCATTCATAATCAACTACTATGTACAGATTGTTGGGCTGGGAGAGTTAGAAAGTTGAGGTATGATGTAGTCTTGGCTTTCTCATGCCTGCAGAGATAGTTATAATACACAAGATTACATGGTAAGTACACGAGAGCAGACTAAAACAATAGGTTATGTAAGATCTAAGGGGGAAGACCATTACCACAGAGGGATCAGGATGATATTCAGAATAAGAACGTATAGCCAAATAAAATAATTTGGAATACAAATCAGAAAGAAGTTCTGCCATAGAGAGCTAGGTGGCATAATAGATAGAGCACTGGTCCTGAAGTCTGGAAACCCAGAGCAAATCTGGCTTAGACACTTAACTAACTAGCTGTATAACTTTGGGCAAGTCACCTAAACTCTCTCAGCCTCAGTTTCTCCAACTATAAAATGGGAATAACATTAATAATAGCACCTGTTTCCCAGGGTTGTTGGGAGGACCAAATGAGATAATTTGTAAGGCCCTCTAAATGCTTCTTTCCTTTCTTGTTTAGAGACTCACAGCTATAAGAGTGATCAACTAAAAGACTAAAAGAAAGCCCTCCCCATGCAACCATAGCTATGGGGAGGTAATAGAATGTTAAAACCCAAAGAGAACCAATAGTAAACTTTGCATATCATCTTTTAAAAATATTATTTTGAATCCAGAAATTACCTTTCAGAAAAGAGAAAGTGATTTGTTTGTGTTTTTTTTTTTTTTTCTAAAGTAATCCTGGGAAGGCAGCTGGGTGGTTCAGTGGATAGAGAGCCAGAAATGGGAAGTCCTGGGTTCATATCTGACCTCAGACACTTCCTAACTGTGAAACCCTAGACAAATTGCTTTAACCTCCGATGCCTAGACAGACATTACCGCTCTTTTGCCTTTGAACCAATACACTGTTTTGATTCTAAGATGGAAAGTAAAGGTTTTAAAACAAAAAAATAAGCCTGGGAGAGAAAAGGAAAAAGCTATTTTCTCCCTCATGACTACTTTTTCCTTTATCTAGGACTACTTAATCTTAACTTTTTCCATGAATATAGCCTGGAAGAGCACACCAGGATGGTAAACTCAAACACAGAGGCTTGCCCAGGCTACACTGAAACGGAGGCTAGTTCTAAACTAGAGTCACTCACATCAAGAGAAGAGAAATGGAGGGTTCCTTTCTTGGCTTGTACAATGCCATGCTCTTGTTAAATACACATAGTCAGGCTAGACTAGGTCATGAACTGGCTCAGAATCATAAAAACTCAGACTTGGAAAAGGATTTGTGGGCTCATCTACTCTAACTTCCATCACAATCATAGTAGCTCAGCTGACCTTACTAATGCGGGCAATCTTGCCAATGATAACCATTTGCCATGCCTCCAAGCCAGTCCTCAGCTCCTACCTCCTTCCCGTGAGTTCTGGGGTAGAGTGCCTATCTGTCTCTCCCACCTGTTTTTACTAGGAGCCATCGGAATTAATGCAAGTACTCTTTGGAGAATGTGTAGAGTCCATTTCTTTCCTTCAATATTTAACCGAGCAAAGGAGTAGCCCTATCAGAAAGGACTGGTCTTTGCTGACTTACCAGCTGAGCCAGGGAAGGTATAAGATTACTAACCAAATACCATCTTGGGATAAAGTGTTTCCTGATATCAAGGACTTCCTGCCCTTCTAGAATTTCTTAACTCCTGCATTTCTATGTCAGGTGACATTAGATTACTATTTAACCAGGGCTTCCTTCAGGGTTAGGCAGCCATGCCATATCGGAGAAAGATGCTACCTGAGACTAGAATTGGGTTAAACTTCCCAGTGGTTGTTCCTCCTTTCCCACATCCTAGGTGAGAGGAATATGCTCTTTCCCAGCATCAGAGAAAATGAAGCAGAGGAATTGTTACCTGCCAGTAGCACGCGTTTTGTCTCTTCCCGGATGGTGGCTCCGTTTAAGAAGACAGTTTCATGTTAATGTCAAGCCCAGGGCTAGCATCCCACTGCTTCCACAGAATAGTGCCAAGCTGGCAAGGAGCACGTGCAAATGCATTTCTTCATTTCATGCCAGAAGGTTCCACTTGAGTGTTGCCAAAGGCACAGGTGCACGGGGTGTTAATTATTTTCATGGACAGAACACCTGAGGTCTATTTGTGAAATATTAAAACCCTGGGCTAATGTCTTATAATTGCATATATGCCAGTTGACTGGATTTCAGTATTAACATTACTTTAGAACCAAAAAGTTAAGATTTCTTTTGATTCCTCATTGCCATTCCCTCTGTATTTCCTGAATTTAAATAGGACTTCCTCTCTGATTTCACTGAGAGGGAATTCCCTTTACTTGTGAGGGTGAACGGTGGAACCATCTCTGCAACTTGAAGTCAGCCAGTCAATCAGTCAACAAGCATTTAAGTGCTTCCTGTATACAAGGATCTGTGCTGATCACTGGGGGATACACGGGAAAGCAAAACTAGTCCCTGACCTCAAGGAGCTCCAATTCCAATGAGGAAGACAACATGCAAAATACATTATGGTTGTCCCTTCTTCATTATGGAAGGTTGGGGTCAGGATACTGTGGCTGATCAGTCCAATAGGAGCTCAGAAGGCACTACCAACAGATCTAGAACAAATAGTCCCTCAGGTCATCTATGGTGGCAGTAGCTCCTACTTCCTCTGTGCTTACCTACAAAATATATAAAGGGTAAATTGGAAATATTCTCAGGGGGAATGGAGTGGGCGGCAGAGGGGAAGAGAGAGACAGATTTGTTCAGGGTCACATAGCCAATATATGTCAGAGGCAGGACTTGAATTCTCCTCTTCCCCATTTAGGAGCCATCTCTCTCTATCCACTCTCCCTCTCTTGTACTGGATTTATCTTCTCCAAAGTCCTTATCAGCTACCTCCTTAAAACAGAAGTATAATCCTGGGCTTTTAAAGTCTACAATTCTGGAGCACAAGCTCTGACAGTTTCTACAAAGCTTGAGGGGCATCGTGTAGGGGTCTGAAGATGCATGGGCTGTCTATCATTAGAGGACAAGCTGAGCTAGCTGGTTTCAGAGGAGTTGTTCTAAGAAGGCTGGTAGCAAAAACAGCTCATGGGTTCAAATTTAAAAGGCAGCATGATATAGTAGAGAGGGCACTGGACTGGGAGTTAAGAAGACCTGTGTTCATATCTCATTTTAGGCACTGTGTGACTTTAGGCAAGTTACTTTATCCCTCTCTGCCTTGGTTTCCTTATCTGTAAAATAAGAAGGTTAGACTCAATAGCTTCTAAAGTCCCTTCTAGTTCTAAATGTATGATCAGTAATTCACCAATTATTAATTACCAATGATTGACTGTGACATAAAAGGCTCTGTTCTATGTATATATTATTAAATCTATTTAATTAGATAGGATATAGCCCTTGTTCAGTTTCCTTATCTATAATGGTTGCAAGGCTTGTAAGAATCAAATGAGAGAATATATTTAAGGCACTTTGAAAATATTAAAATGCTGGACATGAGTAGTGGTAATACTAGCAGAGGTGGTGGTATTAGTAGTAATCATTGTTATCATCTTTTTCACTCTAAAAGAAATAATGGACTGAAAGACTGATGAATACATAACAACTGGAATCCCAAAGTAAGTAAGCTACGTTTAAGGACAGGCCACTACTAAAATGCAATGGCATAAAAAATTGGAGTGGGGAGAGATCACTTTCACTTAGACAAATTGAGAGATTTCCTGGAAGAGATGGTTTCTGGATTTTCCTGTTTCTGGTAATATCTGAGCCCTTCTCCCAGTAGCCCAGGTCTATAACCTTGGAATAATCCTAAACTCCTCCCTCTCCCTCAATCCCTTTATCCAATTAGTCTCTACTCATATTGGGGTCTTCAAGGAAGACTAGTAGCTCTAGTATGAAGGCTTGCCATACCCTTTTCAGAGTGGCTTATCCACCTTTACTATGTACCTTTCACCTGACTCTCATCTATGGCTCAGCCCTCTATCTACTCTGTCACCTAGCTGCCCTGAGCATTGGTTTATTCATCTGTAAAATGGGGGTAATAATACTTGTACTCCCAATTTTACAGAGGTGTCATGAATAAAATATCATGTATCCTTTAAAACATTCTAAACATGTTCCCCTTTTCTTTTACTTAACAACACAAAAGTTCCACTTTTTTGTCTTTGCTCTTCACATAGTTTTGTCTATTCCTTTGTGCAGCCCTATCCTTCTCCCTGTCAAATCTCCATTTCATCCCTTTAATACTTTTCTTTCCAAGTGCAATAGTAAGCAAAAAAGTGAGACAGACCTTTCTCAGGTAAATTAATGATAGCATTAACCCAAAAGGACAAAAGCAACAATAAAACCTCTGACTTCAAGCCTGTCTCCTCTTTGTTATAAAAATTGTTTTTCAAAAATCCTCCTTGTCTCCATTAGTGGGGCCAACAGTGCCTGTCTGGTATCATATATTCCCATAATCTGAATTAGGAAGAGTCACAGAGGCCAAGCAAGGGCAGCCTGTGGTCACATCTGTTTATATCTACTTTTACATTTTTTGATTTTCTTCCCTGTAGAAGGAGAAACAAATAGAACAGCTTTGCTACTACATTGTTAAATTATGTACATATGTATACATATATACACACTGATATGATGCTTATGCTTCTTTTAAAACAAGCTGTACATAATATAAGTTAATTTCTTTTTCTCATTTCTTTCTTACTCTTTGTATATTGAAATGTTTATGTTTGTTGATGATTAAGTTCACAATTCAAAAAGAAAACTTTTTTAAAAAGGAATATTTAATATTCTTGCTCAGAACATTTTGGTTACTCCCTATTGATTCCAGAAAAAACTCTAACCTCCTCACTCCGGCGTTTGAGAGTCTCTGCAATCTGGTTCACATTTTTTCTTATGTTCCATTTGAGTAGCAGGGCAGTTAAGTGGCTCAGTTGATTGGGTGCCAGCCCTGGAGTCAGGATGGCCTGAGTTCAAATCTGCCTTTTAATTAAAATCTGACCTAAATAACTAGAAACTCCTTCTATTAGCTGGATTTAATAGATATTTATAAAAATTAGTAATACGCATTCATTTTTATTGTAAAATTAATTTTATTGGTATAGTTTGTTTCTATATTACTATTATTTTCCAAAACATCCCTCTTCTGTAGTACAGGGCCATTTTTTTATATTAGAGAATTTTGTTTAAGAGGGGAAAAAATTTTTAGCAAAATTAATCAAAGAATCATTTCAGTCCAATAGTATATATATAGTATTCTACTTCCATAGTACCCCTCTTTCCTTCAAAGAAAGGAGGGAGATATATTTTGATATCATTTCTTTCGGATAAAGATTGGTCATTATAATTACACTGCTCGGTTTTAATTTGCTGTTGTTGTATCTTTCCATTAGCATAATTGAGGTAATCATGAATATTGTTTTCCTATTTATATTTAATTCATTTTGCATCAGTTCATCCAAACCTTCTGATACCTACTTGCATATTGCATATTCATCATATTTCACTTGTCAGTAACATCAAATTCATGTACTACAATTTGTTTAACCATTCCTCAATTGATGAATATCTACTTTGTTTCCAGTTCTTTGCTACTCTAAAAAGCACTACTATAAAATTTTTTTCCTATTTATTATATCTGTCTATTTTGATCTTCTTAAATGCATAACAGTGAGATCTTTGGGACTAAGACTATGCACATTTTAGTCACTTTCTTAACATAATTCCAAATTGCTTTTCAAAACAGCAAAACAGTTGGATCAATTCATAGTTCCTCTAATAGTTCTGGTTTTTCCAGAACCTCTCCAAGATGGACTATTTTCATATTTTGCCACCTTTGCTACTTTGCTAAGTATGAGGTAAAATCTGAGTTATTTTTGCTTATCTCATTTATTAGTGATTAGAGCAGCCTTTCATGGAATTATTAATGTGTTTTTTTTTCTCTTGAGAACTATTTATCCATGACCTTTGAGCACTTACCCAATGGGAAATGGCTTTCATTGTTATATATCTGTTACTTGTGATACATATTTATGTTATAATTATATATATATATATACATATATGTACATATACATATCAGATATCTGACCTTTTATTTATTTTTTAATTAAACTTTTTATTCTTACATTTTTTCCATGATTCCACAATTCTTGTTTTCTTCCTTCCCCTTCTCAGAGTTGACAAGCAATTCCACTGGGTCATACATATGTATATTATCACTCAAACCCATTTCCATATTATTCATTTTCATTAAAAAAGTAATCCTTTAAAATCAAAACCCCAAAACACATATCCATATAAACAAATGATAAATCAAATGTTTTCTTCTGGGTTTCTACTCTCACAGTTCTTTCTCTAACTGTGGATAGCATTCTTTCTCATAAGTCTCACAGAATTGTCCTGGATCATTGCATTGCTATTAGTAGCAAACAGTTACATTTGATCATCCCACAAAGTTACAATTTCTGTGTATAATGATCTCCTGATTCTGCTTATTTCATTTCATTTTAAGTTACCCCCCTTCTTTCCCTCCCTAGTATTGCTTCCCTCCCCACCAGACCATTTGTTACCCTTCTACTTCTCTATAGGTTGGGAATCAATTCTCTGCCCCTATGGATCTGATTATTCTTCCCTCTTTAAGTTAATTTCAATGCACTTAAAAGTATTTCCTCTCTCCGACCTTTTACCCTTCCATTGTATTGGTCTTCTCCCCTGTTCACCGTATACACTTCTTTATGAGATATAAATTTACTCCATTTTGTCTGTTTTCCCATTTTTCTTAATATTATCTCCTTTTTTACCTCTAGTTTTATATATATATTTATACATATATATATGTATATATCTTGTATGTCTAAACATATATCTTGACATTTCATCCTATACAGTTTGACACTATTCCGTCTAAGTATACTTCTAACTACCCTGTTGATAATAACAATTTTTAAGAGTTACCAATATCTTCTTTTCTTATAGGGACACCAGTCAATTGAACTTATTGGGTCTCTTAAAGAAAAGGTGTTGTTTTTTTCCCCACTCTCTTAATTACCTTATGGTGATTCTCTTGAGTTCTGTGTTAGGACAGCAAACTCTGTTTACGTCCAGTTTTTTCTTTATGAATGCTTGGAAATCTTCAATTTTGTTGAATGACCATACTTTTCCCTGCAAAAATATAGTCAGTTTTGCTGGATAGTTGATTCTTGGTTGTAGACCCAGTTCTCTTGTTTTCTGGAATATTATATTCCATGCCTTCTGGTCCTTCAATGTAGATGCAGCCAGATCCTGTGTTATCCTAACTGTGGTTCCCTGGTATCTGAATGACTTCTTCTTAGCAGCTTGTAATATTTTTTCCTTGGTCTGGTAGTTTTTGAATTTGGCTACAATATTCCTGGAAGTTGTCAGTTGTGGATTAAATGTATGAGGTATTCTATGGATTCTTTCAATTTCCACTTTCCCCTCTCATTCGAGGATGTCAGGGCAATTTTCTCAGATAATTTCCTGTAGGATGATGTCCAGGCTTTTTCTTTTGTCATGATGTTTTGGTAGACCAATAATTCTTAAATTGTCTCTTCGAGATCTGTTTTCCAGATCTGTGGTTGTGTCAATGAGGTGTTTCATATTTTCCTCAAATTTTTCATTTTTTGGATTTTGTTTTATATATTCTTGCTGCCTTGTGAAGTTATTTGCTTATAGTTGTTGAATTCTAATTTTTAAAGACTGAATTTCATTCCTGGCTTTTTGGTTATCCTTCTCCTTCTGGTCTGATTTTTTTGGTAGATCCTCTTTCACCTTCTTTGCTTCATTTTCCAGCTGGTCAATTTTGGCTTTTAAAACATTATTTTCTTGTTTTAGTTCATGTATTTCCTTTTCCCAATTGGCTTCAGCCTCTGTTGATTATTTTTTGAGTTCTTGAGTTATTTGAATTTTGAGTTCTTGAGTTAATTGAATTTTGAGTTCTTCCAAAGCCTGTGTCCATTTCACTGGAGCATCTATGTTTTTTCTTGGTGTTCCTTGGTGTTCCTCTGATCCATTTGCTCTTTGTTCAATTTCTGGATAGAAGCTGTCCATTGTGGTTTCTTTTTTCTTCTTCTGTTGTTTACTTATATTTTTTCCTTCTTTCTCTCCTGTAATTGGCTGTAATATTGGTCCTCTGATAATTTTTTTTTAATCTGTGTGTTTGGGCTATTCAGTCCTGGGAGGGCTTCTTCTCTGCTCTGTTGGCTAATTAGGTTAGTGGGACCTGAGGCCAGATTTTCCCCAGCTGGTGGTAAAAGTTAAAGAAGTGAATTTGGCTACTTTCATTGTAGTCTGTCCGGGAGGGGTGTTGGAGCTTCCCTGCCCTTCTGTTGTCAGATTTGGTTTTCTGTTCCCTCAGAGCCCTTTGTTCTTGATTGGTGGTGAAGGGTTTTATGGAGGTCTGGAGCCTTGCTGCTTCTATGTTGCCATCTTCCCAGAATTCTCTGTTTGTTTTTTTATTTCACTTCATATCAGATCATGTAGGTCTTTCCAGTTCATATAGAAATGAAGCAGTTCATCATTCCTTATAGCACAATAGTATTCCATCAACATCATATACCACAATTTGTTCAGTCATTCCTAATTGAGGGAAATCCCCTAATTTTCAAAATTTTTGCTATCTCTTGGGATAAAAAACTAATAGTGGTATTGCTGGATCAAAGGGCATGCATTCTTTTAAGGCCTTTTGGGCATGATTCAAAATTGCCCTCCAGAATGGTTGGGTCAATTCACAACTCCATCAGCAATGCATTAGTGTTCAACTTTGCCACATCTTCTCCAACATTTATTATTTTCCTTTACTGTCACATTGGTCACTCTGCTAGGAGTAAGTTTGGCCCTCAGAGTTGTTTTGATCTGCATTTCTTTAATCATGAGAACATTTTTTCATATGATTATTGATAGTTTTGATTTCTTCATCTGAAAACTGCCTGTATCCCTTGACCATTTGTCAACTGGGGAGTGATTTGATTTCTTATAAATTTGACTTAGTTCTTTATATATTTGAGAAATTAGACCTTTGTATCAAACCTCTTAAAGACATATTTGATACAAATATCTTTTTCAATCAATTGCTTCTAATCTTTTCCTAGCTACATTGATTTTATTCATGGAGAAGCTTTTCAATCTCATGTAATCAAAATCATTTATTCTATCTTTTGTGACCTCCCCTACCCATTGTTTGTTAAGAATTCATCCCCTAGCTGTCAAAGGTACTTGGTCCATTTCTTTTCTAGGTTTCTCCCCTATAATGTCTATCATCTCTGATATTCAGATCACATATAGCAGTGATGGCAAACCTATGGCACATATGCAAAAAAGGGCATGCAGAGCCCTCTCTGCAGTCATCTGCCAGAGTTCATTACTAGGAAGCCAGAGGGACTTGGGGCAGAGCTGTTCCCCTCCCCCTCTCCAGGGCCCTGAGGACAGTCCTCACTTCCCCTACCCCTCTGCCCAGCACCCAGTGAGAGTGCTTCCTATCTCCCCTGTCTGGGGTAGAGGGGTTAGGGAACAGCAGCACTAGGTCTCTAGGGGGCAGGGAGGGGCACTTTGTCTCAGGGGGGCAGGCACAACACTCATTCTAGAGGGTGAGGTGGAGGCAGGGCCCAGCACTCTATCTTTAAAGGTTTGCCATCACTCATATAAGGTACCTATTTATTTGTTTATCAATCTATTTTATATAAGGATATTTATTTTGAAGATATAGTAAGAGTACAACTGCAATCATTTCCCTGAACACCTCAGGATATACTCACTCTTATAGCAACCTATTCTCTGGGGAAAGTGGGTTCAGACATAAAAAAATTTCTACATAGCATTGGTCCCACTAAATTCAGATCCAAATGCAGCACCACTGCCAAATGCATTCTTCTTTCAGCTAATGGTGGGCTGGGCCTCAAAGATCAATTATTGAGGGCAAAGATGCTTAGCTAAATGAAAATCACAGTAGCGACTCAGCTCCCTAAACACCTGGATACCCAAATGACCAGATGCCCAAATGTTATCCTTTAAGCTTTTAAAATTCTTGATATATTTGGATCCATCTTTTCAAAACTGGAAAAAATCAACTCAAATGATATGCCTCTGCCTTCTGTTATCATTGTGAAATGTTTAGGTTCCAGCTTCTGGCTCTAACACTTCCTTTTCTTCTTCAGTAATCTTTGTAGCTAGCAGCTCAATAAGATCCTCTTCTTCATGAGACTCAATCAACTCCTCCATATTATCCTCATCCAATTCTAGCTCTAATTCTCATGCTGATTTTACTAATTTCTTCCAACATTGCATTTTTTTTCAAATCCAGGAAAATAGGGAAAGAACTGCAAGCACCCTTTTTTCCAAACTCTTTTCATACATGTTTCTGTTACATCCTTCCATGTGTTAGCAATATTCCAGTTTGCATGATAAATATTACAAGACTTCCAGACATTTCTCAATGTCAGGTCTTTATCTAAATCCGAAGCTGTGCTTGCCAGGGCAAATGTGGCACATAAATAAATAAATAAATATCCCTTAAATTTGCTATCACTTCCTGATCCATAGTTTATAATAATGAGGTAGTGTTGGGAGGAAAGTAGACCACTTTTATATTTTCATTAAAATCATTCAGTTGGGGAGGGTGACCTGGAGCATTATCCAAAATGTGTAAAATCTTGAAAGGAATGCCATTATCATTATGAAACTTCTAAGATCTGGAATGAAAAAATGCATAAACCATTGTTCAATGATGATAAGAGTTATCCATGCCTTAGGGGTAGTGAAATAATATACAGGTAGTGTTGCCTTACTGATTCCTTTTAATGCTCTGGGATTTTCTGGTTGGTGTACAGAGCAGATTTTAATTTGCAAGTTCCAGATATTTCCCTGTAAGCAGAAGAGTAATTCTATTTTTCAAAGTTTTATGCCCTGGAATAGTGTTTTCCTCCACCGAGCTTTAGGTTTGAGATGGCATTCTTTAATAAAATAGGCCAGTTTCATCTACATTAAAGAGTTGCTCTGGCAAGTAGAGACCTTCATCTATTATTGTTCCCAGGAAGTCTGGGAACTTCTTTGTTGCTTCAGTATCTGTACTAACAGCCTCTCCTGACACTTGCACATTATGAAATCCTGCATAAACTTTAAATCATGCAAACCAATCACTGCTTGCTGTAAATAGCTGTGTTCCTTCAGGGTACTTTACCTTTAAATCTTCAAAGAGGCTTCAAGCCTTGACTTAAATAGTCATCAAGCTTAAAGAAATATTCTTCTAGCCTGGTCTTCTATGCACATAGTTATTAGTTTCTCCATCTCTAAAATACCACCTTCTCAGCAGAAACTAGGCATAAACCAGAATCTCACACCTTATGTTAAGATAAGGTCAAAATGGGTTTGTGATTTAAATATAAAGAGTG
The DNA here is from genome assembly GCF_016433145.1 of Gracilinanus agilis. Taxonomy (NCBI): domain Eukaryota; kingdom Metazoa; phylum Chordata; class Mammalia; order Didelphimorphia; family Didelphidae; genus Gracilinanus; species Gracilinanus agilis. The sequence goes on along the minus strand of NC_058131.1, from coordinate 394,219,243 downwards.
ATACCCTAACTAAATTAGGGAAACATCGAATAGTTTGCCTGGCAGATCTATGGAGAAGGCAAGAATTTATGACCAAACAAGGGATAGAGAATATTACAAGATGTAAATTGAATCATTTTGACTATATTAAATTAAAAAGCTTTTGTATAACAAAACCAATGTGACCAAGATTAGACGAGAAAAACAAACTGGGAAAAAATTTATAGCAAATTTCTCTGATAAAAGTCTAATTTTTCAAATTTATAGAGAAATAAGTCAAATTTATAAGAACGTAAGCCATTTCCCTGCTGACAAATGGTCAAAGGAAATGAACAAGCAGTTTTCAGATGAAGAAATCAAAGCTATTAATAATTGTATGAAAAAATGTTCCAAGTCACTCTTGATTAGAGAAATGCAAACTAAAACAACTCTGAGGTACCACCTTATAGCAATTAGATTGGCCAATATGACAGTAAAGAAAAATGATAAATGTTAGAGGGGAAATGGCAAAATTGGGAAACTAATAAATTGTTAGTAGAGTTATGAACTGATCCAATTAATCTGGAAGGAAATTTGTAACTATGCCCCAAAAGCTATAAAACTGTGCATACCCCCTTTTTTTTAAAACCCTTACTTTCTGTCTTGGAATTAATACTGTGTATTGGCTCCAAGGCATAAGAGTGCTAAGGGTAGGCAATGGGGGTCAAGTGACTTGCCCAGGGTCACACAGCTGGGAAGTGTCTGAGGCCAGATTTGAACCTAGGACCTCCCGTCTCTAGGCCTGGCTCTCAATCCACTGAGCTACCCAGCTGCCCCCTGTGCATACTCTTTGATCCTGTATCACAACTAAGTCTATCTCAAAGGGGTCATAAAATAGGAGAAAGGACTTACTTGTATAATAATATTTATACCATCTCTTTTTGTAGTGGCAAAGAATTGGAAATTGAGGTGATGCTCATCAATTGGAGAATGGCTAAACAAATTATGCTTTATGTTGGTGATGGAATACCATTATGCTATAAGAAACAATAAGCAGGATGTCTTCATAAAAAGCTAGAAAGATCTACATGAACCGATATAGAGGGAAATAAGTAGAACCAAGAGAACATTGTACACAGTGCACAAAGACCTAGCTATTCTGACCAATACAACAATCCAGAACAAACCTGAAGGACTTATGACAAAGAAAGCTGTCCACCCCCAGAGAAAGAATTGTTGGAGTCAGATGCAGATCAAAGCATACCATTTTCCACATTAGTTTATTTATAGTTTGATTTGGGGGGTGGGGCTTGATTTTATATTAATGTTCTCTTACAATAATGACCAATATGGAAGCATGTTTTGCCTGATATACATGAATAACACAGATCAAACTGCTTATCACCCAGAGGTGGAAGGGAAGGGGGAAAGGAAAATAATTTCAATCTTATAATTTCAGAAAACATGTTGAAAATTGTTCTTATGTGTAATTGGGAAAATTAAATATCTCCGAATAAAGAAAAAATAAAAATAAAATAGCACCTTTTCTTTGTTTCTACAGATAAGTCTACCCCATGCAAGCACTGTCTTTTGCAGCCTCCTTTATCTGGGTAGCATCCTTCACTACTGTGTTCAGTCAATACCACAAGTCTAAGTTCAAATGTTATTGAGAACAATTTTTGTCTTCTATATTTTCTAATTATTTTCATTTTCATCTCTCAGTCTATTTGCTTATGCTTATGAGATGATTCACTTTCCCCCTCAGGAGTACATTTGCCACCAGTCACAGTGAAAATATGGAGATCACTATTAACATAGAGAGAGGCATAATAACTACCACCCCCCTGCACTTTCTGCAGATATGGGGAACTGACTTAAGAGATGCTTCTCAGTTTCCTATCACTGCTTACACAGTGCCCATCATACAGAGTCTTTATTGTGCAGTCTCCTTTGCATAACAGAATTTTTATGTTTTTAGAATGGAGATTTCTTTCAGAATTCTTTAGTAAAGTCAAAATTGAGTAATCCAAATTTACATAAAACAAGAATTGTCTGAAGCAAAAAGAACCAAAGTCCTTGCCCTTAAGGAGCTTACATTCTAATGCACCCCCCCCCCCCACGTGAGAGACAAGAAGTGATTATGGGGAAAGAAATCCAGAGCATTCAGAGCAGGTCCAGGGTGGAGTGGAGTGAGCATGGAGAGCCTTGGGGTCCTTCCTTAAAGTTGGGATTCCATGAGGAAATCATTGACCAATCAAAGGAAGTAGCTGAGGGAGATTCCAAGGTAAGAAAGCTGCTAGGAATAGTGAAAAAAAGAAGTCTGGAGAATCAGGAGCAGAATTCAGAGTGGAATCTTAAGGCCCTCATTCAACTCATATTTTATCATGAGGGTCTCTAAGTCAGTGATTTTTGGGAAAGTTCACAAACATTTAAGTATTTATTGTATGCCAGGCATTTCAGGATCTTTTGGGTTTCAACACAAACCCCATTCTATTCAATTCAACAAATATTTGTTAAACATTATAAATTAAATTTGTTGAAATAAATGTTTATGAAATATTATTTGACATTAAAATCTATTTTAAAAATAATAACTGTCATTTATATATAGGCTTTAAATTCACAAAATTACTTTACATACACTATTTCATTTGGTGTTTCATAAGAACCCTATGATTTGGGTAACAAAGTCTTATTATATCTATGTTACATAGGAGGAAACCTGGTCTACCTGGTAAGTTCTGAAGGCAGTATTTGCCACCACGTATTCTCCACTCCAAGTCCTGCCCTCTTTTTGTTGCTTAAGTGTTTCAAGCCAACCAAGCATAAAATAACCATCACAAACTAAATCTGAATCCCATTGCAACCCCAGCCCCCACTTACTAAAAATCTCAGAGGAAACAGTAAAAAGCTTATGAAATAAACATTATACTTGGCTTTGGTATATCAAAACTGGAAAATAGACTGGGGGGAAAATCCCGACTCAATAGAGTATTTATTTCATCTCACACTACTTTTTCAAGTTCTTCATTCATCATTAAATATTAATTCCCTAAGAAACCAGAGTGTTTGTTGACTGAGCTATAACTATTTCAATACAGGTGCTAAAGGCTGAGTGTCTTTGATTCCACACAATGCTCCAGGGCCTTTCCTCTACCATCTCACTAAATATCGTCTCTCATTTATAAGACTTGTTATTTTCCTAGAAAAACACAATATACACCCTGTGTTGGGTTTAATAGCCCAGCACAGGCTTGTAAGCAAGATTCTTCTGAGAGATGATGGGTGGGGATAGGGAGGAAGTTTTAGTTATTTATTACTCCAACCTTCTTTCAGCACAAACAAGGCCTCTCATTACTTTTATTAACATAATAATCTTTCTTTAAATTTTTGTGCCATAAATGAAAGCAATGGGAACAAAAATTTCATGCTTCAACATTAATGTCTATAGCTTCTACCTTCAAAATCTCATAAAATGTCTTAGAGATATCACTGTGTTGTGCTTCACAATATCTTCTTTAAAAAAAATTAAACCCTTATTTTCTGACTCAGTAACAACTCTAAACAGGATTAAGTGACTTACCCCTGGTCACATAGTTAGAAAGTATCCGAAGCCAAATTTGAACCCAGGTCCACCCAACTCCAGACCTGGCACTCTATCCACTGTGGCTCCTAGTTGCCCCCCACAATATCTTTTCAAGCCAGGTCCAAGTGGCCACATTTTACGTATTTGAAAACAAGGATATAAATTGACTTCTCCAAAGTCACATAAAGAGTTTCAGAGGTAAGGCACAGGATTCTTATCTGAGACCCCATTCTTTTCTTTCTACTTGACTTCTGCTTCTCTCTATTAGCAATACCAATTCATTTATATATGTATATGTTACATATATATATATATATATATATGCATATATATATATATAAAATTTTGTTACCATTGTTTGGTCATTTTAAGTTGTGTCTGACTTTTTTTTTGTCCCTTTTGAAGTTTTCTTGGCAAAAATATTGGCGAAGTTTGTCACCTCCTTCTCCAGTTCATTTTACAGATGAGGAAACTGAGGCCATCAGGATTAAATGACTTGCCCAGGGTCACATAGCTAATAATGTAGGAAGTCAGATTTGAACTCAGAAGGTTGAGTTTTCTTGACTCCTGGGTCAGGGATCTATCCTCTGCACCATTTAGCTTTCCATATTCCACCTAGCTGGCCAGTATATTCTAAGAGAAGGGGACAAGGCATATTGAGAAGTCGTGGCTAGAGAGAAGTATTTTGGTTGGGAAAGTTATAGGGATGATGAATAGAGCTGTGAAGAAGTGGATTGATTCACTCTTTTTAGGAACAATGACCCAGTTGATTTGTTGATGATTCCAGCAGTGGAATTCAGAGTACAGAGGATAGTGAGAAGGAAGACAGCATATGTGGCAGCTGGTGGGGAGATAGCCAGGCAGTGAAGTGCAACATGGCAGGCTGGAGCTGGGGCTAGATGCAACAGAGGAAACTGCCAATCAGGACCTCAGGCCCCCCCAGAGAAGGGATAGGGACAAATGGGTGATGTCCTCAAGATTAAGGGAAAATGTGTTAATTCCCTGAGTACCTGACAAATGATTCCTGCCTGACTTCCTTCTTCTGGGCTTGCCTTCAGGGCTTTCTTCCTAGGGCTTTACCTTCTTTCCTAACATATAAACAGTTAGAAGACCAAAATGCTCCCTCTACTGGTACGATTGTGCCTGAGGTCAAACTATCCTCCCTCTCCTACCCTAGCATCTTCCTCCATTTCCCTCCTCATCCCTACAATACAACTGCTTCTCTCCCTGATGATATATGTGTGTATCTGTATGTATATGAACACACATGTACATATACACACACATGCACACATGTGTGCACGCACACACAAATAATTCTACCAGAAGTGAATTGGTCACACAGATAGTGTGGCTGACTACAATGAAGTCTGCTGTCTAAACTGGTGCCTCTTTCCTTTGAACCACCTCCTGTGATTTTAGTGACAACCCTGGATAATACATCATATTATGTCTATATTTGGAGGCACCTGTGTGGATCAATGGATAAAATAGGGTGCCTGGAGTCAAGATGACCTGAGTTCAAATCCAGTCTCCAATACCTACTACCTGTGTGATGCTGGCCAAGTCATTTAACCTTTGCTTGCCTTAATCCAGTGGAGGAGGAAATGGCAAACCAATCTAGTATCAAACCCTATGGACAATATAGTCCATGGGGTCATGAAGAGTCGGACACAACTGAACAACTAAACGACCACAATGACTGTACTCCCTGATCCTATTCCTAATATTCAGTATCATAGTGTCATGGAAATAGCATTTGAAGTTTAAAAGCCCATTTTCTATTCACTGGGTGATCTTAGGAAATTTACTTCATCTCTCTGAGCTTTTAATTTACTGATCTGTATAATGAGGAAACTAATATACTATCTACAAGGTTGTTTTGAGAACCAAGTGAGAAAATGTATTAAAGTCTTTGCGGTCTGAAGGTGTTATGTAATTGTTAGCTATTATAATGACCTAGGTCTTGGTGCTGCCATAGTTAAGTTCTCCCCACTGAAAATTTCCTGTGCTATGTTTTATTCTCTTAAAGTCCTGGCTCATTAAAAAAAATCCACAGCCTTTTGGAGAAAGTCCTAAGAAGGCTGTAGTCAAGAGACACCTTATTTCTTGGTTTTCCTCCTTCTGTCTCATTCATCTCCTTTATCCAATGCCTCCTTTCCACTTCATTGCAATTTCCCACTTACCACCCACCTCTCCTTTCCTTTCCAAGAGCTCAGATCATGTTTCCAAGATTAGAAGTCTACCTCCTCTCTTGATCTTCAGCACAAATCAAAATCCATCCAGTAAAACAGATTCCTTTCTCTCCCCTTCCCTTTGCTATGTTTCTAAACAGCCCAAGGCATTTGGATGCAGGGAGGCTGTTACCAGAGGCATCTGTGCTATTCACAAATACTGATGATAAATTAGCTGAGGAAGCTTGCATGCAGCAAATGTCCAGCTGCACAAGATGTATTTAGGAGGAAGGCTGATGCTGAAGAGGAGGCAAAAATAAATCATTAATGGATTTGCATGTGATGTGAAAAGCTCAGAAACCAAGTAGCTCCATTAGTTGTTGTTTCTAGAAATATGATGTTCAAGACTTGCTGAACAAGATAAGCGATCCTTTTACAGAGTAAACTGTAACAACTTCTGGGGATGGCTTTCTGCACTATAAAGCCTAAATAGATACCTTGTAGGGTACTAAAAAACAGATTGCCTGGTTCTCCCGAATTCTTCCCTGGTTTGAATGCTAGTGACACCCATTTGGCAATCTCTTATACTTCATCTGTCCTTTGGCTCAATAGCTCCCAAACGTTATTGGTTTCATTGGTTGGGCATATGCCTGATGTACTTTATTAGGGGCAAAGTGTTAAGGTGGAACAAGCCCTTCCCTTGAATTTAGAAGACCTGCTTCTGCCACTCTGAGAAACCATGAGTAGGTCAAAACCTCTCCATGTTTTCATTTACTCATTTTTAAAATGGGGCAACATGAAATAATGAACACAGAGCCAGCTTTGAGTGAAAAAGCCCAATGTTCAAGCCCTATTTCTGACACTTAGGTAGCTGAGACTCAGTTTTCCCATCTGTAAAATGAGTAAAATGATCCTAAGGGTCTCTTCCAGTTCTAAATCAATGATCCTATCTCTTACACATACTGGCTGTGTTACCCTCAGAAAAGCAATTAACCTCATAGAGTGCCCCAAGGAACTCCCTAAGACAGTAAGGTACAGAGCAATTACCAACCTGAATTTGGAGCAGTAGTTTTCTGTCAAGGGTTTCTAAAAACAAACAAAAAAAAGTTCCTGATATGATGACAAAATTATAAAATATATACCTCTGATGGTGCCTTGGTTTTCTTTTTTCTTTTTTTTTTTTTAAGAAAGTCAAGAAATTTATTTCCTGAGCTCATAACACCGAAAGTAGACTCCTGCCTTGGTTTTAAGGGGTAAGCATTCAAGCCTTCATAAAACAGGTCAAAGGGATTCTGGGAAATTGATAATCTAGATAGGGATAAGGGTGGGTCAGCTTCCCATTTTTTATCATCTAAGAAGCAGAAGGTGCAATGTTTCCTATATTACATACTCTAAGGCAGTGGTTCCCAAACTTCTTTGGCCTACCGCACCCTTTCAAGAAAAAAATATTACTTAGCCCCCTGGAAATTAATTTTTTAAAAATTTTAATAGCAATTAATAGGAAAGATAAATGCACCTATGGCCATCACTGCTCTCCTGGATCACTACAGTACTCACCAGGGGGCGGTAGTGCCCACTTTAAGAATCACTGCTCTAAGGGTTTATTTGGCTTTTAAGAAACATTTTTGGAGCTGTCTCCCAAAAATACTAGTCCTATGAGACTTTAACCTCATAGACTCCTCATCCTTCTAAATGGATGTTCAGGGAGGACTAGCACCCTCTGGTAAGAAGATTTGCCAAACCCTTTTCAAGAGTTCTTGAGGTTATGCAATGATCCAGGACAATTCTGAAGAACTTATGAGAAAGAATGCTATCTACATCCAGAGAAAGAACTGTGGGAGTAGAAACACAGAAGGAAAACAACTGCTTGATCACAAGGGTCGATGGGGATATGATTGAGGATGTAGACTGTAAATGATCATCCTACTGCAAATATTAATGATATGGAAATAGGTCTTGATCAATGACACATGTAAAACCCAGTGGAATTGCTCATTGGCTATGGGAGGGGAGAGGAGGTGAGGGAGAGAACATGAATCATGTAACCGTGGAAAACTATTCTAAATTAATTAAATAAAATTTAAAAAAAAAAGAGTGTTTGAGGTTATTTAGACCAGAACACAGGCCAGGAGAGTATTAAACACACCTTTCCTTACATTATTCCACCTTGGAAGAAATTAAAGCAGATAGAGCCCCAGTGCCAACTCTGAAGGTAGCTATATAAAGAATCTGAAGCTTGGAACAGTGCTCCTTTCACTATAGTTATAGAGCCCAACTTTTACAGTTTTTTAAACTAAAAGAAAAGGCAGAAAAATGAGCAAACAACAAAAAAAAAAATTCAATGTAGAAAGTTGTTCTGGTGATAGGGTAGACTCAAACTCAGAAGACAGCAAAGTCAATACTACTGCATCCAAAGTCTCCAAGAAAAATGTTAGTTGCTCTCAAGGCCAAAAGGAATTAATTGAGGAACTCAAAAAGGATTTTAAAAATCAAATAAGAGAGGTAGAAGAAAAACTGGGGAAAGAAAAGAGAGTGATACAGGAAAATCATGAAAAAGAGAATCAATAGCTTGGTAAAGGAGGCACAAAAATACTGAAGAAATTAATATCTTAAAAAACAAAATAGAGCTGTTTGTAAGGTGCTTGGTTCTTCTTCGGAAGCTAAGGCCACGTTGGGGTGAACTCTCACTTCAGCCAGCGACTAGCACTGCTACAAAAAAGCCTCTCCTCGCCCAGCTCTCGAAATGGCCGTCTCTGAGCTCGTTTGCATCTACTCTGCTCTCTTCCTTCACGATGATGAGGTTACAGTCACGGAGGATAAAATTAATGCTCTCATTAAAGCAGCAGGTGTGAATGTTGAACCATTCTGGCCTGGATTATTTGCAAAGGCCTTAAACAATGTAAACATTGGAAGTCTCATCTGCAATGTAGGAGTTGGTGGACCTGCCCCAGCAGCTGGTGGTGCTGCCCCTGCTGGAGGTGCTGCTCCTGCTGGCACAGCTGCCCCTGCTGAGGAGAAGAAGAAAGAGGAAGCAAAAAAAGAAGAATCTGAGGAGTCTGATGATGACATGGGCTTTGGTCTGTTTGACTAAATATTTTTTGTAACGTTGAATAAAAGCTTGATTCAACTAAAAAAAAATAGATCCATTGGTAAAAGAGGCACAAAAATCCAAAGAAGAGAAGAACTTTTTAAAAAGCAGAATTGGCCAAATAGAGAAAGGTATAAAAAATGCACTAAATAGAAAAACTTCCTGAAAGATAGGAGATTGGCCCTTTGGGGAAGAAAAGGTACACGAATTCACTGAGGAAAAGAACTCTTTATACAATAGAATTAGCCAAATGGAAAAGGAGCTACAAAAACTCATTCAATAAAATCATGCTTTAAAAATTAGAATTGGGTAAGTGGAAGCTAATGACTCGATGAGACATCAAGATAAAATCAAACAAAGACAAAAGAATGAAAAAAAAAGAAATGTGAAATATCTCATTGGAAAAACAACTGACCTGAAAAAAATACAGGAGAGATATTTTAAGATTATTAGACTCCTAGAAAGCCATGATTTAAAAAAAATTTTTTTAAGAGCTTAGGCATCATCTTTAAAACAATCATCAAGGAAAACTGCCCTGATATTCTAGAACCAGAGGACAAAATAGCATAATCCCTCAGAGGGAAAAATGGGCATTCAATGAAATAGAGAACTTTCAAACATTCCTGATGAAAAGACCATTGCTGAATGGAAAATTTGACTCTCAAATACAAGACTCAAGAGAATAATAAAAAAAGTAATCAGGAAAAAGAAGTCAAAAGATATTCAATAAAGTTAAGCTGTATACATCTCTACATGGGGAGATGATTCTCACAACGACAAAGAACTTTGCCATTATTAGGACAGTTAGGAGCATATATAGATAGCGGGGAGGGTGTGAGCTGAATATAATGGGATTAAATAAAAAGTAATAAAAAATTTAATTAAGGTATGAGAAAGAGAAATGCATGGGGGGAGGGAAAAAAGAATGAGGTAAATTATTACACATAAAAGAGCATTCACAGTGGAGGGGGAAATGGGGAAGGTACAGAGGAGAGCATGTGAACCTTAATCTCATCATAATTGGCTCAATGAGGGAAGAACATACTTAGTCAATCGAGTTTAGAAAGGTATCTTACCTTACAGGAAAGGAGGAAGGGAAGGGGATAAGAGAAGGAGGATGGGTGGAGCTGATAAAAAATGGCAAATTGGGGAAGGTGGAGGTCAGAAACTAAATAGGAGTAAATAAGATAGAAAATAATATACAGGAATCATAATGCAATTTTAAAAAAAAGTCTCTCTAATAAAGGCAACATTTCTCAAATATATAAATAAATGAGTTGAATATAAGGATACAAGTCATTCCCCAACTGATAAATGGTCAAAGATTTTAACAGGGAATTCTCAGAAAAAGTAATTAAAGCTCTCTATACTAATGCAAAAAAAAAGTTTTAAATCACTATTATTTAGAGAAATGCAAATTAAAACAACTCTAAGGTACCATTCCACACCCACACCTGTCATATTGGCTGTTATGACAAAAAAGGAAAAGGACAAAACATGGAGGGGATATAGGAAAGCTGGGACAGGAATTTGGGAGAATTGTGAACTGATTCAGTCATTTAAAAGAACAATTTGGACCTATGAGCAAAGGCTATAAAAGAAGTACAAACATTTTCATCCAGCAATACCATTTCTAGGTTTGTATCTCAAAAAGATAAAAAAAAATGAGGGGGGAGGAAAACCTATATGTACAAAAATATTTAAAGCAACTCTTTTTATGGGGGAAAGATTTGGAAAGTAAAGGAATACCCATCACTTGGAGAAAGGTTGAGTAAGTTATAATATATAATTGTAATAGAATACTATTATATTGTAAGAAATGACAAACAGGAAGAGCTCAAAAATACCTGGAAAGACTTACACAAACTGAAATAGAGTGAAATAAGCAGAACCAAAAGGACATTGCACAGTGATGGGAATTCTATACAATGAATAAAAGCTACTTCAGCAATACAATAAACTAAAACTATCCCAAAGAACTCATAATAAAAATGTCATCGCCTTCCTGAGGAAAAGAAATTAGTCTAAATCCAGGCCAAAGCAAACATTTTTTATTTAAATTTTTTTTCTATTTTGGCTTCCTTCTGCAAAAGGATTAATATGGAAAAATGTTTTACATGATTGAGCATGTAAAATCTATATGAGATTACTTACCATCTCAAGAGGGGATGGAAGGTTGTGGGAAAAGGGGAGGGAAAGAATTCAATATTCGATATTCTTTTTAAAATGTTGGAAATAACTTTTACATCTAATTGGAGAAAAAAATTAAAGTTCAAAATGAAGGAAGAACAATAACAATATTAGCACAATAAATGCTTTTTGGAATAGATTGCATTTCAGGACTTAGCAATCATATATAATACAACAGCCTCATGTTATAGAAAAGGAAACTGAGACCTCAAGAAACTTTACCAACGTCACATCATTGATGTTGTTATAATAGCTCTCATTTTTATAGTACTAAATAATTTACAAAGTTCCTTCCTTAAAACAGACCTGAAAGGTATGAGAAACAAATATTTTTGCTCCCATGTGAGAGAACAAAGAGGTCAAATGACTTGCCTGTGACCTTGTAACTAGTAAGTATGGTAAGTGTTAAAGTCAGATCTCAAACACCATTCTCTTGACTCTGTGTCCAGGACTCTTCCAACCATAACATATTTTGTGTGGTAGTAAAATGATGTGACTTGTAAAAGTGATTTGTAAACTGTGAAGGACTATGTGAATATAAGCTATTAATATATCAGACACTTGGAGTGAAAATAGGAATCAAACATCCTTCTATCTTATACTGAGACTTGATATATCCTACTTCCTGTTTTGTCTGACTGTGACCCCAAGGACCATAGCAATCCATGAGATTTTCTTTTCTTTAAAAAAAAAAAAAAAACAAAAAAACCTCAGTTGCCTAATTTTTATCAGGGAATAACTGACTTGCCCAAAGTCACACAGCTAAGAAGTATCTCAGATTGAATTTGAACCCAGGTCCTCTTGGATCCAAACCTGGTGCTTTATCCACTATGCTACTTACCTACCCCACAGGATTTTCTTGGCAAGGATACTGGAGTGGTTTGCCATTTCCTTCTCCAGTGGATCCTTTTGTCAGGCAATCAGATGTTAAGTGACTTGCCCAGGGTCAAATAGCTAGGAAGTATCTGAGACTGAATTTAATTCCTGCTCTGTGCCCCAGTGCTTTTAACCACTGAACAACAGCTGCTTCTTTTTCCCAGCCTTTACTGAGTTTTGTTCTAAGCTCTGATAACTAGTAGCCTTCTGAGACTGGGCACATCGTGGCATATCTCTGAGTCAAAGATTCCTGGGAGAGACAGTGTGGAATAGGAGAATGACTGTATTAGGCAGCTAGAGGAACTGGATTCAAATCCCAGTTCTGCCATGGACTCTCTGGTTGACTTGTGTGACCTTGAGCTTCAGTTTTCTTCTCATATTAAGAGCAAGTTGGACCAGATGACCTCTGAGTTTCCTTTCAGCTCTAAGTCTAGAATCCTATGAAAATGTCTGATGCTGTCTTCCCTTTTATTCTTGCAGAGCTACTGTGGGAAAACAATAAAAATAAATGTTAAACATGCTTAGAAGGCCAAAAATTGCCATATGAGAAAAAGACATTAAAATCTTAATATCTTTGGGCACCAGTTTTTACCTTCTTGATCTTTAGAATACCCATTACCTCAAAGACAACTCTCTAGTAGGAATTAGTTAAGATCAATGGATCACCACTGATTTTTCTTTGATGCCTTGATAAAATCATGATCTCATTGATTGAGATGCATCAATCCATGCCTTCTCATCTTGTGTGTTTTTTGCCCATGTCTTCCAATAAACATGCCACATTGGGGGCCCATTCTTTATGCTCGAGGTCTCCCTCTCATTCTCTTTATAATATGTGGACACCAATAGAACACGCAGGCCATCCGTCATTTATCCTTCACTCTCACTACAATACTGGCCCTTCTTTTTTTCTCCAAGTCACACATTTTTTTTGATGACATTCTTTATGTCTCTTTTCCTGCCCAATATTTAATTTATACTGTGCTATAGCCAGTAAATAAAAATCATCATTCAGAAAAGCATTTCTGATATGTTCATTTGCATCTAATATAAGCCAAGGCCCTGTTTGGTTAGACATTTGCCTGAAAAAAAGGTAGGGTACCAGGTCTTCCAAGATCTTACTATCCAAGAATGAGAAGATGATAGAGATGAGGCAAATCTACAAGGTGATTTGAAAAAAGATAACATTGGAGGTTGACAGTTCTGCACATATGGATTGATTATATACACCATGGCTGGTTGGAGCATTTCTGGCTCTAGAGCAGAACTGATGCTTATTACAAGAGTGTGAAATTGCTGCCCAAACGTGTCATTTTGCCCCTGCATCTTCATACCAAATGCTCTGCTTCTGGTTAGAACAGAAACAAGCAGAAATGTACTGCTCGTCTTCATTATAGCATGATATAAAATCAATTTTAATGATGGCATATATATACATGTATTAAAATTGATTTTTTTCTTTTTGGTATATTCAGTTACCTCATTTTACTGTTTGTTTCAAATTTGCTAATGATTATGAAAGCTTTTGAGTCTTTTGTTGGAAATCATATTTGTTGAGTTTTTTCCTCATCATATTCTATTCTATCATTTATTGTTGTTTTAAATGTATTATAAATACTTTATTATAAATACCTGTAACCAAGTCATTTGAAGGTTTGATCAATTTTTAGCAAATTTAACATATACGTGTTAAATTTATATATGTTAATATGTTAAAATATATATATATATATATATATATATACATTTTTTTGTCATCTGTTGGGTTTTCAGTGGTGGGTTTTTTGTTTTGTTTTATGTCTTGGGGTTGTTTTTTTTGACAGTCCCTATCCTAAAGATGTGTCCTCATCTCTGAAGAGTCCAATTCTATATCTCTGTGGGTATATGGAGAAAAAGAATTTCTGGATGAATTTATTTACCAGAGACAGCCAAAGTGATATATGTCATTCTGCAAAACTTGATTATTGAGGGAAATATCCATTAGGAATATTGTTTCCTGCAGATAGGATTTGGCTAGACTTTTAAAAGAAGGAGGGTTTTCTCTCAAAGTTTTTGACACAATGACAAAATTTTAAGTACATGCCTCTGACATTCATCTTGGTTTTAAGGGGGCAAGAGTTCAAGCTTTCATAAGACTAGTCAAAGAGATTCTGGGAAATTGGTAGTCTGGGCAGGGATAAATGAGGGTCAACTTCCCATTTTGTCCATAATTTAAGAACCAAAAGGAGCCATGTTTCCAGTATCACATGCCCTAAAGGTTTCCTTGACTTTTCAGAAACATGTATGTTTATGCCCTGCAGGAATCTGAGAATCAAACAGAGAATCAAAGAAGAGGCAGACTAGAATAATAGCTCACAATCATCTAGCTCTTTAAGGTTTACAAAGCAGTTTCTGGATAACAGCCTTAGGAAGGAGATAGAGGAACTTGTACGATCCTCACAAAATTATTGTTATCCTCCTAGCTTTTTAGATAAGGGATAAACTCTAATAATAAGATAAAACTCACAGAGCTGAAACAACTTGCCCCAGATCTCACATTTGGTTAAGTGCCTAAGGCCAGGATTCAAGCCCAGGTCTCCTGATTCGGAGACAGGGTTCTTCCCACTCTTAACATTCTAGAACAAACCCAACTTCATGGGAACTCCTTTACCTAGATTCATGGGCTATTTCCTGCCGATAGGTCAATTGTATCATCTCTTTCATACTGTTTCCTTTTGAGTCAAGTAGAGATAATAATATCTGCTTAAAAATTGTTATGAAGATTTACAATAAAAGAGTAAATAACAGGGAAAGCATCCTGAGAAACAGAAATATTTATAGTATAAGGATGATATTAGAAATTCAGTCTTGTTAGATTAGTTTAGAGATAAGAAGTGAAGAAGCTGGCTTGAGAAAGAATTGGAGTTTGAAACAGACCTGAGACAGAGTGTCAATTTCAAATGTCAACAGTGTAACATTTTTTTCTGTGGCAGTTACTCTCTCTGGGTGTGGCTGTTGCTCTTGGGGAGTGGCTGAAGCTCTGAGTGCTGGGAACAGGTGACATCTTCTCTTACTCCTCACTATCTGAGGTAGAAAGAAAGGAGGGAAAACCCTGAAGGAGCTAAGTGATTTCCTTTTCCAACTTGGGAAACACTACTGACTGTCTATTGCTGTTTCATAAATTGTTTTATCTCTGAGAAGACCAAAGAAAGACCTAGTCTTTGGTTTTGACTCTGAGTCTAAGGCTCAGAGTCCTAACTTGGTTCTTGCTGAGGCTCAGCCAGCTAGCCTTTGTTATTTTTATAACTTGGAGACAAAATTAAGAATTATATATGTCTTATAAGGATAATAGTATTAGTTTATTGTAGAATAGAGAAAATTTGGGTTTGTCAGTTCAGGAAGGATCAGAGTAGCCTGTGGAAACAGGAAAAGCAGTTCCTTGAAGAACCAGGGAGTTTTATTTGGGTGGGAGTTAGAATTTCTTAGAGTTAGAAATCCTTTTATATCCTTATATTCTCAATAAACAGTTTATTTTTGTATAATAAGACTCTCCTTAGTGTCCTTGTGCCTGGCCCTGAAGAGAAGTTCACTTATGAGCTTCACTTCACTTAAATAAACTGAAGATACTTTGTAAGCACAACAAGCAGAGTATCTAATCAGTTTATATCCTTAATCAATTCATTGAGTATACTATTTTTACAATAGATGGTATAGTAGAAAGAGCATTGGACCTGGAGTCAGGAGGACTTAGTTCAAATTCCACCTCAGATACTTATTAACTGTGTGCAACCCTGGGCAAGTGACTTAACCTCTCT
Source organism: Gracilinanus agilis (assembly GCF_016433145.1). Lineage (NCBI taxonomy): Eukaryota > Metazoa > Chordata > Mammalia > Didelphimorphia > Didelphidae > Gracilinanus > Gracilinanus agilis. The sequence continues at coordinate 394,203,577 of NC_058131.1, read as the reverse complement.
TTGCCTCAATTTCCTCATCTGTAAAATGAGGATAATAAAAACAACTACCTCCCAGGTTATTGTGGGGAATCAAATGAAAAAATGTAAAGCATGTAGCTTAGTGCCTGGTCCAAAGTAGATACCATCTAAATGCTAGCTATCATCATCAATTTATTAAATGAAATGATAATTGTAAAAGACTTAGCAGAATGCCTGGAACATAATAAGTGTTGGTTACAATTACTCTTATTACAAGTAAGCAGAATAAGGGCTTTGATCTGATGCTACCAGCCTCTTTACCACTTTTAAAGTGCTTATGGTACCATCTTGAGATTTTGTGAAACTTCAAGACAGTTTGCATGGCCAGGTAGCAGTTACTGGTGAACAGAAATACAATTGAAATGATGAAAGACATTGGTTTAATCATGATTTTTTGGGGGGAGGTTTTGGTTTTATGTGAATATTCTCAATGACCAATGTGAAGTATGTTTACATGATAATATAAGTATAACCCTGATCAAACTGCTTACCATTTCTGAGAGGGGAGAGGAAAAGGAGAGAGAGAGAGATACAATTTGAATCTCATAATTTTGGGAAACATGTTAAAAATCGTTATTACATATAACTGGGAAAATAAAATATTTTTTAAAAAAGATATAACAAGAAAAAAGAAAGAGTAAATGAAAAGGGCGTTCCCTGATTATCCTTAGTCTCAGAATACCCACAGCTCATATGGGTGAGGGGGCATTCTACCCTACAGGTATGAAAGGTTGAAATAAATGTATTCATCCTAACCCAGACATAAGTATAGGCTAGACACCTTCCTTTGAAAGGGATGAGTCTAGAATTCTTAGAGCTTTCTAGAAAGTTCATTTTGTATAAAGATACAGTCTGAGGCTGGCCCAAATAGTCTCATTTGAAAGCATAGGAATATTCACCTAAAGAAGCTAAGAATCTAGAATAGAGCTATAAAAGAGTGAATGAAGATGATAGTGCTTCAATAGATGATAGCTCTAACTCACATAACAGAGCAATAGAGGGTCAAGCTTCCCACTCTTGATGGCAACAGAGCCAGGCTGAGATGAGAGGTTATGGAGTTCCTGAACCATGACAAGAAGTTGCAGAAGGTAGAATTTTATGACCAGACCTCAGGAAGAAGTTTTTAGTTATGGCACAGGACCAGCAACTGAAACTTCCCTACCTTGGAATATGAATTTTCCAAAGTGTTGTTCCCCAGCCCTGTACAAATGGCCACAATTCACCATGGGCTCTTTTATGGTGGGGTAGAGTCAAGAACAAGTTTATTGTTTGACTTTTTCTCCTTTATATGTTTTCCTATTCTGTTTCCTTTAAATTCTTGACTTTGATTTATGGTTCCTGCCTCCTCCCTTGGTAGAGAATGCACTAAATAGGGATTAGTCTACTATTACCCCTGCATTTAATCAACAAACATTTATAAAATGCCTATGTGTGCCAGGAACTCCATTATGCAATGGCAAACATGGAACAGTATCTACCCTCAAGCTTACATTTGATAAGGAGAGACAACATATATGGATCTAAGTATTTACAATGTTTCTTCTCTGTGTGTGCATATGTATATATACATACATACATACATATATATATATATATATATATACTTTTTTTCAAATAGGTGATTTAGTGGGAGGAAGGAAGCATTAGCAGGTGGGGTGGGGTGGATTTGGAAAGGCTTCATGTAGATAGTGTTACTTCAACTAAGATTAAAAGGAGATTATGCATTTGGGCATAGTCTAGACAAGTGATTCCCAAAGTGAGTGCCACTGCCCCCTGGTTGGTGCTGCAGCAATCCAGGGGGCGGTGATGGCCACAGGTGCATTTATCTTTCCTATTAATTGCTATTAAAATTAAAAAAATTAATTTCCAAAAGCTCTAAGTAATATTTTTTTCTGGAAAGGGTATGGTAGGCCAAAAAAGTTTGGGAACCACTGGTCTAGACTCTAGAGGGCACAGTGGATAGTATCAGACCTGGAATTAAGAAGACCCATCTTCCTGAGTTCAAATCCAGCCTCAGACACTTACTAGCTGTATGACCCTAGGCAAGTCACTAAACTGTATTTGCCTCAGTTTCCTCATCTGTAAAATGAGCTGGAGAAGGAAATGACAAACCATTCCAATAGGTTTGCCAAAAAAACCTCAAATGGAGTGTCACAAAGGATAGGATACAAGTGAAATGACTGAAGAACCACAAATGCATTTTTACAAGCAAGGGTGAGGATGTGAGCAGTTGCCTGATCTTACAGCTGAGTGAGATACCATACAGATGTTGAGTAATGATTTCTGCAGATGTAAAGTTTTCACACTTTCTCTCCAAAGTCTTTTAAAGAGCAGACTCGCAGCTGATTTCTGAAATCAAACCTCATCTGTTTATGCTCATAATAGGCTGGTTGCTTATTATCACTGTTTAATATTTTCTTTAAGAATTTCTCAAGCACTTTACAGGGTCTTTGACAAACGTTTGACAATTCTGCCTAATAGTCATTTGCACATTCTTTCAACATGACTGCTGCTCTGCCTGTCTGATTCTCCCATGCTCTAGGAGTTTCCAATCATATTTCCAAGATGAATTTGCATGATTCCACCTTAGTCACATTGGAGTAATTGTCTTATTTTACTAACGTACTAACTTTTATGACTAATGAAGAAAAGAGACACAATTTCTTGCACAGAAAATAGGCTTCAAGTTCTGTTTTTACTTGTAAAATGAGCAGAAGCAGCTCTGGGTGAATAAATGATGTTGTTACATTCATTGCCTTTGGTGAATTAGCATCCATTCTAGACATCTTCTCTGAATTCTTCCATGATGAATGAGTCCTTCTGAGCTAGATTTGACTTTCTGAATGGGAAATTTCTATTCCTTTCCCTGAAAAGAACCAATCACCAAAGCTTTATTTGTCTGCCTTTTCCCAAGTAACATTGGGAACAGTAGCAAAATTAAGTAAAATTTATAGATGTTGTTTGCTTGGTGACTACAAAGGAAAACAAGACCAAGATGTATTCAAGCACAACATACAGAAATTTGCTCCCCCCTGTAGATATGTCCACTAAAGGGAGCTATGTGGGCATTTGTATCAATTAGGAAATATCAATTAGGAACTACAATTTCAGTGGCATAAGGAACTTCTGGTAAGCAATGCTTCTTCACTGATGTAATCCCTTTCTAATCTTAGAGATTTGCCTGGAGCACTGAGGATTTAAGTCACACAGCCACTACATGTCAGAAGCTGAACTTGAACTCAGATCTTTCTAAGTCCAAATTTGCCTCTCTAAGCACTGCACTTTGGCTTGTGTGTAGAGGCAGGTATGGTGGGAAGCAACTGAAGGTCAGTGGTTAAGAACACTGGGTCTAGAGTGAGGAAAGCTTGAGTTCAAATCCAGCCTCAGACACTTTCTAGCTGTGTGGTCATGGGCAAGTCACTTAACCTTTCTATTCCTAGAAGGCAACTAGTTGACTCAGTGAATAGAATGTTGGGCCTGGAGTCAGGAAGACCTGAGTTCAAATTGGACCTCAGCTACTTCTTAGTTGTATGAACCTGAGCAAGTCACTTAAACTTTTTAAAAAAATTTTTAAACATTTATTAATATTTATTTTTTGAAAAGTTAACATGGTTACATAATTCATGCTCTTACTTTCCCCTTCGCCCCCCCAACCTCCCCTCCCTCCCCCAATAGCCGATGCGCATTTTCACTGGTTTTAACATGTGTCATTGATCAAAACCTATTTCTAGATTGTTGATAGTTGCATTGGTGTGGTCCTTTCAGGTCTACATCCCCAATCATGTCCGCCTCAACCCATGTGTTCAAACAGTTGTTTTTCTTCTGTTTCCACTCCTGTAGTTCTTCCTCTGAATGTGGGTACCATTCTTTACCATAAATCCCTCAGAATTGTCCTGGGTCATTGCATTGCTGCTAGTACAGAAGTATATTCTATTTTACCACAGTGTATTGGTCTCTGTGTACAAAATTCTTCTGGCTCTGCTCCTTTCACTTTGCATCAATTCCTGGAGGTCTTTCCAGTTCACATGGAATTCTTCCATTTTATTATTCCTTTGAGTACAATAGTATTCTATCACCAGCATATAGCACAATTTGTTCAGCCATTCCCCAATTGAAGGGCATACCCTCATTTTCCAGTTTTTTGCCACCACAAAAAGCGCAGCTATAAATATTTTCGTACAAGTCTGTTTATCTATGATTTCTTTGGGGTACAAACCCAACAATGGTATGGCTGGATCAAAAGGCAGGCATCCTTTTATAGCCCTTTGAGCATAGTTCCAAATTGCCAGCCAGAATGATTGGATCAGTTCACAACTCCACCAACAATGCATTAATGTCCCAGTTTTGCCACATCCCCTCCAGCATTCATTACTCTCCCCTTCTTTCATTTTAGCCAATCTGCTAGGAAGTCACTTAAACTTTTAATGACTCAGAGGCAACTAGATGACTCATGGATTAGGAACATTGAACCTAGAGTCAGGAAGATCTGAATTCAAATCCAGCCTCAGACATTTTCTAGCTATGTAACCTTGGAACAAGTCACTTAACCTCTGTATGCCTAAGAGGCACCTAGATGGCTCTGTGGATAATAGAATGCTGGACTTGGAGTAAGGAAAGCCTGAGTTCAAATATTACTTCAAGCACTTCCATAGCTTAACCTCTGATTGCGTAACAAAAGGATCCACTGGATCTGCTGGAGAAGTAAATGGAAAATCACTCCATTTTCCTTGCCAAGAAAATCCCAAACATAACTATGGTCCATGGGGTCACAAAGAGTCAGACTCAGATGAATAACTGAATGATAGTGTGTATGTATGTGAGGCAGCTGTGTGGTCTTGTATATGTTGGGGGGAGGTCAGTGTGGGGACATGGGGGTAGCAATTTGACATAAATAATGGATGGAGCTCAGAGTTAGGCTGAGCTGGGTTAAAATTCTGCCATTGACCCACACAGGTTATCTAACCTTAGACAAGCAGAGATCTCTCTCTAAGCAGCAGGTCCTAATGAACAGAGTGCTTAACTTAGAGCAGGGGACACTGGGATGCAGATTCTCTCTTTTGATGGAGTAGCTGGCCTTAAATGTGACCCTGAGGGAATCCCTTAAGGTCTTTATGCATCAAGCATCTCCCTCATTTTTGTCTTCTAAGGCATAGATGGGTTGTGATCTGGGGTCATGGAAGACTACACACTCTCTATGCCAAGGGAGACTGCTCCCTAATTGGCTTTTTGTCAATGTGCCTAGCAAACATTGATTTTGCTCTCACTCTCTCTCTTCTATTTCCCTCTTATCTCTATCGACTGTACTACTTATTTGTACACATACATGTACATATATGTACCGTCCTCTACCAAAATCCTCCTACAATGTCTTGTGTTGTATAGAAGAGATGTTGGCTTCTCAGAGGCTATGCCAATGGAGTGAGATCTATCAAAGGTCCTGTGAAGCTGGAGAGGCTGCATGTCTGTCCTCTGTGAGTCATACTCATACATACAGCCATAGCTCAGTACGGTGAGGCTGCCCACTAGAAAGCTAGACATCCAGTGATCAATATTGTCAGCCAAAGCAACTAAGATAGCTAACAACTAGGAAGCATAGTAGATAGAACACAAGACCTACAGTCAGGAAGACCTGAGTTTGAATCCAACCTCAGATACTTACTAACTACTTCTTTGAGATCCTTTCCAGGTCTGAGAAATGAGGACTCAAATTTTATGAAAAGTGTTTTTCACCCATCCCCTACTCATTTCCCTCTCCTCCCATCTCCAAACCAACCCTTCCCGATGTTATGCCACATTATTGAACATTGGTTCCCAGATTGGGAAGGAGAATATTCAGAGAAGGAAAAAATGAGAAAGAGGCTTAGAGGCAAGGGTATGTTGGTAAATGTTTAACAATCAGTTCTTAGAAAATACAAGACATAATTTTAAGTTTAATTTGCATTATTACCATTTTCCTCCAAAACCTTTTAAAGTCTAGTCAGTCAACAATAAACCCAGCCCTGGTTTGTACTTTGTAGATTTCTGAGATGTAAATGTTCATACTGAAAATATAATAGTTGGGTTCTAGCACAGTCCTGTGTAGGAGGGAAGGCAAAAGAGGCATCTTGTATCAATCGATAGCAGCTTAATGGTGGAAAAATGGGATTGAGACTACCCCAAAAAGAAACATAGTACAGTTGCCCTTAACTTCCTTCTTGGCCTTCCTGTCTTTTCCTTCCTTCATTTCTTTCTTTTCTTTGCCCAACATACATACATATCACAAGCTGAAAGCAAAAGGACTGGGCAAAGTGGTCTCTGAGCAAACATGTTCATGGCACATTCTGGATTTGGTGAGCAAGGCAAATCTGAGAGCCTGAGAGAGAATCTGAGAGAATCATTAACCTTGATGGATTTTTAAAAGCAAAAAGAGGAACTTACAGAGTGTGTGGGATGTGGGGAGACTTACAGGGGCCACTACTGACATAAGTAAAAAGAAATCCCCCAATCCCCATAAGCCCTCCAAGGGCACCTGTCCTCTAGGGCTCCTGTCCTCCATGACTTTTGGGTGATCTGATCCCTGTAAAATATTACATTAATTACTTTGATATAAAATACATTATAAAATAGATTCACATGTCTAGGATTAACATAGTAACTCACTTATGATTAAAACGGTAATACTCAAGATTATAACTCAGATACTATCCTGGGACTACTTTCTTAATCTGATTACATACCCAGACTCTTGCCTGTAGATCTTACTACAAATCACATAGTTACAAACAATCAAACTAAAGGGATTCTTAAGATAATAAAAATGAGGAGCTGCTTAATGAAATTTTCTTTTTACAAAGTACTTGTTATACTGAAAACAAAACACTAAATAAATCAGCTGATTTTATTTGATAAACCCTATGGTTTATAAGACAATCTGCAGACTGGGAATCCAGGTATTTGAGCTTTTGAGCCAGTTTTCTTACTAATTGTCTGTGTGAACTTGAGCAAATCACTTATCTGCCCTAGACCTACTGTAGATATAGTTTAACTTTATTTTAGCAAGGCTTTTAGTAAAATATCTCATATTTTTCTCATGGAAAACATAAGGAGATATAACCCCAAGAATAATATATCTAGAAGGATTTATAACTGGTTGAAAGGCTAGATTCAAAGATTAGTCATTAATGGTTCTCGTGCCCCAATGATCTATGTTTGGCCTTCTGCTATTTAAAATTTTTATTCATTATTTGGATAAAGGCATAGATGGCATGTTCATAAGATTTGCAGTTGAAATAAATCTAGAAAGGTTAGTTAAAGCATCAGAAGATCAAATTAGAATTAAAAAAACAAACAAATCTTGTCAGGCTAGAGCAGTGATGGTGAACCTTTTAGAGGAGCAGGTGATATGAGAAATGTCCTCAGGCACCTATGGAGAGGTGGTGGGGAACAGCCTGGCCCTGCATTCCTCTGGCTCTCTAGTAACAAATTCTGGTGAACTCTGTACTAGGGCAATGGTGCACATGCCCACAGAGAAGGCTCTGAGTGCCTCCTCTGGCACACATGCCATAGGTTTTCCACCATGGGCTAGAGCAGGGTCGGCAACATATGGCTCTTTCTGCAGGAGCCATAAAGTCAATTTTTTTTTCAGGCACTGTTACAGGAGCGTGCAGTGTGAGCATTGTACAGCTCTCATGAAATTACATCTTTAAAAATGTGGCGTTTGTGGCTCTCATGGCCAAAAAAGTTGCCGACCCCTGGGCTAGAGTATTGGATAGAATTGAATAGGATGAAATGTAATAAGGATCTTACATCTTACATTTGGGTTCAAAAAATCATTTTGAGAAAAACAGTATGAATGAAAGTTAGAGATGTCAAAAAATACTAGAAAGCAATTTTCTGAACCATATGGACATTTATTGTTATATCAATAAATCATAACTTGAGGATCAAAGACAGGCCTAGGTCTCTCTAAGACCCAGAGATAAAGAAATGACAAGTTTCTCATATATATATACATATATATATATATATGTTCCTCATATATATATATTCGTGCAAGAGAACATATTACACAAATTCCTTCCAGAAACAGGGATCAGTTGAATGTTTCTTCTAGGGGAAGGGGGAAACCAAAGTTGTCTTTTATAAGACTTCAAGAAAGTAAAATTTTGTTATCTTGTGGCTGATTGTCATGTCTGTTCCATATATGGTAACAGCAAAGATCACTCTGTAGCTTCAAAGCCAACTGAAATGCTATAAATCTGAACACATTCCAGGATACTGAAGGCATGTGTACAACTCACCTTTGCAAAGGTATTTTGCAAGGTACATCAAGGGTTTTTCCTTGCTATTTTACTCACAATATGACTATCAGTTACTGATTCTCATACACAATTATTCAATCAACAATTGGAATTTTTACCTACTATTAAGTCTATGGTTATAATTTATCTTTATAATGTTGGGTACCTAATAGGATTACAAAGTATATCATTTCTAAAAGGCATAAAAATGAATATAAGCTATTTAATATTACTTAATTAGGTAATCTTTTAGAGAGAAATTTTTGAAAAAAGATTGAGGGAGATGGATTTTTCTACTGGAGACTCATTATGAGCCAGCAGCATGATGGGGCAATGAAAAAAAGACTGTTAGGATTCAAACTCAAGTCTTCTACCTTCAGATCTAGAGTTTTTCCCACCACAGTACACAGTGCTTTTTATACTAGACAACAATGCCTCACAGGAGACATGGAATGAATTTTAGGAATATTGAAGTGGGAAGCATTTAGGCATTCAGAGACTCACCTTCTGATGTAGTCAGTTAAATATTTCTAGCAAAACACTTCTCAAGGAAAAAAGTATTTCCCCAGGAAGGCATTTTTCTATAATTAAGCAATTTTCTACCCAGCAACTTACTTTTGCCTCCAGGCTAAGAGAGAAAGGGGCTCATGGGGAGGATTTTTGGAGGTTCCATTGGTCCTATAATCAATGACACTAGACCACATTGGCCTGTTGCTAGGGAGTGGGTTGCTGAAAAAACTTAACTAGCTACCTTCCTGTCCTTTAGGTTCATTCATTATATACTCTTATACTATATAATTATCTTATTTTGCTAAGGGACATATTGATGTCTTTTTTTTTTAAATAAAGCCCTTACCTTCCATCTTGGAGTCAAAACTGTGTATTGGCACCAAGGCAGAAGAGTGGTAAGGGCTAGGCAATGGGGGTCAAGTGACTTGCCCAGGGTCACACAGCTAGGAAGTGTCTGAGTCCAGATTTGAACCTAGGACCTCCCATCTCTAGACCTGGCTCTCAAACCACTGAGCCACCCAGCTGTCCCCTTGATGTCTTCTTAAATAACCTAACCTGTCCTTTTCTCAGCCCATTTGGCCCCTTTGACTTCCTCCTCCACTCCTCCTCAGTTCTACACAGGTATGCTCATATCATTGACCTTGCCATTACCCACAACCATTCAACTTCCATTATCAAAAACTATAAATTCCTTTGTCTAAGCACAACTTCCTCTCATTTCGTCTCTCCATATGCCTCTGAATCTTCATCTTTACTATGTTATCCAATCCCTCCAGGATTTAGTATTTTTTGAAGTTGTCATACTTTCTTTGGCTTCACTTTTTCTGATTCTCACCATTGATTCTTTAGAGAACCAATTCAATTCTCCACGTTACTCTTTGTTTGTTTTAAAAGACTAGGTCTTTTTTATCTCAGGTTAGAAGTACAGGGGCTACTCATGGGCCTACTACCATTTTGATTGGCATAAGAGTACTCCATTTTCTGACCTGGGCAAAATCTCTCCTCCTTAGGCAACCTAGTGGCTCCCCATTTATGAGCACTCACCAAACTGTCAAATTTAATTCAAACATCCTGTTAGCTTAGCTCACTGCAACTCAGAATCCTTTAGTTCTAGAGACCTAAGGTTCCCAGGTAGCAGGAATTATAGGTATGTGCAACCTCCTCCAATCTTCCACCCCACAATCCCCTGCCATTAGTTTACTCCCTCTAGCTAACTCTTGAGCTGTTGAACAGAGTTAGAGTCACCAACTGCATCGGCTGGGCCTTCTACACATTTATGTCCCCTAATTTCTACTGGGCTCTCCTGGTAGCAAAGTAGTCCTTTACCTCTTCCCTAAGTGATTCCCCATATTACTTTCCATAGTGAGCTTCCAAGAAAACTCCATCTTCTCCCTCCACAGTTTAGAACATCATCCCAGGCTTTACTGAAAAAAAAAATAAAGGTCATTTGCTATGAACTTCTCACTCACTCTACATTTCATAGCCTGTGTGCATCATCCCCCATTCTTTCATTTTTTATTCTAGCTTCTGATAAAGTAGTGGCTCCTCTCCAAAAGGCCTACCCTTGTCAATATTACTTGATCTGATCACCTCTCATCTTCTCCAGCAAATTATCCCCAGGATAATTCTTTTTCTTCTTCCTTTTCTTCTTCTTCCTTTTCTTCTTCTTCAATCCCTGCCTTCTGTCTTAGAATCAATATTATGTATTGGTTCCAAGGTGGAAGAGCGATAAGGGCTAGGCAATGGGGAGTAAGTGACTTGCCCAGGGTCACACAGCTAGGAAGAGTCTGAGGCCACATTTGAACCCAGGACCCATCTCTATGCCTGGATCTCAACCCCCTGAGCCACCCAGCTGCTTCCTCTTTCTTCTTTATATTCATTCTCTTCTTTGTTCTTTCTCTACTGCTTATAAGCATGCCTCAAACTCCCCAATCCTTAAAAAAAATCCTACCATTCCATTAAGCTATGTCTTATCTCTCTCCTCCCATTCTCAGCCAAACTTCCAGAAATGGTTGTACTTGCCTCTATTTCCTCTACTCTGTTTTCTACACCCCCTGCAATCTAGTTTCCAACCTCATCACTCCACAAAAAATGTTCTCCTCATAATTACTAGTGTTCTCTTTTTAAAAAATTAACATTCTTTTTTTTTTATTTTGAGTTCCAAATTCCTTCTCACCCCTCCCCAACCTACTGAGAAGGCAAGCAAATATGATATTATATGTACATGAAGTCATGCAAAGCAGAATTCTATATTTGCTATAGTGGGAAAAAGCAAGAAAAATAAAGTTTAAAAGAAGTATTCATTGGTCTTCACTCAGAGTCCATTAGTTCTCTTTCTCTCTGGAAGTGGATAGCAATCAAATTCCTCTAGGCAACTAGATGGTATAGCGAATAGACTGTTAGACTTGGAATCATGCAGGTTGGAAATAATAATTGGCTTTGGACACTTATTAGCTGTGTGAGCCTGAGCAAGTCATTTTACTGTTGACTGCCTCAGTTTCTTCACCTATAAAATGGGGATAGTAATAGTGCCTACCTCCCAGATTGCTCTGAGGATCAATTAAGATAATTTGAAGTCCTATATAAGTGCTAGCTATTATTGTTATTGTTTCTGTCAAAATTTATACTGTTGAATAACTTTTCTTTCTATTTTCTTTTTTTTTTCTAAACCCTTAACTTCCATCTTGAAGTCAATACTGTGTGCTGGCTCTAAGGCAGAAGAGTGGTAAGGGTGGGCAATGGGGGTTAAGTGACTTGCCCAGGGTCACACAGCTGGGAAGTGTCTGAGGCCAGATTTGAACCCAGGACCTCCCATCTGTAGACCTGGCTCTCAATCCACTGAGCTACCCAGCTGCACCCCCTTCTATTTTCTTGAAAGCTCTGTCAAAAGGACAGAGGCCCTTGCCTAAAGTCATCTGGAAAAAGCACCAACTTGGAGTTCCTTGGGGAGATCCTAGTTGTCAAATAGAATCTTTGTTCCTTTTGAAGAACTGAAGAACTAAACTTTTTTTTCAACTTGGATTCTTTATTTTAATAACAAATTTCCAATAGTTTTCTAAAGTTATATGATTCATATTGCCTCCTTCTATTCTTTCCTCCTTGCTCCCAGAGCTGGCAAGCAATTCAATCTGGGTTATACATGTATTATCACACAAAAAATATTTTCATATTATTTATTTTTGTAAGTGAATAATCTTATAAACACCAAACTCCAAAATATATAATCAAGTGAAAAATCATGTGTTTTCATCTGCATTCTGACTCCAATAGTTCTTTCTCTGGATGTGGATAGCATTCTTTTTTATAAGTTCCTCAGAATTGTCCTGGATGATTGTATTGCTATTAGTAGTAAAGTCTATCATATTTGATCATTCTATAATATTGCAGTTACTGTGTATAGTGAAGAACTAAGCTTTCTGAAGCTTAGTTGTTTCATCTATAAAATGGGTATACCTATGGTACCTAACTCCCAGAGTTATTGCTAGTATCAAAGGAGATAATGGATGCAAAGTGATTTGTGAATTTTAAAATGCTGTATAAACATCAGCTCTTATTATGATTGTCATTGGGAGGAAGAGAACCCAGATCTCTTGAAACCCAGTTCTTTCCATTATACCATATTGCTAGTTAATTGAGAATTAAATAAAAGAAATGCTTCCTAAAATTCTGAGCATTTCCAATCTCCCTAGGAAGAAAGACTGAAAAATTCAGGACTGGGGGAAGTCTCATGAGGAAATGGGAGAGTTGGACAATGGAGAGACTCTTACACATGATACTTTTCCTTTTAGTCACTGAAAAACCCAGGTTTCACAGCATACTTCTAATACACACTGACCTCTGGTGGGTACAGATGAAAATGTCTTTAATGAGCTACATCACCATCATTCACTGGAAAAGAGTTATCAAGACCTCAGGACTAATGTTAAAAAAGCAAAAACAAAACAAATTGAGATGAAAAAATGAACACAGTAGCCTGTTCATTCAGTTTATCTTTCCCTTTAATATTGGTGGTATGGAAAAAAAAATTAGAGATCTTGGTGGACAACAAGCTCAATGAATCAACTACGGAGTATGGCAGCTAAAATGCTAATGTGCTTGTAGGCCATCAGGACTAGGAAAGTGAAAGGCTCACTGGTCTGTTTTACACCCTGGTTAAGCCCCATCTAGAGAATTGTATTGAGTTCCAGGTGACACATTGTAGGATGGACATTAGGCTAAAGCATACGAGAGCAGGATGGTAAGAGGACTCATCATCATGTTATAAAAGGATTGTACAAAGGAACTGGGAACCCTTAAATCAGAGAAGAGGGGGCAACTGGGTAGCTCAGTGGATTGAGAGTCAGGCCTAGAGACCGGAGGTCCTAGGTTCAAACCTGGCCTCAGCCACTTCCCAGCTGTGTGACCCTGGGCAAGTCACTTGACCCCCATTGCCCACCCTTACCACTCTTCCACCTAGGAGCCAATACACAGAAGTTAAGGATTTTAAAAAAAATCAGAGAAGAGAAGGCTTATGAGGAATATGTCTGTCTTCATGTATTTGAAGGACCATTATTTGGAAGAGGGATTCAGCACTTCTTTTTGACCTGAGAGCAGAATTGAGAGTGAAGAGTAAAACTTGGAAAGAGAGAGGTGTGGACTCAAGGCAAGGGAAAAATTCCCTAGGAATTAAATCTATCCAAAAAAATTAAATGGGCTACTATAGGAGAAATATTAGACTCTCCCTTATTGAAGGTCTTTAAGCAAGACAAAATAACCACTGGTCAAGTGTATTGCACAGAGAAATTTTTTAGATTAAATTTTATTGACTAAGAAAATTTTTCCGTGGTTACATGATTCATGTTCTTTCCCTCCCCTCCTCCCACTCCCCCTCCAATAGCCAATGAGCAATTACACTGGGTTTTATTTGTGTCATTGATCAAGACCTATTTCCATATTATTGATATTTGCACTTGGGTGATCACTTAGATTCTACATCCCCAATCATATCCCCATCGACCTATGTGATCAAGCAGGTGTTTTTCTTCTCTATTTCTGGTCCCACAGTTCTTTCTCTGGATGTGGATAGTGTTCTTTCTCATAAGTCCTTCATGACTACTCAGATATCTCTAAGTTCTAAAACACCCAGAATCCAAAATAAGATTAAAAGAATGTCTTGAATCATTGCATTGCTGCTAGTAGAGAAGTCCATTACATTCTATTTGCACAGAGAAATCTTGATGAGATATGCACTCAGTGATTTTGGTTGCCCCCTCTAAACCTGGCCTTCTGGGATTCTGACTGGCTGCAATTATGATAGGCATCAGGGAAATAGAATGTTTAGCTAAGAGAGACACATTCTCATGGACCTTAAAAACTAGTGCTTCTCAGAATACTCCTTACTGTTAATTTCTTAGTCATATCCTTTTCCCAATCAGTGGGGATTCACTGGCTATATGAGAGTAACTTGGTGGCCAAGTTGTCTAAATGTCAGATGATAGTACTTTAGGTCTAGAGCTAGAATGGACCTCAACGGCCATCTAATCCAACTCCCTTATATTACAGAGAAGAAAACTTAGGTCCGGGGAGTTTAGTGATTAGCCTGCAGTCACATAGCTCACAATTTTCACAAGCAGGATCTAAATCCAGGGCCTCTGATTCCAGAGCCATTGTACCACATCTCTTTGAACTGTCCGCCATTTGTGTTCTGCATGTCTGGATTCAAATTCCACTGTCATTCTTCTTGACAGGAAGTATGATAGTGGAAAGAGGACTGGTTTTGGAATTGGAGGTCTTAGGTTGGCATCCCAGCTCTGCCACCTACTATTTGTATGACCTGAGATAAATCATAATACCTTTGGACTTCTGTTTCATCATCTGTAAAAAAGAGCATTAGGCTACATCAGTGATTCCCAAAGTGGGTGCTACTGGCCCCTGGTGGGTGCTGCAGCAATCCAGGAAGACGGTGATGGCCACAGGTGCATTTATCTTTCCTATTAATTGCTATTAAAATTAAAAAAAATTAATTTCCAGGGGGCTAAGTAATGTGTTTTTTTTTTTCTGGAAAGGGGGCGGTAGGCCAAAAAAGTTTGGGAACCACTGGGTTACATGATCTCTAAGGTCCTATCCCACTCTTAACCAGTAGACAGACTTTTCTTAGTGTAGGATGGATTGTGCCAAAGCAGTACCTGCTGCTATATTCCCAGTCTGCAGAGCACATGTCCATGGTGCTGAACTAGAACAAAAGCATTCCTGGTCTTTGTTGTCTTACCCTTCTATTCTGTGAAAAAGAAAACTCTTCAGGAAGAACAGGATAGCTAAGCCATATTCTATGTGAATGTGATAAAATTGCATTTGTTTCAACATGTATGCCACAGAAAGTATAATGACTGCTATCCAAAGAACCATTAGCCTTTGTGAAACCAAGCTTTATATTCACACATAATTGTGAAACCAAACTTTAGAGGTCACACATGATTGTACTAGGTGAGTAGGGGGAAGCATTTAAGTAAGTGCACAGTGCTAAACACTGTGGATACAAAGGAAACTAATCAATAATTCCTGCCCTCATGGAGATCACAGTCTAATGGGGGAATTAGCAAGCAATTAGGTTCAAATAAGCCAAGTACAGGATAAATTGGAGATAATAGAGGGAAGAAACTCTAATTAAGAGGGATTAGGAAAGACTTCCTATAGAAGGGAGGGGGAGTTTGGCCCAGAAAGCCAGGAGATAGAGATGAGGAGGGAGAATATTCTAGACACAAGGGACAGCCAGTAAAAAGGTCCAGAAGGAGGAGGTAGAGGGTCTTGTTTGAGGAACAGGAAGGTCAGTGTCACTGAACCACAAAGTGCTTTGGGAGAAATAAGGTATAAGATTAGAAAAGTAATAGGGAAGAGATACAAGTTGTGAAAGACTTTCAATGCCAGCCAGAGGACTTTATATTTGATTCTGAAGGTGATATGGAAGCACAGGAGTTTGAGTAGAGGCTTCATGTGATCACACTTAAGCTTTATAAAGGGTCATTTTGACAGGTGAGGAGGCATGCTGGAATGGAAAAATCTGTGGCATATAGACCAACCAGAAGGCTATTGAGGGGATAGTGTGTTCCTTTGTTTGCAAAAATCTGGGGGGT
This sequence comes from Gracilinanus agilis, assembly GCF_016433145.1. Lineage (NCBI taxonomy): Eukaryota > Metazoa > Chordata > Mammalia > Didelphimorphia > Didelphidae > Gracilinanus > Gracilinanus agilis. The sequence goes on along the minus strand of NC_058131.1, from coordinate 394,187,661 downwards.
CAACAAGATAAAATACACAACTTCTCAAACCTCTCCAAAACAGAAATGATGTGCCAAAGATCAAGAAACTTCAAATATCTCTAAGTTCTAAAACACCTAGAATCCAAAATAAGATTAAAAGAAACCCAGGAACTGATACTTACCTACTCATCACCCTTCCCCTATATCCTACAATACTGGGAATGAGTGGATCCAAGGTCATAACACAAACATACAGTTAAAAAATACTCTTATATCTTGGTCTCTACCTTTTCCCATTGCTGTGGAGATCCCATCTATAGGCTGTAGAAGTTTAATAGGTGCTCAAAAGTGTAATATAGAGAGTGGGGGTCATATAGTTTTTTCTAGCTTTGGCTGAGTTCTAAATCAGTTAGGGTTTGGAATCTTGAGGAAAAGTCAGTTGATGAGGGTCTCCCATGGAGGGAGGTAGTCTGATCAGCCGAGCTGCCTCATTACCTAGCTGTATTATTGAAATTTAGCCTAGCTTTGATATATTTACTTAAGAAATTATTATTTTGGATAAACCCTTTATATCTTCCTTCCCTAATATTATTTCCTACCTTCCCTCCCTTACCTTATATGTCGGTGGAGTTAATAAGGAGAGTGATTAGAGAGGAGTTCAAAATCTGTGTAGGGTTAATGGTTATTTGGCAATATTAGATACAGAGAATCTAGTCAATCATCTTTTATTCCCTTTAGTTATCAATAGTATTTTGTAAGCTGAGTAAAAGGCTGGTCCTTACTCAGACTCCATCTTTAATTTCACACCTTCCTTCAAGATGAATACCCCGGCTTCCCTCCAAGCCCAGAGTATGTTGGTTCTTTCCCTCTTCTTCCCTCTTTATAACTAACAGACAAATTATACTAATAGGTCTGTTGAAACACAAAAGGGTTTATTTTCTTTAAAGGATGATTTATCAGGAAAGTGGATCAAAGGAAAGCCCTAACAGTTGTCTCAGGAACCTCTGGTGGGGGAAGGGAGGCAAATACAGAAAGAAAGATCAGCAAGAAGGATATAGATTAGGAGTGTGTGAGGGGTTCTAACATGTGACTATATCCTTTCTGACACCTGCAACAACTGTCTTTGTTTTCAGAGTGGAGGGGAAATCCATAGAATAAGCTCTACCAGGTGGTAACAGAAAGCACCTTTAAGGAAGAGCTTAAAAAAGAAAAGAGAGAGACCAGATAATTATAGAGAGCATGAATCAGAAATTGAGTATACAGTAAATAGAAATAGAAGATGGATAACAATGAGAGTAAAAGTAATCCTTTTTGGAAATGGGCACAAAAAATGAAATTAAAAAAACTAATGAACAGGAATAACTGGAGTATAAGTGAAGAAGGAGAATCTATTTGACCAACTGAGAGGAAAAAAAGGGGAAGAAATATATAACCAGACAAAAGTAGGAGAGAAAAATGAACTAGTAAACAAAATCCTAAAGGAAAAGGTCTAACAAATTATTAGAGAGAATGAAGGGTTATGAGAAGAGCACCGGTTAAAATAGGGCCACCATAAAAAAAGATTAAAGTAAACTAATGCTCTATTTACATCAGAACAGGGGAAACTCTTAACTTAATAAAATGAAATTATTTTTGAATCAAAAGGGCTCTTAAACCTAGACCTCTTTTTTTTGTCGTTTAGAAAATCATTCAGATTCACAATATATTCTGAACTTTCCTCTTATTGCTAAAGAAGAGAAATGTACATCTTTGATTGTGACATACTGAGAGTTGTAGCTATGTGTGTGATTATACATTTTTAACAAGAGGCTGTCTCAGAAAAATGAATAGATGGCATACTTTTAAATTTTAATCTTCAATATTACCATTTCTCTGTCATTTTGTTAAACCTGGAAAATCAACAAAACAATAAATCAGCCACTTATTTGTAGCATTTTTTTGATTTCCTGAGATGTAAATTTTCATGCTAAAAATTTAACAGTTAACTCTCATGAACTGGTATGAAATGGTTCCAGCATGTCCCTAGATTTTAAAGATCTTCACATTAGGAAATCATCAAGTACAAAGACAAAACAAGGGTAGTGTGATGAGAGAAGAGGATGCTTGTGAAATATGTCATGTAGGTATAATCAACACATCTTGGCAATTAATTAGATATGGAGAGTGAGTGGGTGGGTATAAGAAGTTTTTGAAGTTGCAAACCTAGATGACTCTAATAAAGGGAGTGCACTGACCGAAATAAGGAAGTTGGGGAAATGGGTGGGTTTGGGGAAAAAAATAATGAGCTTTGATCTGGACATATTGAATTTGGGTTGCCTTTGGGACATCCAGTTTGAATGTCTGATAGGCAATTGGTTAATATAGGATGAGAGCTGAGGAGAGTGACTGCTGGCTGGATATATTGATATAAGTCATCTACATAAAAATAATTAAACCCACGGGAGTTGATAAGGTCACCTAGAGAGAGGGGGGAGTGTGCAGGGAGAGAAGAAAGGCCAGGACACAATCTTAGGATTGCATCCATGCTTAGGGGTTGGGATATAGATAATGATCCAGTAAAAGAGTCTGAGAGGGAGTAGATGAGATGAGAACCAAGAGAAAGCACAGATGGTTAATAGTTTAAAATGCTACAGAGTGGTCCATGAGGGAAAGAGCTAAAGAAAGGTCATTAGATTTGACAATTAAGGGATCATTGGTAGTTTTGCTAAGAACAAATTAACTTGAGTGATAGAATCATAAACAAAATTGCAGAAGGTTAAGCAGTGAGAAGAAAGGGAATAGAGGTAGTGGTCAAAGAGTAGCCAATTAATTTTGGAAAATAATACCCTAAAAACACTAAGAAGAATCATTTCATGAGAGAGTTGATTATTTCTTATTTCAGGGATCATGATAAATGTGAGCAAGAATACTCTTAAAAGATAATGATAATATGTGTCAAACATTTGTTACAGGGAATTAATTCTGGGAAATTCCATGGATTTGTGAACTCAGTAATATAGATACACTCTCCAATGGTACAAATTACCAGTGTTCATATCCTCTTGGAAATCTCAGGTCATCCACCTAGTTTGCTTTCTCTTTACCTTATATGTATGTCAATATAGCACAAGGACTATCTGGTTGTTCTTTGACCTCACTAGATGACTAGCCCACCTCCTTTTTTCATTATATACCTCTCTGTTGACATTATATATGGGGGGGGGTGAGAAAGAAAGGAAATAAACATTTATCCAGTACTTACTATTTGCCAGGCAAATAAGTCTAAGCACTATTTTTCCCCTTACAAATATTATCTTATTTGATCCCCACAATAATCCAGTAAAGGAGGTGCTATTAAAATCCCCATTTCGTAGTTAAAGAAACTGGGGCAGATAGAGGTTAAGTAACTTTCCCAGAGTCACACAGAAAGAAAGCTTCTGAGTCAAGATTTGAACTTGAATCTTCCTTACTCAAGGTCAAGTACTCTATCCACTTTGCCACCAATTGGCATGCCATTTTCCTCATTTATGTATTGGATAATAAAGTAATTTGTGGTTCAGAGTCTGTCCAAGGACTTTGAGTTCCCATAGACTTGACTTGATCATGGTAGCTGTGGAACCTAGAGTCATAATTAAAAATCTAGACCCCTGTATAACATTATAGTGAAACAGGCTTATCTGTAGGAATTCCTAACTTACAGACCTTTGGTTGACCTTTCCCACTTATCTGAAGGAACACCTACCTTGAAGACATCCCCCTATCCTGTCCCCTGCTGCCTACAGACATCCCCCTTATCTGCAGGAATTCCAACCTCAAAGACATTCTGTCCCCCAAGATCCTGCCCCCCACTCCCCTGTCTGCTTATCCTTAAATATTTGCCTCTTACACAGCTCGGGGTCCCTTTGCATATTGCATTGCTGGCTTTCAGACTCATTTTTGGGATTGACACTCTGGGCACTTCATAGCCAATCCCCCCAAAGGTCAATTGTTTGTTTGTTTGGTTGGTTTTTTAGCATATTATCCTCACCAGGAGTTAACACATTGAAAACTTACAAAAGAAAAGTTTAGATATAATTTATGCACTTATTTCTCTTAATATGAGCAAGAGAGTAATCAAGCACTGTGAACCAACGAGTATTTGGAATGAGACAGCCTTTGCTTTATCCCAATTTTAAAAATCAAGAGACTTCTAAGAATCAGAGGAACTTATGAACAAATTTAAAAATATAAAGTATTCAGATAGCTTATCAGCTCCTCCCAGAAGGTAATTAAATACAAGCTTGCTGCTAGCACAACCCACTGTTATTCCAATGAGTCTCTCTTTCCAATAGAGTACTACAAAACCTCTTTAAGACTGATGGTATCATTCTGTGGTTTAGAATCTCCTAGAAGGTAAATGTATCTTGGAAAGTACTAAACAGACAACCTTCTTTCCATTGGACCTTCATGTTTCATGTAATTCATGATGTATTCCAAATAAAATAATGAGCAGGAACTCTATGGATTATCCTATTCCTTTTTTAAAACACATAATGCGTCAGGAAACCATCTCTCTCTCTCTCTCTCTCTCTCTCTCTCTCTGACTCAGGAATTCTTGAATTTGGGGTTACACATAGAAATCTCCCTTCTCTGGCAAGATGCTAAGAATCTGAGATTGCACTAAGACTATAATTGAGAATCTGCCCCCTCCCAACTTCCCCCTTTACACACACACATACACACACAGAGTTGTGTTTCTTTTATCATTCTGAAATCATTTACCATTTTAGCCAGCTAAAAATGTCTCTCCTATCATTCCATTGTTAATAGTTTGATAATCCAGTATTTGCAGAGTATGCTTGGTATTAGTGATCTCTGTTTCATCCAATGTACCATTTAGCACTGGACAATATTACAAACAAGAGGGGGCAGCTGGGTGGCTCAGTGGATTGAGAGTCAGACCAAGAGATGGGATGTTCTGGGTTCAAATTTGACCTCAGATACTTCCCAGCTGTGTGACCCTGGACAAGTCACTTAACCCCCATTGTCTAGCCCTTACCACTCTTCTGGCTTGGAACCAATACTCAGTAGTGATTCTAAGACAGAAGGTAAGGGCTTTAAGAAAAAATAAAATGTGTCGCTTTAAAATATATTTTGCTCTTTGTTCAATTGTATAGTCTTGAATAGAAGCATTGTCCTGTGCTTCTACTCTAAATCACCATTACTATTCCTGGGAAGTGGAGGAAAAGAGAAAAACAACTCTCCCATTCATTCCTTGCTGCACTACAGAAGATATCAGGGAAATGGCAAAAAGGAAGTTCTAGAGAGTGAGAGAGATGATTTTACTTGTATAGACCACAAAGAAAGTTGGACCACTCATTAGGAATTTCAAGTGTTCTATCAGCACAAGTCTAATGTACATATGCAAATTCCTATTGGAAGGTGCTCTTCAACTGATACCAAAGAGTGACCCCAATATCTAATGGGGGTGAGTGAAGAACTGCTTGAGTTGAGAACTCTCCTATCCATTACCTTGACAGTAACAAATGTTGCATTCCCATCATGAGCTTCTCCTTTGTCTTTTGGTTGAGGACCAACTTTACTTTCATTACACCTTTTTCTATTGCTTATAAAAATGAACCTATGCAATGGTACGCTCCATTTTATATACTTTCTCATCTTTGTACCTTCAAATTGAGCTTTAACAAAAGTAAGATAGGGAAGAAATTTCTCTGCCCCACCCCTAAAGGGAAAAAGTAATGACTTTCAGGAAAAGCACATGGGGAATAACATGTGCTTGTCCAGGTATCCAGACTTCCTGAACCTCAGGCACCTGGATGCCTTTCTAGTTCCTTCTGAGCACTGGGCAAAAATAAGAGATCATGGGAGTGAATTTTCCCAGCCTTAGGGATTATCTTTATAGATAATCCCAGGTTTAAGAATGACTTCTTTCAAGAATTCACAAGAGATTGAGAATTCCTGAGTCCTTTGAACTCAGACATCCTAGAAAGTGGTTTCCTCAACATCATGCATTTTGCCAAAGTGACCTAAGAAGTCGGATGACTAGCACTACATCATGGTGAGATGGAGAGGAGAAGCAGGAGATCTGAACACTGCCAACCTTGCATATTACTGTGACATGTTTAGCGACTTAGCATAAGGTGAATGGAGAGTATTTGCTAAATAGCCCCCAAAGCATCTTCTAAGGGTAATCTAATGGACTATTTAAATACTGTTTGTTTGTAAACTTCTTCCTAGTCTCCTGGGAATCCTTTGAGTTTTATACATTTTCTGTCATTGATGAAATAAAGGTTGCCTCATGTATGATAGACATATTATTCACTGAGTGCAGAAGTTAGGGAGCCTGTTACCCACATTTGGAGAAACAGATACAAGCTATACCAGAAACACCTGTGAGTCCCTTGAGTCTTAAGTATTTTTTGTATGGGTGAAATTATGTCTGGCTTATACCCAAAATGCATTTGGACACTGACTGCCTAGGCAGTAATTGGAGTCCTTGTCACCCATACTTGAGGAAATCTAAACATGATATTTATTTAAGCTCTATTTTTAAAGACTTCTTTAGAGAACACCAAGTGGGAGCAATGAACCAGAGAGTTCAAATTACCCTTTAGGGCTCAAGTTTCCAAGACTGAACCCAGTACATGTGAACCCTGAGTTTAGGAGGTATCTGAGCCACCCATGACTAATTTTAATAATACACCAAATAGGATTTTGTATAGTGAAGACTATAAGTGAGCTAAGAATTGGAGAAAGGAAAGATCATAGGCTGGAATTAATTCAGGAAGGTAGGGAAAAAATATTATTGAGAAAAGGAATCAAAAACTTTTGCAACCCACCACAGAATCTTGAAGAGCAGAGAAAGTAGATCAGATAAGTGATTTGATATGCCAATTAGCTACTGTCTGAAACTAAAGTTGTGCTTTCCTGAAGATTTCAATGAATGCAAAATAATAGGCCATCGATGTAGCCACTGGAGGTCACCAAACTGTCAGCTTGAAACTGAATAGAGTTCCTTTGACAGCCCTCCCAAGTTATGGCTCAAAGCATCCAAGGGACTTGCTAATGGAAAGGGAAAAGCTTTATCAGCAATTTCTCCAAGGTGCACCTATGAAAGTACTAAGTCAAACCAGAGCCTGATAAGTCATTTAAGCAGTAATAGAAATCAAACTTTGGATGAACTTGACAACCACTGCGCGCCACCCCTCCCCCCATTTCTGGCATCTCTTTTCTGGTCTTTCAAAATTAATTTCCTTTCCATTAGTAGTCATGGGTGATATTTACTAGGGAAGCTCATTTAGACCAATGTCAAGAGGAGAAAATCACAAAATAAATCTGAAATGTGTTAATTTCTGGTAAAGAAGGCCTTGTTTGACCTTATTAACTGGTTTAACAGGAAAGAAATCTTTTTTTTGGTCTTGATTTTCCATTGTTGCCCAAAAGGTCTAACTTTGCCACTGATTCATTAACAGTGCTAAATTTTCATGGTCCCTCTTCTGATAAATGCAATGGCTAGTGCCCAAGATCACTAATGGAGAATTAAATTCAGAGGATTTTTAAGAAAACAATCTTTAGTTACATAAATGTTATTGAGACAGAACCTTCAGAATGGAACTCCTGTCTCTACTACCAATTGGCTACCATACTTGCTCCCAAAGTAGTCAATTCTTGTTTATTCTGCCAATGGCTTAGTTCAGAGGTCTTAAAGATGGCACAGTCTCTTGTTGCTAATTAGGTGGATTAGTGGATTGAGAGTCAGGTCTAGAGATGGGAGGTTCTTTGTTCAAATATGAACTCAGATACCTCCTAGTTGGGTGACCCTGAGCAAATCACTTGAGCCTCATTGCTTAGTCCTTACTGCTCTTCTGCCTTGGAAATAATATCCAATATTGATTCTATGACAGAATGTAAGAGGTTTTTTTTTTAATGGCACTCTCTACAGTTCTGGCAGAAAAACTTTTTTTAAAAAAGACCATGTGTTCATTTCTCCCAGCCCCTCAAAAGGGGTGAGCCTAGAAGATGCGATGCTTATAAAAAGATGGATGCTCTGTTTAGAGTGGAGCTGAGGCTAAGAGATAAAGCTGTCCATCCCCCACAATGGAGATAAGTGAGAAGAAGAGGGAAGAAGGAAGCCAAATGGGAAATATAAACAACTTCCAGGTCCTTCTAGGTATTGCATTACTGTATATTCATTCTTTGACAATAAGAACTCAGAGCACTTTAAACCAGAATCACAAATAAATTTTAAAGTTAACCAGTAACAAAACTTAGTTTAAACATGAGGAATGCCATTGGTATTAACTTTAAAAATTTAAAGTATATAGTTTTCCTTTCTTTTAGTCAAAAACAAATAATGAAAGCATGGCTTTGTTTATAATCATTTATAAGCCCTTTTTGGTATTGTTTTGCTTAAATTTTGGGAAGCCATTTTATTATTATTTTGTTGTTGTTATTAGAAACAATTTAGCAATAAAGAATTTTTTTAGCAATAAAGAATTTTTAAAGAAACAAATGCCAAAGGTGCAGCTAGGTAGCACAGTAGATAGGATGCCAGGAGTTGAGTCAGGAGGACCTGGGTTCAAATCTGACCTCAGACACTTCCTAACTGGGTGACCCTGGGCAAGTCCCTTAACCCCGATTGCCTAGCCCTTGCTGTTCTTCTTAGAATTGTCTTAGAATGGTCTTAGAATGGTCTTAGAATTGATACTGAGACCAAAGGTAAGGGTTTGTTTAGGGGGGGAAAAAGGACCTGGTGATTTTTCATTTTTCAAACTACAATACCCAGCAGGGATATTGAAAAAAGGAGCAAATGTGCATTAAACTGGCCACAGGAGCATGGTTTCCAATAGCCTAACTTGGGGAGGGGAGGAGGATAGGAGAGACAGATATTCTCTAATCCCTGCACAGAGAAGTCACCTCCTACCAGAGAAGCGATGGACTGAAAATGCAGAAGACAACACATTTTTAGACTTGGTCAGCATGGGAATCTGCTTTGCGTATTTTTCACAAGAGCCTTATTTTGTTTTCCACATGTTTATTAATCTAAAACTATATTAAGTCTAAAAATAGAAAAAATATTCTATAAGGAAAATAAACAAGAGTATACCATTTCTTTCATTAATTTTTTCTCTAGCATAAGAGGTATATGTCTTCTTTCATAACAGGATGAACAGGTACACGAACACATGTACAACCTATAATATCATGTTATCTGCCATCTTGGGAAGCAGGAAAAGATAGAAGGGAGGGAGAGAACATGGATCACAAAATGTCATAAAATGACTATTACAATTCTATTGACATATGAAAAAAGAAAAGAAAATTCAAAACAAGAAAAACAAGTTGCATCAATATACACTCTGATACTTTCTAACTTCAGTGCAAAGGTGGGGAAAAGGTGAGATTGAAGAGAAATGTAGAAAAGCATGGTTGAGGAAGTAGGAAGAGAGGCAGGCAGGTCTCTAGAAATGCCGTGATACATTTAAATGAAAGACTAACGCAACCTCTTTCAAGGGGGGGGGGCCCATATTGCCCCTTGGTCAGCAACATCTAACTTACCTGTCAACTAGATCGAGCTAGCTTCCAAAGGAAATACCAGATTCGGATATAAACTTGACTGTGAAATCTTAAGAAGCTTGATGGGGGATTATGAGCAATCTCATTTCATAAAGCCAAAGGGAACAATGGGGAGGTAAAACCAGTATAAAGAAAATTTGGCAAGATGTTAAATTCTTCTGAAGCTGCTTAATAGTGAAAAATGGAAGGACAAGAAACAGCAGAAAAATGGGAAATTTTTTCTTAAAGTGTTTTTTTTTAAACCCTTGTACTTCTGTGTATTGTCTTATAGATGGAAGATTGGTAAGGGTGGGCAATGGGGGTCAAGTGACTTGCCCAGGGTCACACAGCTGGGAAGTGGCTGAGGCCGGGTTTGAACCTAGGACCTCCTGTCTCTAGGCCTGACTCTCACTCCACTGAGCTACCCAGCTGCCCCCAGAAAAATGGGAAATTTTTTAAAGAATCATTACAACAAACTGTTTTCTCCAATAAAGATAAATAGAAGTCTCATACCAGAAAGCTAATGGAAGAGTCCCAATGTGCTTATAGAGGAGGGGGAAATGGCATAAAAGAAAAAAAATGGTCAAATCATTAGGTTTGGATAAAGTATGTGTAGAGGACAACCATGCTAGAAGTGAAACAATTCTAAGGTTATCTTTAGACAAGATATTTTATAGCAAAAGCATGGAAAAGTCTCAGATCTCATTAATACCCCAAAAATAAATAAATAAATAAAATCTAGAAACATTAATAGACTCCCTACTATATACAGTCTTGAGGAATATCATCTATAAATGAGATGAGTGTCCTTAATGAAGATATTAGTAGGGAACAAAAGGTTTTCAAAAGCAATTTTCAGCAGTAGACCTTGGCTTTGTCATTTCACAATCAACTAAAAGATACAGGAATATAAGATTTCGATGTGTTTACTTTTTCTTATCCCAAAAGAGTATTTGATTTGTAAAAAAAAATACCACCTTAAAGAATCTTTTTGTCTTCCACCCATCCATCCAAATTTTTCAACTGTCCTTGAAAGTGATAACATAAATAAATCCATTTAGCAACTTTCTGATTACAAATACCAGGCAAGGCATAAAATGTGCAAATGTATTCTCACCAGGGTGTCTACCATTGCGAGAGAGGAGATTCAAGTTGAAGAGTGATTCTCTGTGAAAGATGAGGGACTCCAAATGCTTCTGTTTGTGGATGAGATTGTGCTAATTGAATTAATCCCCAGGAAACTACATAGCATCTTAGAAGAATTCATTTTCAAAATAGTCTGACTATTCATACAGGAAAAACCAAGTGGAAGAAGAAACTCTATTGCTAATTTTATGACATATATTTTGTGGGAAAACTTTTAGAGCTTGTCCATATATGTATTTATGTATATGTTCATTCATATATATGTGCAAAGGACATATGTGTGGGGGCGGGTATATAAATGGGAGACAGATAATACCGACTGAGAATAGGTTTGGCTCAGAGTAGAACAAGAGAAGGATATGCTAGGCTTCCTTTGGGAAATTGCAAAACTGCTTTAAGGACCCCAAAAGCAAAAGCCCATCATTTTTAAAAATAAAAACCCTTACCTTCCGTCTTGGAGTCAATACTGTGTATTGGCTCCAAGGCAGAAGAGTGGTAAGGGCTAGGCAATGGGGGTCAAGTGACTTGCCCAGGGTCACACAGCTGGGAAGTGTCTGAGGTCAGATTTGAACCTAGGACCTCCCGTCTCTAGACCTGGCTCTCAATCCACTGAGCTACCCTGCTGCCCCCAAAAGCCCATCATTTTAATACTATCTACTGCTCTTCTATAATAATGAGACACATACTGTCGGCAGCTTCCAGAGATTTAAAATACCTATTACACAAAGGCCAATGGAACTGTGCATGGTGGATGTGAACAGCCTGTGACATGCAACCAGTGAAGAACCTGGAAGAAAAGCATGAGTAAAAGATGCCATCAAGGAATCACATAACAGTAAAATAATTTGGGAGTTATGTATCAAGAGTGAGAGGTAGCAGGTGGACATCCTGAGTGTCTCACTGACACCCTTGCACTGCCTGGAGGATGCAGAGAAGGTCTCTAGCACATTGGGTGGACTTCCCAGGGTGAACTTATAAGAGGACATGAACAGAAGTCACAGAGGATGGGCAAGCATGAACGAGTTGCAGTCTTCATCAATGAAGGGAGTTTTTAAATCAAGTCAATCTAAGACACATTTGGATATTTGAGTATGGCAACAATTCTTCACGTTTTCCTAGCTTTTATAGAATTCAATTTAATTTAATTCAGTGCATCTAGCACTTATGTGTAACACATTCTGCTAGGTATAAGAGATTAGAAAATCAGAAATGGATAACACCACTTTCCCTCAAGCAGCTTAAACTCTCCTGAAATGAAAGGCAGTGTAGTAGAATGGCTAGAATGTTGGAATGGGAGTCCCGATTGATTCTTATCTTTCAGACTTGCTGCCAATGTGACCATGAGTTAGTCACACCCTTGCTGGGTTCTATTTCCATATGTGAATCTATCTCATTTTCCATTTTGGTGCATATAGTAATAATGTATATGATAATTACCCATTTCAAAGGATTGTTGTGAAGCTAAAATAATATGAGGTCCAGGAAACCCTCTGAAAACTTGAAAGTCCTTTATATGTGAGTCATAATTATCATAGAAGGTGGAAAGAGAGGCTTTTGCAAATACTGACTTCAAGGTGGATACTTCACAAAGGAAGCATAAAAGTATTCTCTCTGCCTTTTTATTTCCACCAGTGTGCTTATCTAATTACATTTCCAGAGGTTTTGTTTTTGCCTTTTACCAGAAAAGACTCTGAACTTTAAGCTTTGGATCCAAGTAAATGTCACACGTTTCAGTCTGTGGCCTCTAGTGCCCTCATTTTCCCAAACCTGACATGCTCAGATGAGAAACCTGAAACCGCAGGACACAAGTGACTAATGAGATCTTCCTTGATTTAATTTAACCACAGAGATTCTGATTTATTTATTAGAAATGAGAAATGTAGTCTCAATGTTGCTACTATTTCTCCTGTGCTAAATTTTCTGCACAGGAGAAAAGATGCACATAGGGCATCAGACTCAGAAGCCCTGACCCAAGCCTGAATTATTAGCCAGTTCAAAAATTGTCCAAGAAATTCACTAGAACCAGCATTACAAGAATGCATCCCAAAAATTAGTCTCTGAAGGAAGGTCCTGAGCTGTAAAATAATCTTAGTTTCAAACATTAGTAATTCAGAGTTTGTCTTGGGAAATAGATGCTGTATTTCCAATTCCTGAGAAAAGTTTAATTTTAAATGTATCCTTTAAGTTAGCCAATGTAATAAAAATCTATGACATGTGTAGTACATTTTCCATTCTACTCTGAAGCAGCAAGGGATTACTGGGTCTGATATGGAATATTTGGACAAAAAATATACCTCAATCATGCTCAGGTTCCCCACTCCACAGTGAAACTGGGGGCCTCTAAAGACAACTTAGATCTAAATGTTTTTATTATAGTAAAAAATATATGCAAACCATAGCATAGAATTAATAAAATAATTAATTGAAACAAAAAAAATGAGACAAACATTTGAAATGTTCTCAATAAACATTCTCTAAATTAAATAATTCACACTTTTTGCTACTCCAATATAATAAGGAGAGGGTGCTCCTCTTTATCTAGGCCCCCACCAGCAGACTGGAGGGTATAACAAAATGTCTTGGCAGCTGTGAGCCTTGTCACTTGGACCACATTGCCGCTATAACAGTCTTTACAGCTTTGCTGCCTTCTTATAACTGGCAGCCTGCCCAGAAGTCAATCATGCCTACTGTCTGGTTTGGCTCTCCACTCTTGGCAACTCAGGACTCCCCAGACACCATATCTCATCTTTTTTTTCTATATGATGCTGTCATAGGTTTGCTCTTCTTCCTCCTTCTCTTCCCAGTAACCTTGTATATTCCTCAAGGTTCTATCCTATGTCCTCTTCTTATATGCTATTTTTTGGTGATGTTGGCAGTTTCCATAGATTCAGTTATTATCTCCTTACAGATGAGTCTCATGTTTATTTGTCTAGCCCTACCTAACCTCTCTCCTGATTTCCAATCTGATATCTCCAATTGACTACTAGACGTCTTAGGCTGAATGTCTCATGGGTACCTTAAACTCCACGTGTTCAAAACTGGATTCATTATATCTCTCCCCAAATTCTCTTCTCCCCTAAAATTCTCTTCTTTTCCTAACTATCTTCCCAATCACCCAAACTTGGAGTCAAGAATATCTGCATTCAAATTCTGCCTCAGATTTTTCCTAGCTGTGTGACCTGGACAAATCACTTAATTTTTGTTTGTCTCAGACTTTTCTTTTTTATATGACTATAAAAGGGAAGTCATAATAGCATGTACTTCCCTGAGTTGTTGTGAAGATCAAAAATATTTGTGAAGTGCTTAGCACAGTGCTACTTAGTACTAAGTACATAGGTACCTAATAAATGCTTGTTCTTCCCCTGTTATAAATGGAATATTACAATTGTCCTAATAGGTGAAGGTATTCTATGCAGCAAAGCATAGTCATTGTTAAAAGTAGGAATCAAAGGATTTTGCAGTTTTGAAGTCCAAAAAGAACCTTAGAGCTCTGTTATTTGATAAATAAGGAAACTGAGACCCAGAAAAGCCAGACTAATGGTGAATTGGTGATAAATCTGAGACCAGAACCCATCTACTAATTAAGAGATGACCAATGACACAGTAAAATGTTAAGAGTTCTTGCCTTCTCCCTAACCCTATGGCTATCCCATCAGGTTGCTTTATGCTTTAAATTTGACAATCAGACATTCATTTCTTTGGTTCATATTTCTTTCCCTCTGTTGGAACATAAACATTCTTTTTGCTTTTATTATAATGGACTTAACAATATACCCTTAACTGAGAACAAATTCCAAAAAGAGAAAGGAGGCAAGAAAACATAAAAGTACATGGGAAGAGAAGGGATACTCCAAAAGGGGGAAAAGGTACCCCAAGGGAAGTCCAGGGCTGCTATTGACATGCTTCAGTTCTTTTCCATTTTTGCTCAGGATAGACCTTGCACTAAGGTTGTGCATTTTGATGAGCCTTTAATTGCTGAGAGATGATCTTCAAGCCCAGATTATTTATACAAATTATAATAAAGAAAAATGATGGCATAGATCGGCACTGGTATGGGCTCAATGTTACTGCTTTTAGAAGGCAGCATGGCAACAGTAATAATCCTAATCAAATTACAGACTTTTATCAGTCAATAAATAATTATTAAGGGCCTACTGTGTGCTAGGAGCTATGCTAAGCACTGGGGATACGAAAAGAGGCAAGAGGCAGTCCATTCCTCAGAGTAGCTCACATTCTAATGAGGGAGACAACATACAAACAAAATATACAAACAAGCTATATATGGGACAAATAGAAAACAACCCACAGATAGAAGGCAATAGAATTAAGAGGGATTGGGAAAGGTTGCCTAGAGAGAGGGAGGATTTTAGCTGGGAAATCAATGAAGTCAGGAGATGAGAAGAGAAAGCACTGAGGCTTGACAGAATGCCATTGAAAACACCTAGATTTGAGAGTACTTGTTCATGTCTTGAGGTGTGTCTTGTTCATCATTTAGCAAGGAGGCCAGCTGGACTGAAGAGTACATAGCAAGATGTAAGATATAGAAAAGTGGGGTGTGGGTCAGTTTATGAAGGGCTTTACATACCAAACAGAGAATTTTGTATCTGATCCTAAGGGTGATAGGGATCCACTAGGGTTCATGGAGTAGAGGAGTGACAAGGTAGATCCTGAGCTATAGTAAAATCACTTTAGCAGCTGAATGGAGAATGGACTTTTGTGGGGAGAGGTTGAAGGCAGACAAATCCACCAGTAGGTTATTTCCAAAGTTCAGAGACGAGGTGAAGAGAGTCTTCACCAGGGTGGTGGCAGTGTCAGAAGAGAGAAGGGGGCATATATACAAAGGTTAAATTAACAGACCTTGACAATAAAATGAATATGAGGTAGGGGAAAGGGCTGAGGGAGAGTGAAGAGTCAAGGATGTTGCTAAGTTATGAGCCTGGAAGACTGGGAGAATTGTCCTCAACAATAATAAAGAAATTTGGAAGGGGAAGCTTTGGGAGAAGAGACTGAGCTCAGTTTGGGATGTGGTAAGTTTAAGATATCTACAAGATATCTAATATGTAGTAGTTTGAAGATTACAAAGCGCTTTACATATGTTATCTCATTTGAACCTCATAAAAATCCTGTGAGGTATTTGGGGTGTGCCCATTTTACAGATGAGGAAATTAAGGCTCAGAGAGGTTAACTGATTTGTCCAGCATTGCACGACTAATAAGTATCTGAGGTAGGATTTTTAAATTAGCCATACCTATTCCCCATGTAGCTGACATGTAGAGAGTGATTTAAGGATTAGAGCCGAAGAGGATTTTCTGACTTCCTTGCCAGTTTGCCACGTACTCTCTAACACATAATACTTGAATGACCACGAAATAGCTGCTTCGCTTCTCAGTGCCCTAGGCAATTTTCTGAGACTACATACATGTCACTACTTTATGGAATTCATTATTCTCACTGATGGAGACCTAGCTGTAAAAGTTACAGATAAGCCATCAATATGCTCTGTTAAGGGAGTTTCCATACTGGAAGTCTTACACATTGATGAAATGGTTGGTATAGACCCCTTCCCTCCAATAAAAAAATTTTTTTTTCAAAGTACTTGACATATATGATCACATTTGAACCTCACAAATCCCCATTTTATGAATGAGGAAGAAGAACCCCGTAGAGCTTAAAATTTTTGTCTATGGACACACTATTAATGAGTGAAAAGCAGGATATAGACCTAAATTGTCCTGACTCCAAGTCAAGCATTCTGATCCCTGTGTTATATGTCCTTTCCAAGTAGATAGTAGTCCCTGATTAGTGAAATAATCAACCATGATTCCAGAGGACTGATGAAGACTGTTACCAGCCTGCTAAAAAAGATAATGGACTAAATGGGCAGAAGGTGACCCACAGTTTTGGACATGACCAATAACAGGAATTTATTGTGCTTGACAATCTGAGGGCTTTGTTTTTCTTTGAGAGAGTAGGGAGGTTAGAGGGAGAAATAAATGCTTAATCATTTTTTAAAATAAAATATAATTTTAAAATATTTTAAATGACTGTGAAAAAAGATGAAATCAAGAAGATCTGATTTCCTATCCTACCCCTGATATTTATTAGTTTGGGAAACATAGGCTAACCACTGAACCATTCTTAGCCTTCACTTCTTCATCTGCTGTTGATTAGTGGTATTGGATTCTTTGTGATGGATTTGGAGATTTCTTTTTTTTTAATTAAGTTCACTTATTTATTTATTTTAGATATTTTTCCATGGTTACATGATTCATGTTCTTTCCCTCCTCTCCTCCCATCCCTCTCCAATGAGCAATTCTACTGAGTTTTACATATGTCATTGATCAAGACCTATTCTAAATTATTAATATTTCATATCCCCGTGGAACCATGTGATCAAGCAAATATTTTTCTTCTGTATTTCTGCTCAAATTTCTTGGCAAAGATACTGGAGTGCTTTGTCATTTCCTTTTCCAGATCATTTTAAAGATGAGGAAACTGAGGCAAAAATAGTTGAGTGACTTGCCCACAGTCATATAAATAGTGAGTATCTGCAGGTAAATTTAAACCTTTTTAAAGATGAGTCTTCCTGACTCCAAGCCCAGTATTCTTTTTTTTAAGATATTTTATTTTCCCCAATTACATGTAATGAAAAATTTCTACATATATTTTCTAAAGTTATAAAATCCAAATTGTCTCCTTCTCTTTCTTCTCTCACTCATCCCAAAGTTGGTAAGCAATTTAATCTGGGTTATACATTTATTATCATGCAAAACATTGCCATATTGCTCATTGCTGTAAGAGAATGCTCATAAAAAACCAAAATACCAAAAATAAAAACACAAATTAAAGTGAAATATAGTACCCTTTCATCCGCATTCCAACTCCAACAGTTCTTTCTCTAGAGATGAATAGCATAAGTCTTTTAGTATTGTCCTGGATCATTGTATTGCTAAAAATAGCTAAGTCTGTACAATGTGCTCCTGATTCTACTTATTTCACTCTGAATCAATTCATGTAGATCTTTCCAGCTTTTTCTGAAATCATCCTGTTCATCATTTATTATAGCCCAATAGTATTCTACCATAATATACCACAATTTGCTCAGTCATTCCCCAATTGATGGACGTCCCCTCAATTTCCAATTCTTTGCCACCACAAAAAGAGCAACTATCAATACTTTTGTACAAGTAGGTCATTTCCCCCTTTGTTGTATCTCTTTGGGATATGTTATAGGAAATTTATAGATAGGAGTTATTATAGGTAGTATAAGAGCAGATCCAGCAAAATCTGGCAGAAGCTGGACATTCCAAATTTGGAATTGTTGGCAGGTACCAGTACACAGAGACTGGTAAAAGCTGACAGTTTTGCCCTGGAGGAGTGAGAAGTGGAGCTGGAATTTTTGGCTACTGTTTAGCCAGCCTGTGGGCTTATTCTGGGAATCTTGGACATTGGAGTTAACTTTAAATTCACCTAGAGATCTTCAATCAAGATACTAGGTTGAGTTAGGTGCTTTACTAGGCTGGTGGACAACACAGTAAACCCTATACTCCCTAGCCTTTATTAGATTAATTTGCTGAGTTCCTGGAGGGTTTCCTGAGACCTGATTCATCCTGGTACCATCCTGAGAAGTGCTCCTTTGACTTCTCCTTCCCAGTCTTCAAGAACCCACTGATAATTTTAACTGTTTCCCTGGCTATGTTTTGGTTTCTGTTACTTGTTGTTTTCCCAACTAAGTTTGAAAGTTTGTTACCTCTCCTAAGTCAGCTACTTTTAACCCAGCTGTACTGGTGTTTTCCCTTATATACTTCTGCCTATTCCTTTATTCCCCAAGCCACTTATTTCATTTACTTATTTCAAATACAAACCTAGTAATGATATTACTAGATCAAAGAGTATGCACAGCTTTATAGCCCTTTGGACATAGTTCCAAACCAAACTGACCTCCAGAATGGTTGGATCAGTTCACAACTCCATCAACAACGCATTAGTGTCCCAATTTCTAGGCCCAGGATTTTATCCAATGTGCCTAATTTCCCTCCCTCTTTAACTATAAAATGGGGATAAGACCTGCAGTACCTAATTCACTGGTTGTTGTGATGTTTGAATGAAAGTATATAAAGTGCTTTCCCAACTTTAATATGCTACATAAAATGCCAGTTATTACTTGTAATCTCAGTGTAGAATGTAAACCTCAGTAACCAGAGGTTGTTTCATTCATTATATTCATATCTCCAGTGCATAGCATTGTGCCTGGCATATAGTAGGCATTTAATAAATGATGGTCTGATGATCACACATCTATTCAGTGAGATTTCCAGAGTCTTGGACTGCCCTTCCTGATATGTTCTTATTGTAGTTCTCTGTTTCTCTTTAGAGAAATTAGCTAGCACAGTGGCTAAACACTGGGCTTAGAATCAGGAGGATTCATCTTCATGAATTCAAATCGGGCCTCAGATACTTACTAGCTGCATGGCCCTCAGCAAATCATTTAATGTGGGTTGCCTCAACTACTTATTTGTAAAATAAGCTAGAGAAGGAAACAGGAAACCACTTCAGTATTTTTGCCAAGAAAAACCCAAATAGAGTCATGGAGAGTCAGACATGACTAAAAACAATTCAACAACAACAACAACATCTCTCATTAGACTATAAATTCCATGAGGCAAGGACTATGCTTTTTTTTTCACTTTTCCATCACTAGTCTTAGCACAATTCAATTGACTTGAAGACATAAACTATTATTAATGACCTACCCTTGAACTTACTTGGAAGTGAGTATTTAATTACTAGTTTTATTCTGTAAAAGGGAGGAGTACATGATGTATAATTTAGAATTAATAGGAAAATTAATTCTACAGAGTAAAAGACTCTCCTCTCATATTATGTTCTTTCAAATAATAGCCATAGGGGGTTTTTGATGCAATAATAAAAATGCAAGTCAAAATAGAAAAGAACTTGATCACAACTGAAATAATGAGTAATTTCCCCTGGGAAATAAAACTAAAACCCTCTAGAAATAGGAATATGTACATTTCTCCCCAGTATATTTTATCCTACTCTTGGTCTTGTAACATCCTGTGGTGTCTCCAGTAATAGAATCATAGAACTTTTAAACTGGAAAGCATCTTAGTCCTGAAACTTGGAGAAGGGAAATCACAGTGTCTCCAAGGGCATTTGTCATATAACTTAGTTTCTGGAAATAAAATACTTTTCGCCCTGTTTTAGCATCAAAGACAAAAGTCAATGCTAAAATTACTTTTATAAGTGGAAGGAAATAAATTGAACCTAACAAAAGATGATAATCATAACTCCTAAAATTCCTGCTCTAGAATGTCACCATGCTAACCTCAAGGCATCCAGGCCATCTTTCACTTTAATGGAACTAGTGAAAAGGAGTAAAGAGGGATTTCTCATATTGGATAGCAGGTAACACGTGTACAGATACAGTAAAATGCAATATTATAAAGAAGGTTTATTTCTTTTTTTCTTATATTGCTCTTTCAATATTTGTTGGACAGGAATGAGTTGAATTGAATTCAACCTGAAATATACTCTAAAACTACAACTAGATATACTTGTTGAAACAAGACAATTTCATCGATAAACTTAGATCATAGCCACAGAAGAGAAAAAATGTTAATATTCATTTTTAATTTTTAGGAATAAATATAATCATAATTGTCTGAGAAAGTACTAGCTATCGGGAGGACTGAAGCTACATTAGCATATTCTTCAGGCATTGGGGGAGTAGAGATTAAAAAATAAGATATCATTGCATTGTTTTCATATGAAGGAGGGGGAGATGGAAGAAGATTAATTTTTTAAAAGGAAAAGTAATTTTGAAGTATTTTGCTATTCACTGAATTTCATCCTGCCAAAAATCAAAGTTAATCATTATTACTACTTTTATTTAATTATCAGATTGAAGGAGAAGGCAGTAATGACACCTTATCACCAAAAGAAACAGCCCTTTCCTTCTTTCCTTGGCATGACCCATGTGAAAAATGATCAGGGCTACACAATTAGACAGTGTTGGTTAGAGTCATAAAAAGGGAGAAAGAAAGGAGAACACTGAGCATGCTGTGATTGCTCCAGAAAATGGAAATAATGCCCCTTTTCATCTGCAACATGATTATTTGACTTTCTGGTTGCCTTCTGTATGAATAGGACTTATTTATACCACCAAGATTATTTGGGTCACACTGTAAGGAGGTAATGGGCTTTTCTATTCTATCCCACAAATGACTTAGAAGTGATCACTTAACTGCTAGGTCTGTTCTAAGGGGCTGGGGTGGTTGATGTGTAAATTAGAATTAATAGGAAAATTAAGTCTTTTGAATAAAAGATGCATCTAATAATCCCATCTGAGACATAATGTTTGAATCCTACTTTTCAGGATAATACTGCCATTATCCAGGAAGCTTGAATCCCAGCACCTCATTGATGTGTACAGCTTCTCTTCTTTGGCTCTGAGTTGCACTCTGATTTTGTAGAGCCAAAGAGGCTCCATGTTGGAAGGAACCTCCAAGACCATTTAATCCAACCCATACCTGAATTAGAATCCCTTCCACCACATACCTAGAAGATGGCTGTTCATCTATGAAAGACCTCAAGTATGAGAGAAATAACTGCCTTCAGAGGCAGTTCATCCTACTTTTAAGACAGCTCTAATTATTAAGGTTTTCCTCACCTTGCTAGTACTTCTGTCCTGGGGGGGGGAGCAAACAGATCAAGTTAAATCCCTCCCCCAGCTGACAGTCCTTCAAATCTTTCAAGACAGGTGATATGCCCTTCGGAAATTGAATCTTTTCACTCTAAGACCCTAGAGGCTGCCTCATCAAGGAGTCTGCACTGGAGCTGAGCCCTGAAGGAAGCAAGGGAGGTTAGGTGAAGATAAAATACACAGCCTGGGGAAAAGCATGGAGACAAGAGGCTGATCCAATGCCCTCTTTAAAGGATAGCATAGGGGGCAGCTGGGTAGCTCAGTGGATTGAGAGCAAAGCCTAGAGATGGGAGTTCAAATCTGACCTCAGTCACTTCCCAGCTGTGTGACCCTGGGCAAGTCACTTAACCCCCATTGCCTAGTCCTTACCACTCTTCTGCCTTGGAACCAATACACAGTATTGATTCCAAGACAGAAGGTAAAGGTTTTTAAAAATAAATTTTAAAAAAAGGATAGCATATAGGACAGTTTGTAACACAATATGGATGAAATGAAACAGTATACAATAACTCTGTAAAGGAAGACTGAAGACATTGTAAGGGGCTTATGTGCCACAGAAATAAGATCCTGTTCAGTTCTAAATCCTCTGATCTTGTGCCAGCATGGTAATCAACTGACTACTAGGAAATGGTTTGGGCAACAACTGCTCCCCCTTGCACTTCCCAACGAAATCCTTCTATTCTGATGCCATCTACTGTCTGCAATACCAACATTAAGAAAAGAGAAAGGAAAGTGTAAGAATTGAAAAGAAGGAAAAAATAGAATTATAAGATATTCTGAGGCTGCAAAAAAGTCTAGATTTAGGCCTTGAAAAAATAGCAGAAAAGCATTTTATTCAAGCACTGGATATAGCTAGTGTCTAGTAAACTGGTAAGACAACATAAAACTATGTCATGTGAAGATGAGTCAGAACAATGGGATGTGTTTCACCTTTTAGGAAAAAAAAGACTTGGGAGTTAGGTGATTATTATCTTCAAACATTCAAAATCATACCACCTAGAATATATCTGCTCTTCTTGTCCTTAGAGGGCAAAATTAGGAGCAATCAATCAATTAAGAAAAACAAAAGTTTAATGAGTAGGGGGCCAGCATGATTAGATTTGTAATTAAGGAAAACCACATTGGTGGTGGGTGGAGCTGGGTAGAAGATGGATTGTAATAAGAAGAGACTTAAAGCAAGGAGACCAATGAGAAGGGTTTTGTAATAGTATGGGATTTGAGGTCTTCACTGAAGGTGATATCTCTGTAATGACAATTAAGGGGTCAGATATGAGAAATATTGTAGAGAAAGCAATGGGTGGAAGTTACAGAAAGACAAATTGAGACTTGAAGTAATGAAAATCTTTCAAACAACTTGAGTTATAAAAAAAAAAGTAGTGTAGGTAACCTAATGAGGTTGTTTGGTTGTTGTCCTATGTACTCAAGAAGGACCAAAATAATCCTTTAAAGTCAGAATAATTATAGGTGTTTCCAGGATCTTGAATTTGACAGGAGGAAATAGTAGAGTCAGAGGTCAATTGAGAAAAGTACCAAGTAGCCGTGAAGAGAAGAATGACTACCAAAACAAAATCTTCTCCATTTTGCCATTCTCTAACTGATCATGCTTTGACATGGTGATTGGATATAAGGGAATGTTTTAGACCAAGACAACTGAGAAGTGGAGCAAAAAAAAAACCCATTCTAATCCTAGTCATCCCACAAACATGTGCCTACATCCTGCCCTGTTCATATTTCTTGAGGGACAAGATTAGATTAGAATAAGAATCCAATAATACCCCTTTCCATGTTCAATTGGTCCAATACAAGGTCCATCAGTTGGCTGTCCACCTTCTACACAGGAAGAGCTAGCAGAACTTCACTTAATTTCACAAGTTCATTAAGTGACCACCTTTTGAAGGACAGCAAAAGTCAGAGATAATTAAGCTGGCGATAATTTTTGCCCTCTCCCTTTCTTACCCCCTGCACCATGTCAATTATCCCCATTTGGTCTGTGGGAGCTCCAGATTTATCCCAAACAACCCTAATAAATAAAAAAGGTAATGTCAGACTATACAAATTATTAGAACATTCCATTGTTCCATCCATTACCATTGCTATTCTGTTAGTTAAACACAACCCCATCCAAATTCTCCCAAATATGCCAAATGTTCTTGGCTAAGTATACATTAGTCTTAAATGCAATGTGGTGAGATTGAGTCAATAATGCAGTTGGGGGGGAAAAACTCTTATTGTCTAACTACAGCAAAGATATAAGCAATAAAGGATATGAATGTGCAGACCCAGCTCTCTAGGTTCATCCATTCATGGAGACATGCCTCAGTTGGGAGCAATAATAGCCCAAAGGAAATGAGAAGTTTGTCAGGTACAAAGAACTATATCCCCGTCTCTTAGCTGGCTTATATGGTATAACCCAAAGCTAGCCTGAGTGAATTTATTCAATTAGCTAAAGAACAACAATTTATTTCAGTGTGCCCTGAATCAAGCAAGAGACCATGCTATCAGGATCTTATTTCTTAGGAGACTGGTGACTGAGTATAGGGGTTATTTTGACAAGGGAAGGAATATTCATCTAAGATTCAACATGCTAAAGATTTAGAAGTCATGGAAATGGAAGAAATCTCCAGGGAAGAGAACACAAGTTCCTTAATTATAAGTCCCTTGAGAGCAGTCTGTGTTTTATCATTTTTTGTATCTTCCATTCAAACTTGGAATGGTCTTCCTAGGAACAACAGTCTTTCCCTTCTCATTGGAGATCTA
Organism: Gracilinanus agilis; assembly: GCF_016433145.1. Taxonomy (NCBI): domain Eukaryota; kingdom Metazoa; phylum Chordata; class Mammalia; order Didelphimorphia; family Didelphidae; genus Gracilinanus; species Gracilinanus agilis. The sequence goes on along the minus strand of NC_058131.1, from coordinate 394,163,540 downwards.
CTAGTGAAGGCTGAATGAGCACTTGTTAGGAATGTTGTAGAAGGACATCCTGTTGAAGTATGGCCTAGGACTAGCCGAGAAATTTTAAGATCTAATTCTATAATCAATGTTTGTTTAATGTTGAATAAATGAGTGAATGGATGAATGAACAAAGGAATGAATGAAGAGGGTTAATAACAAAACTATGGAGGACATCCATGTTTGAGAAGTGGGAATAGAATAAAGAACCACTAAGGGAGACATAGAATGTGTGTTCAGAGAACTATGAGGAAAATTATGTAAGGGAAATTTCCCAAAAGTCAAATATTTGTTGCATTTACGGAAAGAGGAGGTGATTTATTTTGGATATCAGAATATCTTGAATTTCTGGCAGTTGAAACATACATACAAGACTTTTGTGAGAATACATGATACCTACTTTGAATTCTTGGCAAGGTGTGACCTATAGAAATATAATATAATTATCTATAAATATAGGGCAATAATATTGAAACTCTATATTAGGCAATCTCACTTCTCTGTTAATGGTACAAGCTTATACATGATTTTAGGCCTTTGAGCTTCTATTAAAAGATGCAAAACAAATAATCATTTTATTTCTGATTAAAATCTGACTGCAAGAAAAATGAAGTGTTTTTTATGTTATCCATTACAAATAGGTCGATATATGACTAGTTGAGAACATAATTATATTTTTTGCTCTACATCTTTTCATCTCTGTTTTCTCATTATAGAGATTCCTGGTGCTGTCAAGTCCCCTATATATGTATATAAGTAGAAAAACATTGACCCCATCAATTATAATTTGTAATTTCTGTAATTCTCATTAGTGCTTTGGTTGCATTCAGATCCAATTACTGGAAAAGAAGAAATGACACAGCAAAGGAAGGATGAATAAATAACTGGGCAACAGAGACAGCAAACTCAGTCTCTAGGGAGAGGAAATTCTTTAAATTACATAATTAATTAAGAAGAAGAATTTTGTCCTCAGAAGAAAGGTTCATCCAGATCTTTGGGACTGGAAGGCTAATGCTTTTTGATGTGAATAATTTCAGAAAATGGAAATAGTGGCTATGGATACACTCTGTAAAACATCCAGATGAAAGCAGAAATATTAAATATTCTCTGTATTTTAAAATATCTTACACTGTGCTTCCATTTGATTTGGTGTACAATAGATGATTGATGGTACCACAGAATAGTGAGTAGACAGAACACTTGACTAGAAATCAAGAGCCCTGGGTTTAAATCCCAGTTCTGCCATGAACTCTAAGCATGTGCATTGGGCAAATGGGTCCCCTCTGGAGACCTTGGTTTCCTAATTTGCAAAATGAAGGGGACAGACTAGACCAGTAGTTCTTTAAGTGTGTCTGGAGACCAGTATGGTGTGCCAAGACCTTTTCGTGGGTCCCATAAAGTCAAAGCAATTTTCACAATAATATTAAGACTTAAATTTATGATGTGGCAAATTATAATAGATACGTAATACATTTAAACAAAAGCTCTTTGGGGTCTTCACTCATTTTTAACAATGTAAAGTAGTACTGGAATAAAAAATTTGAAAACTTCTAAACTAGATGATCTCTAAGGTCCCTTTCTATCAATTTGCACTGTCAACTTATATAGTTTACAAATTTAAGAATAAACATCTAAAATTTATTTTTAAAGATTTTGATTCATAAACTTCCTGGTACTGTTTGACCCCTATCAATAGAGAGGGCTATACTTCATATGACTTGTGGTTACAATTTGAAATATTTACTAAATAGCTCATTGAAATAATTTGTTTCAAAATTTTACTGTGCATATATAATTTTTGCACACAGATATTAGAGCATACTCTTGTTCCTTTCTTTTTTTTCTTTATGGAGTTACATGTCTACAAAGTTTATGAGATGTGAATTATATCATATACTTTGGTTTTCCGCAGATCTTTTGAATTCCTATTGATATTTTCATCTGAGTGGCAGTTAATTGTAATGAATAGACATCTGGCCTTAGTGGTAGGAAGACCTCAGTTTAAGTCCTGTCTTTAATACATACCGGCTGTATATCCCTGTGCAAGTCACTAAGCTCTCAAAGCCCCAGTCAACTAAAGATTATAGATTGAAGAGCAGGTACTCGTCTTCTTTGGTACAGGGGATTTCCTCATCTGAAGTTCTCTATATTATCATTTCTAAAAGTGTGGTCCTTAGACACTATGTGATCCAGGGCAAGTCATTTAACTCTGTTTGCCTCAGTTTCCTCATCAGTGAAATGAGATGGAAAAGGAAATGACAAATCTCTCCAATATCTTTGCCAAGAAAACTCCAAATGGAGGGCATAGAGAGTCAAACAGTGTGAAATAAATGAACAACAATGTTCTCAATTCTCAAAGTATGATCCAAGAGATCCTTTTAGGGGATCCATATGGTCAAGACTATTTTTATATTAATTTAAAGGCGGTATTTACCTATTAAACTATTTCTGTCTTTTCCAATCTGGTATGAGGGTAGATTTTCTTTATATTTTTCCATCAAAATAATATACTGCAACAGATTGAATGCAGAAAGAAGTATGAGAATACAACTGTCTGGTGTTATGCTAAATTTTAAAGAGGTTTGCAAAAATATGTAAAGTAATGCCCTTCTTCTCATTAACTTTTTTGTTTTGGATAATATAGCCATTTCTCATAAAATTTGATTTATATTAACATATACTGGATTTATTTTTAAATGAAGTAATAAACAAATATATTTGAAAAATTATCCATTTTTAATTTCTAATATAACAAATATCAATAGCTATATAACCAATATTTTTTAAAAAGCTTTTGGGTGACCTCAATAATTTCTAAGAGTACAAGATGACTTCCAAGACTAAAAAGTCTAAGAAGTACAGCCCTGTATTAGTAAAACTCCAGATCTAGCACACATGACTTTTTCCCCTACTTCATTTAATTGTTTAATTAATTAAATAAGCAGTATCTTTCTTTATTCTAATAAAAGCTGGAAGAAAGATGAATCATAAAAATGAAAAAGTTGATCTCTAAGATCCTTTCCAACTCTGACATTTTGTCTTTAATTATGTCCCTCAAACTCAGCAAAGGTGTGAGGCAGCAGGTTTAGAGAGGGAGCCTAGCTTAGTTAGCTCTAACTCAGGCAATTACTTCAATGAAATCAGAGAAGCATTTATTTGTTAAGCATAAGCACATACTCTGTGGGAAATGCTGGGAAATCCCCCCCCCCCCCCAAATGCTCCCTGCCCTCAAGAAGCTTGCATTTAGTAGGGAGATGCAACATGTGCAAAAAGAGGTGGAACTTAAGGAAAATTGAGGAGCAGGAGAACACTAAAGAATCAGGAAGGCTTCATAGGTGGGATGAAACCTGAGCCTTGAAGAAAGACTAGAATTCTAAGAAGCAAAAATGAGAAACGAGTGCATTCCAGGGATGAGCATGACTTGTGTAAATGTTTCCATTAGGCTCCAAGTTCAGGAAATATTTAGTATTCCAGTTTGGCTGCAATCTAGGGTACAGATAAGGTAGCAGCATGAAACAAGGCTGGAAAGAGATGGGATCTACACTGTGGTCTCATATTCAGTGACAGATTGAAGGATCTTCTATTTTATCAGACAAGTAAAGATGAACCACTGAGAGTTTTTTAAAAGAATGACATAGGAAGATCTTTGCCTTAAAAGGATTATTTTAGCAACTTTTGTGGAGTTGGATTAGAGAGGAGAAAAACTGGAAGCAAGGAGACCAATTAGTAGAATGTTACATCAGACCAGGTGAGAAGTAGAGGCTTTTAATTAAGCTGATAGTCTTGTGAAGGGAAAGGATAGATATGGGAGGTGATGGTGGGAGAGGGAAGAGTGAAGGAAGACTATAAAACTATGAAACTTGGGGATCTAGAGGATGTTGGTGCCCTCAACAGAAGAGATAAAAAGTTTGTTGCAATTTAAATTAAGGTAAAATGAGGCACAAAATTCCAAGCACATTCAATTCATTGGTAAGGCTAAAAATGACCAATAAAGGGAGTCTCAACTCTTGTCAGTCAAAAGTCAAAAGTCACTCAAGGTAGGGCTTACTAGCCTTCCTACAATCTTGAGAAGTAATAGAGAACAAGGGATAGTAAGTGTTAAACAGTAAGATTGGCTACCAAGTCTGAAGTATCATAGATGATGGAAAACAATATGACTGGACTGAAATCAGGAATGCAGTAATAGCAATGGCCCTCCTTCCATCTTGTTGCTATGGAAAACTCATTGGTGGTATGTGACTGCATGGATAACAGACTTCCTGCCATCCACCTGCACTTTGTAAGCTTGTTAGTAAGATACAAGAACTCCCTTAATTATATATGGCAGTAAGATATGTAGAGACAATATATTCTTTTGAATTAAGATGATTTATGAGACAACTTAGCTCATGGAGGAAAGCTGAACTTCTGAACTTAACTCAGAGGCCAAGAAACGTGACTTAAGCAATTTTACAATATATTGGGGATGATACAGAATTGAATCAATTACAAAATGGATTCAGAATCAAATTGATTTTCTCAGGCTTAGTGGGAAAAATAATCCATTCCATTTTAGATGTGTTTAATTGGGGATTTCTGCAGAGCATTAACTAAGAAATGTCCATCAAGAAGCTGATGACACAGGACTGCAGTTCAACAAGTAGAATAAACCTGAAAAGAAAGATTTGGAAGTCATCTGTGCAGAGATGATATTTGAATAATGGGAAGAGTTGAGATCACTAAGGAGGAAAAAAGGGAATGGAACAAAGAGATCAGTGGAAGTCTTGGAAAGGCCAGCTTCAGTGGAAGGATAGGAATTGGAAGCCAGGTTGTGAGTGATGAGAAGAAATGGGGAAGTGGTGATGATATCTCATAAACCTGGATGCACCACTTTGAGAATTCTCTGACTGACTTCACTGTGACCCAAAGTTGGGTACCTTCTCACTCCTTGCTTTTCAGCTTCCTTTATAAAGTATGTTGTCTTTCCCCATTACATTGTAAGCTTCTTAAGGGCAGAAATTTTCTTTTTCTTTTTTCTTTTTTTGCATTTGTATGCCCAGTACTCAGCACAGCGCCTGGCACATTGTAGGCACTTAATAAATGTTTGACTATAAACCAATATTTCCAGGATCAGAGATCCAGAATAGAAGAGAATCATGAAGGTTACTGAGTCTAAGCCAAGTTGAATGATTTTTTTTAAAAGATAGCATATTTTTGAAAATGGCTGTAGAAAGTAAGGGACAAAATCTTTTAGAGAGGGAGATTGAAGATGAATGAAAGATGAGAATGGTCAAAGGGTAGGGCAGTCTCCTAAGGGAGAAGGGAGAAGATGAGCTTAAGAACACAGCTAAAATGATTGAATTTGCCCAGGAGAGGAACTTTTTCCTAAGAAACAGGGTTAAGAAAGAAATCATGAATCAAGATGTTGAAGAGTTTTGAAGTGCAGAGTGACATTGATGGTAGAAGGGACTAATAAATGTGGAAACCAGAAAGGGACAAAGAAAATTAATATTAATAATAATAATGGTGAAAATTAATTATATAATTATATTGTATAATATAGAATACATAATATAAATAATATAACAAGTATAATTAGTGAATAATAAACAATAGTATAATATTAATTGTAAAAATAATAGCTAATTAATTACATAATTACATAATACAAAGCATTTCCTGACATACAAATAATTAAAAATATGATTAATAAGAAATAGTGAAACCAAAATTAAAATATTATTAATAGTTAAATATATGCATAGGTAATTAATAGTATGATTAATGATCAATAGATAACATATTAGTTAATTAAGTGTATAATTATATCATATGTAATATAAAGTATATACTATAGAAATAATCTAATGGAAAGTTAATAAATTAATAGCATAATGTTAATAACAATAGAAGAATATTAATACTAAGTATGTAAGCATATGTAACATAAAATATAATGTATAAATAATATAATTAAATTATAAATAAGGGATAATAGGTTTACTAATTATAATTTTATAATATAAAGGATATAACAAACACATGATATAACCAAAATATAATAATATAATGTTAATAATAACATATAACTGCATCCTATATAATATAAAGCAGACAATATATAAATATGTAATAAAATATATATTTAATAAATAATATAATAACAATAATAGTAAATTAAATTGCATAAAAGAAGTCAACAAAGAATTAATATGATTAAAATTAAGCATAATGAAAGAAGATGGGCTTTTCACAGGATGACAGCAAGGAACAACCAATAGATAGCCTGTGCATTGGAAGGATGCAGATTAGAGTCACATACACAGAGAATGGGAGCACAGACGGGATGGAGAGAACATCCCCATCACTAAGATCAGAGATTCATCCCATATAAGTATTTGCTAAATAGGGATAAGCAGTTTATTGAACAGTATGGTTTGAGGCAGTGTGCTATAGTGATTACAACTTTAGACAGGGTCAGGAAGTTTGGACTCTGCCTTTGATATGAGCTGTGTGACCATAGAAAAGTCCCTTAACTTTTCTAGGCCTGAGTTTCCTGATCTATAAAATGAGGGAGATGGACTCAATGGTTACTAATCTCTTTCCTAACTCTCAATATGTGATTCCCATAAAAGCTCTGCCTTCTAGCATTCTATAACAATGGAAGGTTTCACTAGTAAGAGGTTTACCACTCAAAACACCCAGGAACTGAGTATGGTGAGTAGGTGGAGTCATATATCTGGGTTCCCAGGGAATGAACCAAATTCAAACATGATACCACACCAGTTATTACGGATATTCAGGAGTGATACTACACATGTAGCAAGTACTCTGTCACGTGCCAGTGGCCCTGGTCCTTTGGGCATTGTTGGAGAGCACTGGTTAGAGTGGAATCACATCTTTGCCTATAGGTTCAGTCTTTTCAGCTTTAGTTGAAGTATCTGACTTATGACTAGGGAGTAGAGAAGGATCTGAAGAAAAGGTGAAGCCTGCTCTAGACTGCACACTGAGCACACGAAGAAAGAAACTGCCTAAATAATCCTTCTCAGAAACTATTCAGCCTTCAGCTCCTTGAGATTCAACCTTGAGTCAGTTGCCAAGATGTTTAGTTCCATAGTTCAAAGTCATCCCAGTGGAGGAGACATGATTTACAAGTAATTCAACAATTCTCTTATGATTCTCCTCTATTCCATAGTCAGGAGCATGGCAGTCAAGGAATGAGAGCCCCTCCAAGAACTCCAGGCATGAGAACATCGTATATGCCTTAAACCAAGGACAAAAGAGTCCTATTCCACAAGTATCAAATTCACAGGAATCCCTGGGGGCTGTTGAGAGCAACAAAGTATAATTTCACCCTTAACTTAGCATTTTATTGTGGCTGTGTTATGCTGAGCTGAACTAAAGGACAACACAGATAGTTGTCTTAAAAAATTTTTTTTCATAGTAACAAGCACTTTAGCTTTTTTAAAAATTTAACTTCATTTTTTGTTATATTTTAAGTTTCAAGCTACCCCCCACCATCCCCACCCTGTACTAGAAAAGGCCACTATTGGAGAAATATAAATATATGTACGTTATATATATGTAAAACTACATAATGCATACTTTTATTTTTCAGTTCTTTCTCTAGAGTTAACATTCACATTTATACTTAAAACAATATTCCTCAGACAGCTAGGTAATACAGAGGATAGAGTGAGATGGAGGACCCTGACTGGAGATGGGAGGTCCTTGGTTCAAATCTGACCTCAGACACTTCCTAGCTGTGTGACCCTGGGCAAGTTACTTAGCCCCAATTAGTTACTTAGCCCTTACTGTTCTTCTGCCTTGGAACCAATTAGTAGAATCAAAAACAGATGGTAAAAGTTTTAAAAAAATTTATTGCTGTTAGCATATACAATGTTCTCTTGGCTCCACTTGTTTCACTTTTCATTATTTCATGTAAGTTTTTCCACGTTTTTCTAAAATCATTATTTTTGCTCATTATTTCTTACAACACAGTGGTATTCCATCACAGTTAAATGCCACAACTTGCTCAGCCCTTCCCTGATTGAGAGGCATCCCCTCAAGTTCCAGTTCTCTGCCATCACAAAGAGAGCTGCTATAGATATTTTAGAACATATGGGTTCTTTTCCTCTTTCCCTGATCACTTTGGGGAACAGATCTAATAATGGCATTGCTGGGTCAAAGGGTAACCACAGTCTTATAGGACTTTGGGCATAATTTTAGATTGTTCTTCTAAATAGTTGGATCAGTTTACACCCACCAATGGTATATTAGTGTCCTCATTTTTTCACATCCCCTCCAACACTGGTTAGTCAAAAGCAATTTGAAACATAGTACTTATTCGGTGTTCTGACATTTGATCAAAACTCTCCTTTTTAAAATGATACATTTCTATATAGGGTTATATATTTAGAGCTTAAATGAATCTTTAGTTCATTTTATATGTTCTATTTTCTATTAAAATGCTCATTTTGTAGATGAGAAACTGAGGCCTAGAGATGGTAAGTGACTTGTCCAAGGTTCCACAAGTACAAGAACTAAAATTTAAATTTAGGTCTTCTGATTACCAATCTAGCCTTCTTTATACTATTCTAGGTTATGATGCCTTTGGTCCCTAAATTATATCATTTTCATAACAATAAAAATTTAAAACGCTAGAGGGTAAGGATTACCTGTCAATTAAAGATCTATTAAAAATAAAGACAAAGCATCTTTTTAAATGATTATTAGAAACTGCTATTAGTAAAACTC
>NC_058131.1:394140748-394153744 GCF_016433145.1 Gracilinanus agilis | reverse complement strand
TAAGAACACAGCTAAAATGATTGAATTTGCCCAGGAGAGGAACTTTTTCCTAAGAAACAGGGTTAAGAAAGAAATCATGAATCAAGATGTTGAAGAGTTTTGAAGTGCAGAGTGACATTGATGGTAGAAGGGACTAATAAATGTGGAAACCAGAAAGGGACAAAGAAAATTAATATTAATAATAATAATGGTGAAAATTAATTATATAATTATATTGTATAATATAGAATACATAATATAAATAATATAACAAGTATAATTAGTGAATAATAAACAATAGTATAATATTAATTGTAAAAATAATAGCTAATTAATTACATAATTACATAATACAAAGCATTTCCTGACATACAAATAATTAAAAATATGATTAATAAGAAATAGTGAAACCAAAATTAAAATATTATTAATAGTTAAATATATGCATAGGTAATTAATAGTATGATTAATGATCAATAGATAACATATTAGTTAATTAAGTGTATAATTATATCATATGTAATATAAAGTATATACTATAGAAATAATCTAATGGAAAGTTAATAAATTAATAGCATAATGTTAATAACAATAGAAGAATATTAATACTAAGTATGTAAGCATATGTAACATAAAATATAATGTATAAATAATATAATTAAATTATAAATAAGGGATAATAGGTTTACTAATTATAATTTTATAATATAAAGGATATAACAAACACATGATATAACCAAAATATAATAATATAATGTTAATAATAACATATAACTGCATCCTATATAATATAAAGCAGACAATATATAAATATGTAATAAAATATATATTTAATAAATAATATAATAACAATAATAGTAAATTAAATTGCATAAAAGAAGTCAACAAAGAATTAATATGATTAAAATTAAGCATAATGAAAGAAGATGGGCTTTTCACAGGATGACAGCAAGGAACAACCAATAGATAGCCTGTGCATTGGAAGGATGCAGATTAGAGTCACATACACAGAGAATGGGAGCACAGACGGGATGGAGAGAACATCCCCATCACTAAGATCAGAGATTCATCCCATATAAGTATTTGCTAAATAGGGATAAGCAGTTTATTGAACAGTATGGTTTGAGGCAGTGTGCTATAGTGATTACAACTTTAGACAGGGTCAGGAAGTTTGGACTCTGCCTTTGATATGAGCTGTGTGACCATAGAAAAGTCCCTTAACTTTTCTAGGCCTGAGTTTCCTGATCTATAAAATGAGGGAGATGGACTCAATGGTTACTAATCTCTTTCCTAACTCTCAATATGTGATTCCCATAAAAGCTCTGCCTTCTAGCATTCTATAACAATGGAAGGTTTCACTAGTAAGAGGTTTACCACTCAAAACACCCAGGAACTGAGTATGGTGAGTAGGTGGAGTCATATATCTGGGTTCCCAGGGAATGAACCAAATTCAAACATGATACCACACCAGTTATTACGGATATTCAGGAGTGATACTACACATGTAGCAAGTACTCTGTCACGTGCCAGTGGCCCTGGTCCTTTGGGCATTGTTGGAGAGCACTGGTTAGAGTGGAATCACATCTTTGCCTATAGGTTCAGTCTTTTCAGCTTTAGTTGAAGTATCTGACTTATGACTAGGGAGTAGAGAAGGATCTGAAGAAAAGGTGAAGCCTGCTCTAGACTGCACACTGAGCACACGAAGAAAGAAACTGCCTAAATAATCCTTCTCAGAAACTATTCAGCCTTCAGCTCCTTGAGATTCAACCTTGAGTCAGTTGCCAAGATGTTTAGTTCCATAGTTCAAAGTCATCCCAGTGGAGGAGACATGATTTACAAGTAATTCAACAATTCTCTTATGATTCTCCTCTATTCCATAGTCAGGAGCATGGCAGTCAAGGAATGAGAGCCCCTCCAAGAACTCCAGGCATGAGAACATCGTATATGCCTTAAACCAAGGACAAAAGAGTCCTATTCCACAAGTATCAAATTCACAGGAATCCCTGGGGGCTGTTGAGAGCAACAAAGTATAATTTCACCCTTAACTTAGCATTTTATTGTGGCTGTGTTATGCTGAGCTGAACTAAAGGACAACACAGATAGTTGTCTTAAAAAATTTTTTTTCATAGTAACAAGCACTTTAGCTTTTTTAAAAATTTAACTTCATTTTTTGTTATATTTTAAGTTTCAAGCTACCCCCCACCATCCCCACCCTGTACTAGAAAAGGCCACTATTGGAGAAATATAAATATATGTACGTTATATATATGTAAAACTACATAATGCATACTTTTATTTTTCAGTTCTTTCTCTAGAGTTAACATTCACATTTATACTTAAAACAATATTCCTCAGACAGCTAGGTAATACAGAGGATAGAGTGAGATGGAGGACCCTGACTGGAGATGGGAGGTCCTTGGTTCAAATCTGACCTCAGACACTTCCTAGCTGTGTGACCCTGGGCAAGTTACTTAGCCCCAATTAGTTACTTAGCCCTTACTGTTCTTCTGCCTTGGAACCAATTAGTAGAATCAAAAACAGATGGTAAAAGTTTTAAAAAAATTTATTGCTGTTAGCATATACAATGTTCTCTTGGCTCCACTTGTTTCACTTTTCATTATTTCATGTAAGTTTTTCCACGTTTTTCTAAAATCATTATTTTTGCTCATTATTTCTTACAACACAGTGGTATTCCATCACAGTTAAATGCCACAACTTGCTCAGCCCTTCCCTGATTGAGAGGCATCCCCTCAAGTTCCAGTTCTCTGCCATCACAAAGAGAGCTGCTATAGATATTTTAGAACATATGGGTTCTTTTCCTCTTTCCCTGATCACTTTGGGGAACAGATCTAATAATGGCATTGCTGGGTCAAAGGGTAACCACAGTCTTATAGGACTTTGGGCATAATTTTAGATTGTTCTTCTAAATAGTTGGATCAGTTTACACCCACCAATGGTATATTAGTGTCCTCATTTTTTCACATCCCCTCCAACACTGGTTAGTCAAAAGCAATTTGAAACATAGTACTTATTCGGTGTTCTGACATTTGATCAAAACTCTCCTTTTTAAAATGATACATTTCTATATAGGGTTATATATTTAGAGCTTAAATGAATCTTTAGTTCATTTTATATGTTCTATTTTCTATTAAAATGCTCATTTTGTAGATGAGAAACTGAGGCCTAGAGATGGTAAGTGACTTGTCCAAGGTTCCACAAGTACAAGAACTAAAATTTAAATTTAGGTCTTCTGATTACCAATCTAGCCTTCTTTATACTATTCTAGGTTATGATGCCTTTGGTCCCTAAATTATATCATTTTCATAACAATAAAAATTTAAAACGCTAGAGGGTAAGGATTACCTGTCAATTAAAGATCTATTAAAAATAAAGACAAAGCATCTTTTTAAATGATTATTAGAAACTGCTATTAGTAAAACTCTACATGTGTATATTACTTTATGGCTGGTAAAAGATGTTCATGGACCTTCTATTTAATTCTCCTAAAAATCCCTTGCAGTAAATGGAACAGGTAGTATTATTTCCATATTGTTAGAGAAGAAACTGAGCTAAGAGACTGTAACTTGTCCACAATTAAACAACTAGTCTCCTGAACATAATACACACAACTTTACAGCAACTCATTGCATAAAGTAAATCATATCTATTATAAGTAGGAGCTGTTATTAATTGCAAGTCAAATAAAACAGAATGTCTAGTTTTTTCTCATGTCTCTCACCTGCTTATCATACAATTTAAAAGCTTGAAAGATCATAAAGCTGGAAGGGATATCAGGGGCCATCTAGTCCAAACCCATCCTTATTTTTTCATATAGGAAAACTGAGGCCTAAAAAGTCAAATTTTTAAAGTGTTTAGACTTCAGAGATCATCTAATCCAACACCCTTATTTTACCAGCAGCCAAAGGAGACACAGCTTCATCAGACATCAAAGATGCCTAGGTCATCCACAAGGTCACCCCAGGCCATTGGCAGTCATCCTAACTTTTGTCTTACCACTGGACTTTGATAACTCTGGAAGAAAGAATGAGGCTGACAACTTTGTGTCACTCTGTCTCACTTAAATCCAATTCATAAGCAGGTCAAGACATCACCCTATGGGCATTACCTACCTTCAACAATTCACCCAATGAGTCATAATCAGAGCTGGCAGTTAGTGATCAAATCCCAGGCATTGCACACCTCATTCTAATACACTCATCTGTCTTCAATCACATGACTTTAACATTGTTGATGTTGTTTTCCTAAGTTCACATAGAATAAACACAGACTTTTAAAAGCCACTTCTATATTTCCAATGATATGAAAGAGATAAGGGGTTTGATTTTTTAAAATTTTATTTTTATTATCATGCAAAACATACTTCCATGTTGGTCCTTGTCATAAGAGCACACTCATACAAACCAAAACCCCAAAATAATCACACTGACATGAAAGATAGTGTGTTTTGACCCACATTTATCTGACTCTAACAGTTCTTTCTCTGGAGGTAGATAGCATTCCCTGTCATAAGTCTTTCAGGATTGTCCCAGATCATTGTGTTATTGACAGTAGCCAAATTTTCACAGTTGATCATCGTCCAATATTGCTGTTACTGTGTACAATGTTCTCCTGGTTCTGCTTATTTCATTCTGCATCAGTTCATACAGATCTTTCCAGCTTTTTCTGAAATTATCTTGTTTACCATTACTTATAACAAAATAGTATTCCATCACCAACATGTACCACAATTTGTTCAGCCATTTCCCAGTTGATGTCTCCCCTCAATTTCCAATTCTTTGCCACTACAAAAAGAACTTCTATAAATATTTTTGTAAAGTAGGTCCTTTTCCCTTTTTAATTATCTTTTTGAGATATAGGCCCAGTAGTGATATTACAGGATCAAAGGATATGCACAATATTTATAGTCCTTTGGGCATAGGTCCAAATTGCCCTCCAAAATGGTTCGATCATTTCACAACTCCACTAACAATGCATTGGTGTCCTAATTTTGCCACATCCCCTCCAACATTTATCACTTTCCTTTACTGTCATGTTGGCCAATCTGATACGTGTGAGGTGTTACCTCAGTGTTGTTTTAATTTGCATTTCTCTAATCAAGAGTGATTTAGAACATTTTTTCATATTATTATTGATGGCTTTGATTTCTTCATCTGAAAACCGCTTGTTCATAACCTTCAACCATTTGTCAATTGGGGAATGGCTTGTGTTTTTGGAAATTTGACTTAGTTCTCTATGCATTTGATAAATTAGGCTTTTATCAGAGAAATTTACTATAAAATTTTCCCCAATTTCTTTTTTCCCTTCTAATCTTGGTTATATTAGTTTTGTCTGTACAGAAGCCTTTTAATTTAATATAGTCAAAATTATTCATTTTCCATCTTATAATGCTCTATATCTCTCCTTTGGTCATAAAATTTTCCCCTTTTCCAAAGATTTTCCAGGTAAACTATTCTATGTTCCCCCAGTTTAGTTATGGTATCACTCTTTATATCTAAATCATATATCCATTTTGTTCTTACTCTGGAATAGGTTGTGAGATATCGGTCTATATAAGGTTGTCTACAAGGGTTTGATTTTAAAATGATGCCTACTGATGGTTTAAAAGTATCAGGTCACAAAGGGCTATAAAAGACTGTTTGCCCTTTGATCCAGGCATACTACTACTTCTGGGTGTATACTGTTGTATACTCACAACGATACCCCAAAGAGATCATAGGGGAAAAGACTTGTACAAAAATATTTATAGCTGCACTCTTTGTGGTGGCAAAAAATTGGAAAATGAGGGAATGTCCTTCAATTGGGGAATGGCTGAACAAATTGTGGTATCTGTTGGTGATGGAATACTATTGTACTAAAAGGAATAATGAACTGGAGGAATTCCATGTGAACTGGAATGATCTCCAGGAATTGATGCAGAGTCAAAGGAGCAGAACCAGGAGAACCTTATACACAGAGACGGATACACTGTGGCACAATTGAACATAATGAACTTCTCTACTAGCAACAATGCAATGATCCAGAACAATTCTGAGGGACTTATGAGAAAGAATGCTATCTACATTCAGAGGAAGAACTGTGGGATCAGAAACACAGATAAAGGATCCAAAGTCCAAGAAAAGGTAACTGAGTCACTCTCAGGTCACAAAAGTTCATAAGCATCATATATAAAATTTGAACCATGTCCTCTTTTCCATACCTATTACTTTTTTAAAATTATTTTTTATTTAGAATATTTTCCCATGGTTACATGATTCATGTTCTTTCCTCCTCCCCCAAAACTCCCTCCCCTAAGCCAATGCACAATTCCACTGGGTTTTACATGTATAGATCATATAATATTTATATTTAATATAATAATAGATCATGACCTATTTCCATATTATTGATAGTCACACTAGGGTGATCATTTAGTGTCTACATCTCCAATAATATCTCCATCAACCCATGTATTCAAACAGTTGTTTTTCTTCTGTGTTTCTAATCAAATAAAGGCATTGAATTAGAGGGTCTTTGGGATCCCTTCTAGATTTATAGTGGAATTTCACTAAGCATATCTAGATATGTACAACTAAAGGACTTTTTAATCATTGATTTCCCTTGGGTTATAGATTTGTAATATACTTGTAATCTCTTTGATTTTAGGGATTATTATTCTGACTTTGATATCATGTCTCCAAGAAATATGTTATATATGTGTGTTGACTCAATAACATCTGAAAACCAAAACTTATGATTGGAAATAAGATAGAATAGGGTAGAACTAGGAGAGTCTATAAAGGTCAATATCTAGTTCTTCTTTGTTTTTCATATAAGGGAACTGGGACTCAGAGAGGGAAAGTAATTTACCCAAAGTTCAACTGCTAAGGTAGAGCAAGGACTAGTATGCAAATTTTAACTCACACTCTTCCATCAAACCCATACATAAAATTAATCAAAATGCTTCATATCACATGTGTTATATTTGTTTTACCCCAAAACAATTTTTAAAACTGCATTTGTAAAAATACTGTTAACTTGTTACTTCCTTATGTTCACATCAGAGCATTAAACAACACAACTTGAAAGATCAAGTAAAAGATGCAATTTGAAGGGCTATGATCATCAAATCTTTGCTGAGTGACAAGCATTTCTACTAAACTACTGAAATTCTATTATTAATAATACAATAACATATAACATTTACATAAAAAGTGTCAGGTCACATAGACAAGGTATCTATGAAACTATTTTATGTAGAATAGCAGTAGGGGTGTAAATGACATTAATTTAGAAAAAAGCTAAATTTTCTAATAAATGTGCATGTGCAGTTGGAACAAGAATAGAAAATTATCATGACGGACAAGCTGAATTTATATTATTTTCAAACAAGTTCCATTGTTTAATAATCACTTTATATCTACCCATAGATTTGAAAGAAGATATATAAAGTAAAGCATTTCAAAAGTGTTTTTTTTTTAAGCTTTGGCTCAGTACTTTGGAAAAATGCCCATTTTACATGAGACTCGGGAGTGGATTACTTGAGCTCAGGAGTTTTGACTTGCAGTAGGACTAAAATTGTGTGTCTATACTAAATCTAGAACCAATCTGGCAAGCCCCTCTGAACAGTTACAAGGCTATTTAAAGAGGAGTGAACTTGCTCAGGTTGAAAACAGAGCAGGTCAACTAGATCATTTATGGGAGCCTCAAAGAAAAAAAAAAAGAGAAGAAGAAGGAGGGGAAGAAGAAATATGCCTATTTCTCAAGCATGTTGCTTTATTTCATAAAGATCAACTTTATATAAATTTCTGCTCAGTATGTATATGAAAGTATTTATTTAGCTATAATTATAAAACTTACTTAAATAGTTACATTAGTATGTGATATTAAGCTTATAATAAATCATAAATTAATCACTTTATAGTAGGAAATATCACTCTTTACATTGATTTTTATTACTGATTTTGAGAAAGGAGGTAATAATATGCTTTTTATCTGAACTTATCACTACTTCTTTATTTTTTAAGTTTCAGAAAACTTAAAAAAATTAATTGAAACAGTTTGGGTCTTTTTTCCTACAAGACCCTCAAGGAGAAAAGTTGGATAAAATTTGATCTATGCTCATAGAAGGCAGATGAGTGGCTCAGTGGATTGAAAGCCAGACCTAGAGACAGGAGGTCATAGGTTCAAATCTGGCCTCAGACTGTTCCTAACAGTGTGACCCGGGGTAAGTCACTTGACCCCCATTGCCTAGCCCTTACTGCACTTCTGCCTTAGAACTAATACACAGTATTGATTCTAAGACAGAAAGTAAGGGTGTAAAAAAAAAAACCAAGGATAATGGTATTCATATACCAACCTCACTGAGTTATTGAGCTATGCTCCTATCTGACTATCAGTTATCAAAAATTAAAAATCTCTGCTTACCTTCTTAGGGAGGGAGGAGTGAAGGGAGAGAACTTGGAAATAAAAAAAATTTTAATGCATAAAATTATTTTTATATGTAATTTAGGAAAATAAAATACTATTTTAAAAAATGTAATGAAAAACTCCTGGGTTCCTGCTTTCTTCAACAAATAAATTGAGACTCACTAGGACTATGGGTTATAGGAGTAATGAGGAAAAAATTTTAATACACCATAAACATAAGATTAAAAAGTCTCCACCTGCACAAGTGTGAGATAAAAAATAACTTAAAATATTAAAATCAAATTTATCATAATAATGAAGAATAACTTCTACTCCAAAAGAACAAACAATAAGAAAAGGCTCCTTTAAGGGTGATTTTCTAAAGATAAAGATTTCCTTTTGACCTGTGCCAGATCTAATACAGTAACTGATGAGAAAGAAACACTGAATCTACAAGTTTTGAAACTAAATGTACATCTTATGACTGAGAGGATTCTTTTCAGAAGACAGGCTTTCAGTCAGCTCAGTTACTGAATGGGATACATTTTCCAAAAGATACTTGACTATCTTATATACTGTTGCTGTTTTATTTGAAGGAGGAGGAGGATGGGAAGCAAAGGATTCCTCATTCCCCACCGATCAGTTCCCACAGGAAGGAAACTTACAGATGAGGGACTGTGAACCTTTGAGTTAAATGAGAAGTGTCAGGAAAAAACACTGAGGTTCCTCAGAGGTTCTTGGAAATTGAAGGATGTTGTGTGTCTCTATAGAGCATTAGGCTTTTGAACTGATAGACAAAGAGCATCTTTATTTCTTTTGATGTCAGTTTCCACAAACATTTTCAGACAGAATCCCTAAATTCTCTTACTGTTTGTTCATAATAGCAAACCATTCTTAGAGATTTTAAATAATGTCCCCAAAGGTAATTTTGAAAATAATGTCTCAAGTTTTTAAATTCGTAGATTTAGAGCTAGAACTACAGTTTTAGGGGGGAGGTTGGGGACCTAAGATTTCATCAGTATAGGGGAATTCTGAGAGCCCAAATTCCCTTCTCTGATGGAGGTGAGAAATTTATCTGTAAATTACAGAGGTCAATTGACTTGCCTAGGGTTACACAACTACCATAAGTCATAGACTGGACCAGAATGAAGTCTTCAAGGCTCTAAGGCTGCTTCTCAAAAAGGATCCTTTGTCTAATTAGTTAGGTCTGCTCTAAAAGTCTTGTTTTTAGCAAATGAGCAAATGCTAGCCTAGAGGGGGGGAAATGTCATATCCAACATTGCTGAGTAACAGACTTAGCATTACATTCTGAGAATACTGACCTAAGAGGGTCTAATATTTTCTGCAGAACCCCCTACTGTTTTGATTTTTCTACATTCTCCCTTTGTATTGTTATTCAGCCTAAATCTTAATGACCCCATTTGGGGTTTTCTTGGCAAAGATGAACCACTAACATGGTGTGCCTTTTCCTTCTCCAGCTCATTTTACCGATGAGGAAACTGAGGCAAACAGGGTTCACTGACTTGCCCAAGATCACATAACTAGGTATCTGAGGCTGGATTTGAACTGATTCTAGACTCAGTCTCTTATCTACTGCACCATCTACCTTTCCTTTGTATTGCTTTAAAAATCCAAGGAGAGGGGGCAGCTATATGGCCCAGTGGATTGAGAACCAGGCCTAGAGACAATAGATCTTGGGTTCAAATATTGCCTCAGACACTTCCTAGATGTGTAACCCAGGGCAAGCCACTTAACTCTCATTGCTCAATCCTTACCACTCTTCAGCCTTGGAACCAATACACAGTATTGAAACTAAGAAAGAAGTTAAGGGTTTAAAAAAAATCAAAGGAGACAGTTCCAAGAACAATTCCTTTTGCTTCTTTCAAAGCATTAAAGCATTCTTGTCCAGAACAACTCCATTTTTTCCCCAAAAGGCTAAGAACGGATAAACAAGATTTAATAGCCTAATACTACACCAAGATTTTGGAACACTGTATAAATTATCGTTTAAAATACCACTTTAGAAATCAATTTCCTTATAACGAAGTTATCCGCCTCTTTCTTTAGCTTCCACCCGGGGGCGCCAAAGATTGCAGCAAAAATCTAGCAGTCTTCCTAAAGTTTCTATTGTGAGAGTTTCTTGCATTGCCTTCTTTGTAGTGTCTTGTCCAGACTGAAGCAATAGAGACAAGAAAAACTCCTGAGTAGATAACAGAAAAAAATAGAGCCAGCCCTCCAGGATTGAATGAGCTGCAAGGATAGATGATTAGACTCCCAGAATGGTTTTGTAATCATTAAAAAGTAAATTAGAAAAATGAAAATGTTTGTAGAATCTACATGGACACTGGAGATATACCTACCTTTTGTCTTAAAGGTCAACTTACATTTTTTCCTAATTTCCTCCCCTCCCCACCCCACCCCCCAAAAAACACATTAAATTTCCCTGTGTGGCTTAAGCATAATTTCTATAAATTCAAAGGGGAAGAACTGGATTCTCAGTTCTCTTTGGGATCATTTATCCTATTCTGTAATTCAATTCAACAAACATTTTATTTTGTGCCTTCTTTGGAAAGGGGACTGTTCTAGGAGACTGGGAATAAGGACAAAAGTCCAATTGGAGGTTGCATTCTAAAGGAGTAGCTCAAAGTCAGGCTTCTGGAATTACAATCTTTCACTGAAAGAAACACTAGATACCAGATAGTCCAAGCCCATTATTTTACAGATGAGGAAACTGAAATGCAGGAAGATTGTGACTTACTCAAAATCAGCAGATAATTAAGAATTAGAAGCCGAATTTAAAGCTCAATCCTCAAAGCCAAGACTTTCTGCAAAGATAGTTAATAAACTAGCTATTAATTAGGGCAGTGGATGGAGTTCAGGGCCTGGAGTCAGAAAGACACATATCCTTGAGTTAAAATCTGGCCTCAGACATTTACTAGCTATGTATGTGACCTTGGACAATCCACTTAACACCATTTGCCTCAGTTTCTTCATCCATAAAATGAGCTGGAGAAGGAAATGGCTTTCAGTAGCTTTCCAAGAAAACCCCAAACGGAACCTGAAGATTAGGACATGACTGAAAAAGGACTCAACAACAGTTATTAATACCACAGGCAAATTAAGTCAGGAAATAGGCAAGGGATCCTGAGGAAACATATAATACAAGATCCTAGCACTAGGAGAGAGCTTAGATGCTAACACACTCCATCCTCATTTTACTGAGGGGGAAATCAAGATCAAAGAAGTGAAATTTGACCAAGTTCACACAAGTTAAGTGTCAGTGGTAGAATCTGAACGCAGATACTCTGAATCCAGAGAGGTGCCTTTCTTTTCACCCTTACTGTAACCGCCTTCCAGAGAGAACATTGCCTCTCCAACTCCGGGTCTGGAGCCGACCAAGGAAGAGCTCTGGACCAGAATTGGCTCGCACACTTGATCTGTTAAGGCTCCCTGAGATTGTATTCCCACTGAGGGGAGCGTTTCCTCCGTGTCTCCAAGTTGACATGGAGGGCTCTGAAGGACGCCCAAGTATCCCCAGTTTGTAATCTATCGAACTGGGTATTTGCAAACGGGTCGACTCAGGCTGCAAGTGATGCCTGTCCTCTCTCAGTCTCCAGGGCTGGGCAGGGAAGGAGTCGCCTAATGTCCTGCTTTGTCCTGGGCTCTTTCCTCAGGGAAACCCCTCCTTCTGCTCTCTCACCATTCAATGTGCCTTTCACACAGTTAAAGGACCGTGGCCAATTCGATCCCCCTGAGGTTCCTCTAACCCCACCGCAGCCCTGGCACGTCCGGAAACCTCGGCCTCCTTCCTGGCATCATAAGAGCGCTTCGTTTACTTTCCACAGATTCTTTCCCTGGTTCACCCCGCCCCAACCACACCTCCCAGTCCCCCCGCAGTAGCCTCAAACTTCTCTCTGGTTCTTTCACCCCGCTGGATTTCACTCCTACTCCCACCCCCACCCCTTCACAAGAAAAGAGAGAGAGTCTCCACTTCTGCGTCTTGTCAAGTGAACTGGGAATAAGTGGGGGGCTGGCCGCCTCCTGGTCGCTCCTCTCTCTTGCTTCTCCTCCCAAGGCAGCGCCAGCCTGGGGACTCCCTAGCCAGGAAACTTAATTCACTCTCCTCTGCTCTCCGTCCCTCCCTCACTAGACCCAGCCCTCCCGAGAGGGAGAACTAGAGCAAAGCAGCTCGCATCTGCTGTTTGGCTGCAGCCACAGCTTCAGGTAGCCGCCTCTCCTCGCCTGAAGTCCCTGGCTCCGCGCTCGCTAGTCACTGTCTCCCCAGGTCCTTGCTAACAAGGTAGGTGGCTATTCCGGGACTCCTTCTGCTGGTTTCGAGGCGGCCTCTTCACTGGCTTTTTGTCCTAGGGCCGGGCAGTCACACTGTTTGTTTAAAGGGGTGAGGGTAGTGCTTTAAGGAGTGGGATAGGGATGGGGGCGTGGGGAGGGACTAGGGTGAGGAACTTCAAGAGATGATTCTGCCTGTATTGTGGAAAAGAAGGTCTTAAGAGGAGGCAGCCAAAGATAATCGCTTTAAGACCTGCCATCCACTTGACAGCGTCTTCTGCCCAGGTGCTAGAAGGGTTCCCCCCACCCCCCACTCACACTCAC
>NC_058131.1:393998817-394140439 GCF_016433145.1 Gracilinanus agilis | reverse complement strand
CACTCACACTCACCCCCCACCCCCTCCCCCTCCCTGTTTCCATTAGATGAGCTTTCCAACAAAGATTAAAACCGGCTTTGGATAGTTCTGAAGCTGCAGACTACTTCATCCCCATGGGAGTTTTCTTTCCCCAGCAGGGTTATTAAATAAATACAGTAGCAATAAAAACCTTTTGCACAAAGACTTGAGAACTTTCTCGGGAGCCCCCTGTATTGATCTGCATAGAGGTTTCAGACCAGAAGTTTATATTCCTTGAAGACATAGCATTCTGATGATTTGACCTATTTTTTTTCATTCATTTTCTGGTCCACATTCACAACTTGGAAATGCACACTTGTTGCCAGAGTACCAAGTTATCTGTTGCTTGGAATATTAAGACTCAAATGCCGGAAAGTCAGAGCACCCCAAATCAGTGGCTCAAGTTAAAATGAGATCTGAAAAGAGAAAGCACTGCTGAAAAAAAAGTTTAAGTTTGGTGTCACCCACAGAAGCTAATGCAGCCTTCCATTGTGCTAGAAGTGGATGGGGATATGGCATCTGGCATTTTTTAGGGGCAGAAGGCCTGTCATAAGAGATTATCATTGTATTCTATTTAGAATTTTTGTTTCTAGACTGTGGGGAATGTGGCTTAAAAGAGAGGAAAAGATGGAAAGGTGGAGAGGAGAAGACTATGTGGATGGCAGCTACCTTGGACAGAAGTACATATCAAAATTCTCTTTGTTGTGAGAGGATGCCTTGATCAGGGAATTCTGTGCTATGAGAGAAGTGATATGATATGTGGTTGGTTTACTAAACTGGAAGAAGGAAGGAAATCTCAAACTAGTAATTTGTAAGTGCTAACAAACTAACAAAAGGAAATGATGACTGAGAAACAACTGGCTCTTACTGTCTTTGGTTAATGAGAGAGGCTTTAAGCCAATACCTTTAGTAATATTGCCCTATGACTGCCTCTCCTCATCTATTGATTCTCATCAAATGTAGGAAAAAAATTGACACTAGAATGAACGCATGATTATTTTAAATATTAGAAATGAGTACAGGAAAGTTAGGAAATGATAATAATTTTTTGCAGTGTATATGTGTGTGTGTGTGCGCGCGTGCCTGTGTGTGTGTGTGTGTGTGTGTGTGTGTGTGTGTGTGTGTGTGTGTGTGTAGACATCTAACTTTGCAAATTATGAGGTAAGGGGAGATTCAGGGATTGGTAACTTCTTAAATCAGCTTGTTAAGTCAGTGTTAAGTCACCACTGAAACAGGTCACAATCTCTATAACTTGGTAGATATTCTTTTTTTTATAATCCTTACCTTCCATCTTAGAATCAATACTGTGTATCAGTTCTAAGGCAGAAGAGTGGTAAGGGCTAGGCAATGGGGGTTAAGTGACTTGCCCAGGGTCATACAGCTAGGAAGTATCGGAGGCCAGATTTGAACCTAGGACCTCCCGTCTCTGGGCCTGCCTCTCAATCCACTGAGTCACCCAGCTGCCTCTGGTAGATATTCTTCTTGAGTTGCTATAGGTGAAAAATTCACTACTCTGGCTAATGTGGTGATGAGACTCTGAACTTTACTAGGCTGTTCATCATACAATAGGCATCTATCCAATCTGTCTTTGAACCCTTCCAGTTTGGTAGAAGCTGTCAAAGTTCATGTTCTCCTGCCATAGCCTTCAGCAATGCACAGTCAACCTCCTAGTGATGGTATGAAATCATATGGCCTCAGAGTGGGATTCAAGCAGAGATGCCACTTCTGTGGCTGGAAAATCATTTCTGGAATGTGAATATAGATGAAGAAAATGAGGTTACAATAATAGCTAACATTTACATTACTGAAGCTGAAGCTTAAATATTTTGGCCACAGATATCAGGACTCTTTAGGAAAGAATCTGATGTTAGGGAATATTGAAGGCAAAAGGAAAAGGGGACTTCAGAGGATGAGATGGATAGATAGTGTCATGGAAGCAATGGATGAGAGTTCAAGAGAAAATGGAGAGCAAAAGAGCCTGGGGGGCTATGATCTATGGAGTCACAAAGAGTCAGACACAAGTCAACAACAAAAATTTACATAGCATCTTAATGTTTCCAAACATCTTACACACACTGCCTCATTTGATTCTCACTAGTCCATGCTCTTATTAGCCCCATTTTACAGATGGATACTGAGGCTGAGAGGTCAAGTGACTTGCCCTGGTCATATAACTAGTAAGTATTCAATGGAGGATTTGAACTCAGGTCTTTCTGACTCCAAAAAAGTCTAGCACTTGACAGTTATACTACCTAACTGCCTCAGAAGATGGAGAGGTGAAGAGAAGCAGAGTAACTTGCAGTGGTACCAAACATAAATACAAATGGATTGCTGCAGGCTGCATTTTAACATAGAAAACCACAAATTAGCATTATCTAATCTATATTGTATTTTTATTAATTTTGTTAAACATTTCCCAATTACATCATTCTAGGAGTTTTGCTGGCCCTACTCAGGCCATGAGTTTAACCACTCTGGATTAAATGTACTTCTCAACTGGAAATTACTTTTTTGCAGAAGCACAAATCAAAAGATCAAAGTTTAAAAGACTAATAAAAGTGATTTCTGATGCTTAGGGTTCCCTTTAGCAGCCAATCTTTTGCATAGTGATTATTTTTTTCTTCCTTGTTGTATTTATATTTCCCATCTATACTTATATACCATAATATAATACTAATAGAAGCCCATTCTTTTATTTTTATCCTCTGTATCTATCAGAATTGTCCATATTTTAAGAATAGTTACTTCCCTTTCTTTTTTGCTACTAGAAATATTTTGAGTACCTCAAGAAATTTTTTTCTCAAAATTTTTCTTTGGGCTTAGCTCACACTGCCATTAGTCATTTTCCCCATCTCCTTTCCTGTGTAATAACTTGAATTCTTCCTAATTTCCTTCTGTTTGTACTGACTCCATTTACTGATTCCTTTTAAGAGGCATTTTGCCAGCACTTAGGGTAGATTTAGTTTGAAAAGTAGTATTTCCTGAATGATTTCTGCTCACCAGATGAACTTCTTTCTTTCATTTTCCTAGTGCAAAAATGAGTTTGTCTTTTAACCTTATTTTTAAGAGGTTCTTATTAAATCTCAAATTCCTTTCAAATTACTCTTCCTTTGCTTAAGGAGCTCTAGGGAGCCTTTCCTCAGTTCTGTCTCAAGTTTTTATCTCTATAAAGTGAACTCCCATTCTGTGGAATAAAAATTCACCTAGAAATCAATGTTTCTGATCGACATAAGATTATTTTTAACAATAAGGAAGTAATAAGTGGGATAAATGTCATATATAAAATGTCTGCATTGGCAGCAACCTTGGACAACAACTAACTGCCCCTTTTTACAGATTAGAAAACAAAGTATGAGGGGGGAATTGACTTGAGCTCAGTCATATGGCTCAAACCCAAATCTTATGGTTCCTTATACTACTATACTGTCTACTCTTCATTATTGAACCACACATTTATTAAGGGCTTATTATTGAGGGTTCAAAGACAAAATGAAAAAGTCCACTGTGGTCAAAGAACTTGGGGAGGGGAGAAGAGGTTAACAACATTTAAATAGGCAAATAAATACAATATAATTTGAAGAAGAAGAGAACCCCAAATACTAAGGAGATCAGGAAAGTTTTCTCCTAGAGATGGCACTAAAGAGGAACCTCAAAGAAAGCTAATAATTCTCATTTCAGTAGCACGCTATGGTTTATTGTAATGACTCATTTTGAAAATATTTTTATGGTCCGTAGTTTTCCTACAGCAGTCCTATAAGGTTGAGAGTGCAAATATTTTATCCCCATTTTGCAGATTAGGAATCAGAAGATCAGAAAGGTGAAGACTTGACCAGGTTACACAGATAGCATACGTCAGGGCCACACTCAGCCCTGGGTCTTAGAATACTCAGCTGCCCACATATTATGCCTTTCCTTTCACTTCTTCATCTCTGACACAGAATTTTTTAAAAACTCATTTGATGTTTATATAATATAGGCACTAACAAATACGAGGAAAATAAGTAATATTTATTATTTCATATCTCTAATATACTTAAGGGTGATTTTAATATCCTTTTTGAAATTTCAAATAGAGCATTAGATCTCATTTAGACTGTGAATCCTATGAATTTTGAATCCTAAGAAAGGAGCTCTATCTATAGTTTCAAATGCCTGATGCAAATACTCCTCAGGACAGTACTAATCAGATCCAGTGAGTAACACAGCATAGACCCTCAAATGAACTATGTAATTCATGATGTGAAAATAATATACTTTCGGCTATGTGAGAATAGAGTATTAGTTACAATTTTAATGTGAAGGTTGGACTCTCAGATTTGAAAGAAGCCTGAAGCCTGAACCTCCTCCTTCTCAACTCCTCAACTAATATCTAAGCATCTATTTTCCTCACTTTCTTCTGCAGGAACTCATGTAATAATAATAATAATAATATCATCATCATCAACAACAACAACAAGAATAATAGCATTTATTTAGCGCTTTAAGTTTTACTAATTGCTTTATAAATATATCTCATTTTATTGTCACAGCAATGCTGGCAGGTAGATGGTGTTATTTTCTTCATTTTACAGATGAGAAAACTGAGACAGCAGAGGTTAAATGACTTGCACAGATAGTAAGTAGCTGAGGCTAGATTTACACTCAAGTCTTCCTGATTCTAATTCCACTGCCCTATTCACTGAACCACCTCTCTGGTCCAGTATTTGCACCTTTTAAACTTTTTACCCTGGAGCAAGAGCCTAGCAGTTCAAGTTGATTAGGGCTCTGACCAGGAAAAATATCATTTTTCTTTCCTCAGACTTTTAAGATCCTTTTTCGTTATCCTTTGTTGATATGTTGTCACTTTCTATTATGTAGTTTCCGAAAGTCTCTCTGAAAATCATTTACTATCAAATAAAATGTCCTTGTAAAGGTACAGCTTAGGTCATCCTGTGAGTCACAATCTAAAATCATTGCCCAGAGAGTCCAAAACATGATTTCCTTCTTTTTCTTTATAGGATGTCCAACCTGAAACTTCCATACATCATCTAACGGGAAACAGGTGTGTGTGCCAGACCCCTTAGCACTTTTTACACCAAGATAATGTAATTGAAGATCCCAGCTTTGGGGAGATTTCATCATGGGAGCAAACACCTCCAGCAAGCCTCCAGTGTTTGATGAAAATGAAGATGGTAAGGACCCATGCAATGGTTGCAAATAGATTTTTTTTAAGTTAGACTGAAAGAGTCCAAATGTAGACTTTGGGTGTGAAAATAGTATCGAATCTGAATTGCCTAGGGTCACTTAGTAATCTTTAGGAGAGAGAGGGAATATAAACCTGGTTTTGCATTTGCACAGATGATGTGAATTTTTCAAAATTATGTAAATTCTGTTACAAGAAGGCTTGACTCTACGTATGGCATTTGCTTTTTTTTTTTTTTTTTTTTTTTTGGCATTTAAGACAGCTTATTTACAAGGCTTCTCAAAGTACCTTGACTAGACAAGTTTTGCCTCATTTGTTATTGCATTGATAAATTAATTAGAGTTTTTTAAAAAGAGGAGGCATGATAAAGTGAAGAAGACTCTAAAGTCAGGGGACTTGGGTTTGAAGCTTTCAGTGATTCTTTATCCGTATGTGACCTTGGGCAAATCACTTAAATCTCTCCATGCCTCAGTTTCCTTTTCTGAAAAATGAGGACTTTGGATAAGATGGCCTCTGAATCTCCTGTTCACTCTGGATCTATAATCCTAAGAATCCATATTTTCCTTTGTGAAGGGGATCCTGTAACTATAATTAATCGGTTGTCAACTGAAGACTCCAGATACCAGTCAGAGCTTATGGTCTCTTTTAAGATGGCAAGCTGAAATCCTCCTATTATTGTCTGAAACCTGGAAATATGGAGTATATTTCAGATCACAACACAGTAGAAATCATTGTCTATCATATGTGGAATAGTGGAAAGAATGCTTCCTTTAGAGTCAGAAGACTCTTCATTCAAATAATGACTCTGAGACTCACTGATGATTTGTGTGAGCAGGGGCAAGTCCCTTGCCCTCTTAGGCCTTAGTTCTTCATCTGTAAAAAGAAAGGGTAAAATGAGTGTCTGCCAGGTATGGTGGCACATGTCTGTGATCTGCCACCTGGGAAGCCGAGGCTAGAGAATCTCTGAAATTCAGGTATTCTTAGCTGCTATGGACTAGGTCAGTTAAATGTCTGAACTAAGGAATGGAGAGCCATCAGATTGCCTAGTAAAAAGCAAAATAACCCAAGCTGGAAACAGAGCAGATTAAATCTCTATGCCAGTAAGGGTGAGATTGTGCCTATGAACGGCTCTTAAACTTCTAGCCTGGGAGAGATCCAGTCTTTAAAAAAATGAAAGCAAAAAAGCTAAATAAACGGTATATAAATCTCTTCCATCTCAAAATTTACCAGCTTATGACGTAATCCAAAGAGTGCCAACCTGGAACCCCATTGTCAACTCTGAGACTCTGAAAGATTCAGGAGTTCCATCTGTATCACTGTCATGTTCAGAATTAATTTGGTTTTTAAGTGTAGGTTACTTCTTCTATCAAAAGCTGAGATTTCATCAGATTTCATACTCCCATCATGTAGATTGCAAAACCCCTCCATCCCTTAGAGAAGGTCTTCTGTACTGATATGGTTGAAATATTTTTGGTCTTTCACATGACAACGAACCTTCTGAGGATGAGTGTTTCTGTATTTATCTGAGCTGCTCTTAAAGATGGGCGTCTATGCAGTTCATCCCCAGGCCCCCTAATCAAAGTCTTTCCCTATTGGCAGGAACTGCCAAAATTGGCTCTCCTCTGACATAGCTTTGAGGACTCGGGGTCACTAATACAAGATTGTTAGAGTAGGAAGGCTATGAATTCTATTGTATTCAAAGTCTTTGAAATTGGCCAGCTGTGTATAATAGCTCTTTATTTCTTAGAATATTTTGTTTGCTAAAGCATCCCATTCCTCAGCCATTCTCATCAATTCCTAGTCTGTTAGATCTAGAAGGAACCTTAGTAATTCATCTAGTTCAATTGCCTCCTTTACAGAGGAAGAAACTGAGCCCCAGAGAAGTTTGTTGATCACAAAAAAAAGTAAAGGACAGAGGATTGCCACTAAGTCTCTTGAGTCCAGAGATGATTGTTCAGTTTTAAGTGAATTTATTTACAGCCCAGAAATGGGCAAACATTACAAATTAAGGCTTGATATTATTTTGTTAACTGTCTGGACTTAAGAAAGTGATGGAAACATTAATAGGCCAATTAAAATTGAATGTGTGTTGTGTACATTTTGTTAAGTGTAAGCATACCACTGTCAGAATCACCGACCAGCCCTCTTACCAATTTTTGTAATTCATAAACTGAGGGGAGACTGCCTGGATTATCAACATCAAATCAACCCTCAGATCAGGAGCTCTTACCCTAGAGTTCATGGGCCTTCATTTCAGAAAAATCCAAGAATGGATGGGAAAACATAATTATAATCTGATTTCACTATACAGGTATCCCTTCCACACCTCAGAGTTAGGGGCATGGCACCCCTGAAATCTAGAATATCTGCATGAAAATTTTTGGCCTCCTCTTCATACCAGAGAAGAAGTCTGAGTTTTTTTTTCTTTTTCGGGGTGTTTACAGTATCTTACTACAAAATTTTGGTTAAGTATTTGGTCATAGACTATATATGTAGGTCAATGTTAACATTTCTAGCCTTTATGTATCATCTGCTGGCTTTCATTTTCCTTTCACAGACTTGAACTTTTTACTTATTTTAGCTTTAAAAAAGAAATGTTGTATATTATGGTATTAAAGTATGAAATGTGTTTATATGATATAATACTATGCACATATTTTATTAATTTCTAAGTTTCAAAACTTTTTCTGTGTCATCTTCTGGCCTTTGTGTATCATTTGTGACTTCCACAAAACTTCCCCAAAATTCCCATTTAATTTCTTATGCCAACCTGTGATATATTGAAACCACAATGAAGAAAGTGGCAAGGTGGAAGGGATGCTTGTAACTTGTTTCCTTTGTAATACTATGTATTTTACTTAACACACCTAAAAAAGATCTGAGAAATGGTCCATAGGCTTCACCAGACTGTCAGAGATCCATTACATAAAATTGATTAAACTCTCCTGCCTCCAAGAATGTAAAGTCACACCCTGGTGAACATTCAGAAGGATGCTCCATAGGGTGTGAAGGAAATTCCACAGAAAAGTTGCAAATAGACGCTAGGAAATGTTTGTTAACAAAAGCAGCCTTGCTACTCTGTGTGATACTTTGAGTGTATCCGTGAATGTGTGTATGTACATGTGTGCACACACAGAAACTCACAATGGAAAGGAGGTATACACAAGCTTCAATTTGTTCAATTTGGGTTGCTCCCTCTGGAGTCTGAGCCAGCTCTGCACATGAGGTTAGTCTTTAGGGAACAAAGGTGAAAAGGGATTAGGCTCTGAGCTTCTTATTGATCCCACAGGATATTAGTGGCCAAATGGTAAATTTGTTATCAATCCCAGGATATTAAGGCGATATTAAGATATTAAGAGGATGAGTGGAAATATACTGACAAGAAACAGTGAAAATTTCAAGAAAGGGCCATGTCAGAATAAAGTATTAAGGCAGTCTAGGCAATGAACTGGACTTAAAGTCAAGAAGACTTAAGTTCAAATCATACCTCAAGTACTTTCTAGCCATGTGATCCTGGGCAAGTCATTTAACCTCTGCCTGACTTATTTTTCTTTTCTTTAAATGAGATATTAATAGCTATCTAAATAATAGCACCTACCTACAGGAATGTTTTTTAGTGTGTTTTTTTTTTCCAGTTGTGTCCTATTCTTCATTACTACAGTGGGGGGTTTTCTTGGCAAAGATTCTGGAGTGGTTTACCATTCATTTACCATTTCAGTGGTTTACCAGCTCATTTTACAGATGACAAGACTAAGGCAAAAAGGTTTAAATTACTTGTCTGGGATCATACAGCTAGTTAATGTCCGAGGGTGGATTTGAACTCAAGAAGACAATTCTTCCTGACATCAGGCCTTGGCACTTTATCCATCAAGCCACCTAGCTGCCCTTCATGGGATTGTAGTGAGGATCAAATGAGATAATTGATAATGATGATGAAATTCATTATTGATAGAGTGTTCATTCCTTGAAGAAAAAGACTTTCATTTTAATCTTTGTAACCCTAGTGACTGGCACACAGACACTTAAAAAGTGATTGATAGGATCATAGATTTAGAGACAGAAGGGACATTAAATATTATCTAGTAGTCCAACTCCTGTATTGCACAGATGAGGAAACTGAGGTTAATGACTTGCCCACACTCACACTTGAATAAATAGCATAGGCAGAATTTGAACTGAGCTCTCTGCACTCCGAAGTACACTCTTTTCACTGTGCCTTAATGCCGCTTATTATCTGTAAAAAGCCTTTCATCTCAAATCAGTCTTGTGATGTGCTTTGCTTTCTTCCTCGAATATAACCTTTGTTCACAGGCCTCTGACATATGTAAAAATATTGGGTCATATAGCAAAACTGATATCTATAGGGGCAGAGCTATCCCTCGTTTGCACAAAAGATCCCATATCATATCATTATATAATGATGTAAATGGGGATAATCATAGCTGCTATCTCACGGTTGTTGTGAGGATAAAATGAGAACATATTTCTAGCATGCTTTGCAAACCTTAAGGCACTCTGTAAATGCTAGCTAGTTATTATCAGAACTTATTGGCTTAAAAAACAAAATTATTTGACATAGTTCATATTTTTATATCTAATTCTAAATAATAATTCTTTATATCATGGTGACTTCCAAAATATGTTTGTATAAAATAGAGCAGTTACTTTTTGTTTGCTTGCTTATTTGTTTATTTTTTGAAAGTTATCAGAAGAGAGTCCATTTTGTAAACCAATACTCTTTTTTTTTACCATTAGTCACATAGTTTACACATCGAAAGCAAGATATGAACCCAATTCTTTTCTAACACTGGGTGGTATGGCTGCCAAAATAAAAGAAACAAAACCAAAAACTAATGCTCATTTAGAGTTCCTTAAGAGAACTATTATGTCAGAATGAGTTCTATTTTACCCTGCTGTGTTCACACCCTACCTGGGTTATTGCGTTTGGTTCTGGGTATTGCATTTTGGGAAGACATAATCAAGTTAGAGGATGACCATTAAAGGAAGGGAAGAGAGGAGAGGAGAGTGTAGGGGAGGAAATGGAAGGACAGGAGAGGGCAGAACAGGAGAGGGCTGGAGAGAGGAGGACAGGACAGGAGAGAATGGGGAGGAGAGGGAAGGATTGAGAAGGGGAGGGGAGAAGAAGAAGAAGAATAGAAAGAGGGGCGATGAGGTGAGAGAGTGTAGGAGAGAAGCAGGGAGATGAGAAAAGAAGAAAAGACTTCACTTAGTCTAGGAGCTTTCATGTGGAAGAAAGATTTGACTTACTCTGGTTGGCCCTAGAGGGCAGAATTAGGGGCTACAAAGGGAATTTCAAAGAAGCAGATTTAATGTTCAAAAGTAGAATGTCCATTCACAGAGAGTTTGTTGTAGTAGATTGCTGCACTTGGAGTCATAGAAAAACCAAGTGAAAATCTTGTCTCAAATATTCCCTAACTATGTGACTTTGGGTAAGTGACATATCTTCTCTGAGCCTATAAAATGAGTGGTTTGGACCTGAGATCCTCTAAGCTCCCTTCTGACCACAAATCTATGACTTTAGGAGGGAGGGAGAGAGAGAATGCTCCATCATTGGAAGTCACTTGTTAGGAATATTTTAGAATAGATTTAATGGCCTCTGAAATCTCTTCCAGTTGGTGATTCTGGGGTTCTACATGCTGAAAAGAGAGCATCAGGAAAGTTATTTTACATATAGTCACTTGACATGGAGAAATAGATGATTAAAAAAAAACCTTTGAAAACCATCAAATGCATGTTTAATAAAGCAAATGTTGAATTCAGTGACTTCGGGTTTTATCCTTTCCCATTGTAGCCCAAGAACATTTTATTCCTCCCTTGTGTAGGTTAATTTTCAAGTATCCAACTCCCATCACATGATTAGTACTTAGTTTTAGTCTCATTGTAGTTTCTAAAAAATCTCATTTAAGTAAACCCATGCTGTGTCTATGCCATGAAAAATAGTCTGTCCCCTAAGTCCCACCATCTTAACCATAGAATTGGATCGACTACATGGCAAATTTGATTGATCATTCAGAAGTCTGTGACCAAGTCAGCTGAAAAACAATGTCAACAATTGATCTAATAGCTGGATTGTCACAGTTTAACATCCACTTTTCCTGTCTTTCTTTTCATTTCAATTAAAGTCAGGAAAATGGGGAACTAACCATTAAAGGCCTTTAATTATTTTCTGGCATTATCACAGGTAGGAGCAAAAAACTAAGGGAGATCATAATTTTCTCACTTATGAAACAGATAATAAAATACTTTTCTCATAAACCCCTGCAATACCAATAATACAAATATTATTACTTTCATTTTACAAAGGAAAGGACCAAGAGAATTTTAAGTGGCTTAACTATTGTCAAAGAAAAAACTAGGTAGATCAAGCATGGGGCCTGGAGTCTGGATAGATCACAGTTCAAATCTGACCCCAGACACTTAGTAACTGTATGACCCTAGGAAAGTCACTTAACTCCTTTTTGCCTCACTTTCCCCATCTGTAAAACAGGAACAATAATGACACTTGCCTCCCTGGGTTATTGTGAGGATCAAATAAGATAATAACTGCACTGTGCTTAGCACAGTGCCTGGCACAGAGTAAGTACTATATAAATATTACCTATTATCATTAATGTGGAGTTTTTAGAATACCAGGACTCAAATCCAGTTTTCTGATTGAGAATCCCATGTTCTTTCCTTTATATCTCACTGTCTCTTATTTGTTAGAGGAATAATTACACCGGCAAAAATTGCTTTGGATTCCCTGGAAGTAACAGAGAATATATAATTATTCTCATTTACAGATGAGGAAGCGGAGGCTCAGAAAAGGTAAATGATTTGCCTAAGGAAAAAGAAGTAATAGGTATCAGAGAGGTAGGATTTGTACCCAGACCATGTGATTCAATACTCTTTTTTTTTCTTTTTATAACCTTATTTTCTGTCAGTAACAACTTTAAGACAGAAGAGCAAAGGTTAGGTAAATGGAGTTAAGTGACTTATTCAGGATCACACAGCTAGAAAATGTCTGAGATCAGATTCGAACCCAGGTCCTCCCAACACCAGGCCTGGGGCTCTATATTGTGTGCCCTCTGCCCCTAATCCTTTTTTCCATTTTACTCTGTAACCAGTTTCATTTTCTAAAAATTTTAATAATAAGAAAGAACTGATGCATACAAAAATGGATGCACAAAGAAAGGATGCATATAAAGTATTTTGAAAATATATAAATACATAGTGTGCTCATATTTTCAAAATACTTTACATGCATCCTGCTGTCTGACTTACCTAGCAAATTATCATAGTCTTGTTTACAATCTCAGACTTAGGGAAAGAGAAGCCGCAATGATCAGGAATATATGTTCTTCGGTCCTTACGATATGCAATTTTTAACACTGCTCACCATCCCCTTCTTGATAACATCTCCTCCGTTGGTTTCCTTCACAGTTCCCTCTTCTGAGTCTTTCTCCACCTCTGACTCCTTCACTGGCTCTTCTTGTCCTCCAAGTGTGGAGATTCCACAAGGTTCTGTCCTCAGTCCTGATTTCTTTCTGTCCACATTTTTCTCTTTTAACAATTTCACTCACTCCCATAGATTCAATTATCACCTTTATCTACATGACTTCAAAAATCCATATCTCTAGCCCTGACCTCTTCCCAGGCTTTGGGCTTCTATTTCCAACTGCTTATTAAGTATTTGGATGTCCTGCTAACATCTTGACTGCAACATATACGAAACTGAATTCATTATCTTCCTCTCCTCCCACTTCTCCTTCTGACTCTCCTATTCCTACTGGTAGTTCTACTACCTTCTCATTCTTTCAGGCTCAGAAATCTCAGTAATCTTTGACTAGTTTCTCTCCTTCAGCTTTTATGCTTCTGTAGCAAATCAGTTGCCACGCCCTGTGACTATTGCCTCCAAACTAACTCATAAATTGGT
Organism: Gracilinanus agilis; assembly: GCF_016433145.1. NCBI lineage: Eukaryota > Metazoa > Chordata > Mammalia > Didelphimorphia > Didelphidae > Gracilinanus > Gracilinanus agilis. The sequence continues at coordinate 394,127,303 of NC_058131.1, read as the reverse complement.
TTTCCCTTTCCCATTTTGTTTCTGGTACTTATCATCTCTCTCCTAAATTCTTGTTATTGTTTAGTAATTTTCAGTCATGTCTGACTCTTCATGACCAAGTTGGGGCTTTCTTGGCAGAGACACCAATAGTATGCCATTTTCTTCTCCAGTTCATTTTACAATTGAGGAAACTGAGACAAACATGGTGAGGTGGCTTGCCCAAGGTCACACATCTAGTAAGTGTCTGAGGCCAAACTCAAACTCAGGAAGATAAGTCTTCCTGACTCCAGACCCACCATTCTATTCAGTATATCACAAAGCTGCCCATAATTTTTATAAGATCTTCTTTTTGGTCTTCCCATTTCCATTCTCTTGCCTTTCTCCATCCTTCACACTACTGCCAAAGCAATTTTCCTAAATGCTTAGGTCTGGTTACATTACTTCCTTGATGAAAAACTTTAGGGGTTTCCCAAATTCATGTTGAATAAAATAGAAACAGCTTAGCCTGGCATACAAGACTCCTCCACTGGCTGGCTTAAACTTACATTTCCAATTATAACTCATACTACTCTCCTTTATTTATTCTACACTCCAGATAAACTAGCCTACTCCTGGTGGCTGGATTTCATCTTGTTGTCTCTTGGCTTCAGTGTATTTGCATGTACCATTTCTGCTCCTGTAACTCCATATGGGGAAATCATTCTTTTCAACACCTGGTTCAGGTGCCACCTCCTCCCTGAAGCCTTCCCCAATTCCTTCCACAACTACAAGTGATCTCTCCTTGGAATCAATTAGGTCACTCCGTTTGATTTAATTGATGCCCTTAGTCATATTGTATCTCATTTTATAGTTGTTGATTTATTTGAGTCCCCTCTCCTACTAAATTATAAGCTCTTTGAGGGAAAGATCTAGATAATCTTTATGGGTTAATGCAGAAAGCATTTTGTAAGCATTTAGTCAAATTTTGAAAGGAGTTGAACTTATAGGTGACAAAGCTAAAATATAGCATAGCTAAAATATAAGGCAGTTAATAATGAGGGCAGGTAGGTGGTACAATGGATAGTGCACCAGGCCTTGAGTCAGGAAGGCTGCTTTTCCTGGGTTCAAATCTAACTTCAGATACTTGACTAGTTGTGTGACCCTGGACAAGTCACTTAACCCTGTTGGCCTCAGTTGCCTCATCTGTAAATTGAGCTGCAGAGGGAAATTATAAACCACTCTAATATCTTTGCCAAGAAAACCCCAAATGGGGTCACAAAGAGTCAGACAAGACAAAATACTGAATAACAACAATAATAACAACAATGGTTGGGTGTATAGTTAATACTTTGACTATCAAAGTTGAAGCTTCAAAAAGTTGTCATAATGTAAAAATAGAGAGTGGAAGAGATCCTCAAAGTATGCTGTTTGCTCACTTCAGATGAGTGAGAATTCAGCTATTGCACTCTTCTTCAGGCTTGGTAAAAAACTCAGTGCTCCACTTTTGCTTGGCAACTCAGAGCTGCCAGGGTCAGTGGCCAGGGACAATTTTCCTGCATCTTCTTCAGTGATTGAGGCAACCAGGCTTTCAAAATATGAAGCCAAGTATATTGGACATGGTGTACAATCCAATAAGAGACAAATTCTGTGCAACTGATTCCAGGGATAAGGACTAGGAGGCCTTATGTTATTATTTTAATAGATATATACTGCTTACTTCTTGTCATGAGTCAGGAAATGAAGTGTGGACTTTTCCCTCTCAAACTAAAGTAATGGCTGATCTCGTGTTACAGTTCTAATTTGGCATTGGAATAATAAGCAAAGTGGTAAAGATGATGAATTAAGAGATTAATTTATCCAGAACATTCTAGCATTTGGTGATGGTATTTGCCACAAATGAGTGCCAGTATAGCAGAAGGAGCAGAAAGCATTGCTTTTTCTTTGATGCAACAAGGATTTTTTCCCCCAACGGCTTTGACAGGGTCAGGAGATATAAGCTACAAAGCCCCAAACACAGAACTCAAAGCCCAAGCCACACTGCCTGGCTGGTGCATCTGTTTTAGTAAGCAACATTCCATCCAACTCGTCTTTGCAAGCAAACTTTTGTGGGTGAAGAGGTCTTGGAGCCAGAGAGACTTGTCTGAATGCGGCCTCAAATACATTAAAACCATGTAGCCCTTGGACAAGTCACTTTGTTTCTTTCTTAGTTTCCTCTTCTATAGAATAGGAATAATGATAGCACCTAATTCACGGAGCTGTTGTGTGAATCAAATGAGATAATGACGTCCTTAAAAAACCTTAAAGCACAAAAAAATGAAGTCATAGTTTTTATTACTGTAAACAAATTGCCTACTATGTGCTAGGCACTGTACTAAGTCCTGGTGATATAAAAAGAGACAAAAGACATTCCTGTCCCTCAAGGAGCTCACAATCTAATGAGAGACAATAAACAGATATATGTATATATATATATTTATGTTATTCTTATGCTTATAAATGAGAAATAATTAACAGAGAGAAGGCATTATAATAAAGGGAAGTTGGAAAAGCCCCCTGTACAAGATGGGATTTTTGTTGGTATTTGAAGGAAGCCAAGGAATCCAAGAAGTAGAGATGAGAAATGACAGTATTCTAATCACGGGGAACAGGCAGAGAAAATGCCTGAAACTGAGAAATGGAGAATCTTGTTCATGGAACAGCCAGGAGGACAGTGTCACTGGATCAAAGAGGACATGTATTGGCGAGTCCTGGGAAAGAAGGCTGAAAAGATAGGAGGGGACTAGGTTACGAATGGTTCTAAATGCCAAATAGAGGATTTCATATTTGTTCCTGGAGGCACTAGGGAGGCACTAGAGTTTAATGAGGAGAAGGATAACGTGATCACACCTGTACGTTAAGAAAATCGCTTTGGTGACTAGTGACTGATGACTTGGTGAATGGAGAATGGATTGGAATGAGCCAGGACTTGAAGCAGGCTATCATCCAAGTATGAGATGATATGAGCCCAAATTATCCAAACCATCTCCTTCCACTATTCCACTCTGTCTAACATATGCATACTTACATATACACATATATAGAGAAAGAGGGGGATATTATTATCTATGAATCCCTTTTTTTCTTGAAAGTTACAACTCAAACACTACCTTCTACATGAAATCTTTCCTGATTTCCCCTTCCCATTTGCTGGTGTCCTTCCTCCCTAACTACTTTGTAAATTACTATTTTGTACAGATTTGTATTTGTTTTGTATATATGTGTATTTCTTATCCCCACTGTAAACTCCCCACGAGTAGGGACTTTCTACAATTGTTTTTTAACACTAGCAAGCTAGCGTAGTGCCTGGCGCATAGTAGATGCTCCCTAAATGCTTAGTGATGGACTAATACATACCCACTGGATCTGTTTATCTCTATGTACAAATATATATGCACATACACATGTATACATGTATGTATTCGCTGACCATCACTTAAACAAATATAAATGCCCATATTATTCACACAGCTAGATATATAGCTAATGTTTATATAATGATTTACAGTTTACATGTTCTTTATGTAATTTTTTTGAACCTCTACCTTCTGTCTTAGTATCAGTTCTGAGAAGAGCAGCAAGGGCTAAGCACTTGGGGCTAAGTGACTTGCCCAAGGTCACACAACTAGGAAATCTGAGGTCAGATTTGAAAACAAATCTTCTTGACGCTAGGCTTGGTGCTCTATCCCCTGAGCTACCTAGCTGTACTTCTTGATGTAATTTTATCTAAGTATTCATTATAATCACTAAGTAACATTTATATGTGAATTAAAGTTTACAAAGTGATTTATACATATTATTTCATTTAGTCTTCACATTTACTCTGAGGTCAGTGTCATGTGGACATTTTATAGGTGAGGAAATTGAGGTTTAGAGAGGTTCATTGACACACTTTGCCAGCATCAGAAATCCAAAACCGATTTCTTGACTTGAAGTCCAGCATGGTTTCCATCCTTCAATATTGTGCTTCCAAATTATGGTATATTTGTGAAAAGTCCATGTGTGTACATAGAATGTGCTTATAAATGAGTATGTGTATTATATACATACATATACAATGTCCCTTTCTTCTGACTCTAAAACTCAATTCTAATTTATAATTATGGTGAGGTGGGTTCTCAGAAGCTATACCAACAGAGGACAAACTCTGTTGGGACCCAAGAGCTCCAAAGGTGTTGGGTATTGGCCCAGAGATCAATTACTCCGCAAGCATTTATGAAGCATCTACTATGCGCCAGGCACTATGTTGTTGTTTAATGGCTAGTCTAAAATATATGTATATTTAGAGAAATTCATATAATTGCCTGTGTAAAGTCTATATTAGATTGCTTCTTTTCTCAAGGAAAAGAGAGTTGGGGGAGGGAGAGAATGTGGGACTCAAAATTTAAAAAAAGAATGTTTGAGAAACTCTAAACTCGTCTAGAGATTAATTTCTTTCAGTTGCAGAAATTCACAAAGGATTTTTACTAAACTTTAAGGGTTGGGAACCTACAACCTGCTTCAGTAGTGGGAAGTAATTTCCAAACCAATGAATTACAGATCTTTAAATATTAAAGACAGTGAAATTTCCACATCTTTACAATCTCTGAATCACACATATTTTTTCAATAGCATTAGTGTCAGGAAGTGGTCATAGGTATATTCCAAAGGGAAATGTAGATTTCGATCCTTTGGCTCTTGCTACATGTCCTAAATGTTTTCATGGATATTGTACCGCCATGGAGTTAAAAAATCTCTAGAGGAGGGCATTTATTTATTTACCCACTCACTCACTCACTTATTCATTTATTCATTCATTCATTCTTTTGTTTGTTTGTTTATTTATTGTTTTGGGTATTAATTTTAATTCTCACAAATGTGACTATTCCCGCCAACCACACATATTGTGATCCATCCATGTTGACCCATCTTTGGATCTTTCTCTCTCTTTTTAAATTTTATTTTAATTTTGAATATTTTCCCATAGTTACATGTTTTATGTTCTTTCCCTCTCCCCCAAATCCCCCTCTTAGGCAATGCATAATTCCACTGGGTTTTACTTGTATCATTGATCAAGACCTAACTCCATATTATTGATAGTTGGACTAGAGTTATCATTTAGTGTCTACATCCTAGAAGGGGGTATTTAAATACATTCTCTGGATTTTTTTTTGGTCCATTAGGACAACAATCCAAGATGCAGATCTCTCATTGATTTAATATTGAAAAGAGAACATTGTGCAATAGCCTGATTAAAATGAGCTAAGCCTCTAACATTTTAATAAATAAAACTGGATGTTTTTCAATAAGTAAGGAATGGAGCTTTTAGTACCTTTTAGCAAAGGGAGCTGTGCCAGGAAGACATCAACAATACAGTGATACACTCCCAAGATACCAGCATGCACAAGGTCCCTAGCAACACTATCTGATATTATTTAAATTTTTTAAAAATTCAGTCTGTTCCTAAAATAATGAAGTGATAATATGATTTGGCTGATAAAGTTTCTGACTGGTTAAATATTAAAGTTTATTAATCAGTTAACCAACCAGCATTTTGGGATCTGCGAACTTGTTTTTTAAAAAATTTTGATAATCTTATTTTGATATAATTGGTTTTCATTGTAATCGTATGTATTTGTTTCATGCATTTAAAAAGATTATTCTGAAAATGGCTTCATAGTTTCGCCAGACTGCCAGAGGGTTCCATGATACTGTGTTACATGAGAGGAATATAAAATTAAAATGAAAGTCTCTTCCTTCCAATGACTTCCATTCATTCTATCATGGGAGGACACACACATGTGTGGATACACATGTATATACATATATGCATGTATACACACATCTAAGAGTGGTCAAAATAAATGAAAGTTTGGGGAGGGAGGACAATAAAATCAGGGAAAGCTTCAGGTAGGGGTTGTTTCAGCTGACACTTGAAGGAAATAATGGCTTCTGTTGGCAGAAAAGAGGAAAATACATTACAAGCGTGGGGGACAGTCAGTGCAGACACTGAGATGGAAAATAAAAGGTCATTCATGAAGAACAATAAAAGGTCAGTTTAGTTAGACTGGACAGTGTGGAAAAGGTAGTAATTAATAATTAGTTTGGAAAGATAAGTATAGAAAGGTGTGAAGAGCTTTAAAACTCAACTGAGGAGTTTCTGTTTTAGCTTAGAGGCAAGAGGGAGCCAGCAGAATTTATGGAGTACAGTGCTGTGTTTTAATTTTAACAAAAAGGTAAACTGAGGCAGATCTACACGCAAGATGGTATTTGTTAGAAGGGGCATGCTGCAAGTTAACAGCTTGCCTCTATTTATGCCAAAGACCCCAAGCAAAAGGACAGTTCCCATTTTATAGGTTTGGGGGAGTACAGAACAGAGACCAGAACTGGATAGATGACATCATAGGATTAAGGGAAACATGACTGTTTACAGAGCCAAAGCACATGGAACAACATGATTGGTTGAAAGTTTGGTAATGGGGGCTAACAACAACCTCCAACTAAGAAGGACTTATTGTTAGAGTCCAAGTGCAAGATGGTGGTCCAGGCTTTGGAACAGCAAATGAAACATCCTTGAAGAACAGCTTACTGGTACAAAGATATCAGACCCAAACTCCCTTTGTAATTACATGCATTCTCTGATACTAGGTAAATCTCTTAAGGCAGGAATAGATCAGTAATTAGCAGGAAGGCTGGATTTCTATACTTAAGCCATTACAGACCAGCTAAATTTTGAATTAAGTTCATAGACAAAAAATCACGACTTAAGCAGTTACAGGACAAAAGTAATTTCAGGACAAAACCAATTAAATTGTAAACAAGATAAAAAAAATAAATGATACAAGACCAATCTTAATATTCTCAGAGGGAATTACATGGCTATATCTATGCTTTAGGAAAATTAATTTTGTAGATTTGCGAAGTAAAGATTGGGTAGGAGAGATATTTGAGACAAGGAGACTAACTAAGGCAAAAGGTGACAAGGGTCTGAAGTAGAATGATGGCTATCTGAGCATAGAGAGAAAAGAGGTTACATAAAGTGGGCAACTAGGTAGTTCAGTGGATTGAGACCCAGACCTAGAGACAGGAGGTCCTGGGTTCAAATCTAGCCTTAGACACTTTCTAGCTGTATGACCCTGGGCAAGTCACTTAAGCCCCATTTCGTAGTCCTTACCATTCTCCTGCCTTGGAACCAATACCTAGTATTAATTCTAAGATGTAAGGTAAGGTTTTTTTTAAAAAATCATATGTGAAAGATGTATAATAATTAATGACTAGGTTAAACAACCAATGTGGATATATGGGATGAAGGGAGTGTGAGGAGAAGAAAATAACATATTTATGAACCCGAACACCTGGAAGGATAGAAACAGAGAAGTTTGGAAAAGGGATGGGTTTGGGGATGGGGGAGTGGAGTAATGACTTTTATTTTGGACATGTTGAATTTGAGATATCTATGGAACATTCAACTTTAAATACTCAATAAACAATTGGTGATATAAACCAAGAGTTCAGAAGAAAGACTAGGGCTAAATATATAGACCTGGGATCATTTGCAATATGATGTAGTCATGAGGTAAAAGAATGTAAAGATATAAGGGCTCAGGACAGAGCTTTGAGTTATACCTACAATTAGGGGGCAGGAATGTAATACAGATGAAGAGCCAGAAAAGGAGCATGATAAGGAGCAGTAAGACTGGTAGGGCAGTCAAAAGAGACATGCCACAAAAACCTCAGAGAAGAGAGAGTATTCAGGACAGGAGAAAGAGTGGCCACCCTATGTGATTAATCAGTACTGTTAATAACAAGACAAAAGATAGAGCTAATTTTGAGGCCAACTTTGCAGAAATTGGCTATTAAATAGCAAATTTGCTTTGGGATTTATGCTTTAAGAGATACTCCTTCAAGCACATTATATCCTAACCAGAGCCATAACTATAGTGGAATGACTAGGGGTTTGTCTCAGGGTAACAAACTACGAAAGTATCACATTAATGAGATACAAATTATAGGAGGTCTTACAGCACTTATAATTCTTCCACAGCATAAAAACAACACAACTTAGTACCTACTTAGAAATAATCATTACTCAAAATAGGAACCAACTTGGGAATGGCATGTTTTTTGTTTTTTTTCTTTTTCTATTGCTCTAGCATTCTATCCCTTCCAGATAAAAGACTGAATTATGCCCTTTGCCCCAAGCGGGGTGGGTGATACTTGGTCAGGAAACAACAATTCCTAGTTATCGTTCTACAGCCCACTCCTTCGGTTAAAAGCATTGAAGATACAATGCTGAGTCTCTGCTTTGGCTGATCCTTCTGTTCCTTGGGTACCAGGTTCTCTTCAAAATCTAATTTCAAAGATAACACATGTATAACCCAGTGGGATTGTTTGTCAGCTCTGGTGTGGGGGGAGAGAAGAGAGGAGGGAGATAGCATGAATCATATAACTTTGGAAAACTTTCGTGTAAATTTGTTACTGGAATAAAATAAAGTTAAAAATGTTTAAATAAAATAAATAGAAAAAGGGAAAAAAATCTAACCTCAAACATGATGCTAATATTTGGGGGTTGGGAAGGAATTTAAACTTTCATGGGCCGTGGTAACAATGCCTTCTGTTATTCTTCAGAGCTCCCTGTTGTAGTTTTGTGAAAGCTCAAATACCACACCTGCTCTGCCAATTACAAACCAGAGGAAAACATCCCAGCTGGTTTTTTATAGCCTGAGAGAGGTAATGACTACTGTCACCTATGAGTCCTTTTCAGTTCTATTATATATCTGCTTCTCCTTCAGGGTCTATCATTCTTTCACTATGGTTCTTATAAATTTATGGCCTTACACGGGGTTCACTTAGAGGACAAGAACTCCCACTGTTCCTGCTATCTTTTAGTGTGTTTTCATCATTGACAGAATTCTGGATCTGCCACTTACTATCTGTGTAACCTTGAACAAATTTAACTCTCTGGGCACTTTCACTGGCTTTCCCCTATTTACATAAGTTTCCTCTTCTGTAAAATAAGGCAGTGGGACTAGAGGACCTCCAAAATCTTCCAGTTTTCTCTCTATGAAACCTACATTGTTATGAACTGAGTCGATAGGGTAAAATCATATTCTCTTTCTCCCAGTGCCCAATTGTTGTGTTTCCCAACAACATAGCAATATTTTTGTTTGTTGTTTAGTCATTTTTCAGTTACATTTGAGTATTTGTGACTCCAGTTGGGGTTTTCTTGTCAAAAATACTGGTGTGGTTTGCCATTTCCTTCTAATTTTATAGATGAGGAAAATGAGGCAAACAGGGGTAAGTGACTAGCCCAGGATCACACAGCTATGTCTGAGGTCAGATTTGAACTCAGGAAGATGACTTCCTGATTTTAGGCCTAGTGATCTATCCATTGAGTCACCTAGCACCCATCAAAAATATTACAAAAAATATTATAAAACAACTCATTTACCACTCTCCACTCCCTGGTCCTTTACCCCACCATTATCCTTTACATCTCTCTGGGGTCAACCAAATGGTTTTATTCAAATTTGTTCTACCTGCTACCCTTGAATCCTAGAGTAAGTGTATGGGTTGGGGGAAGTAAAGCATTCCTTTGGTGTTCTTAGTCCTTTCTAGTTATGTCACCACATTCCCATTTTCATTTGGGAAACAAGTATATTAAAAACTGAGTCGAACTAATTCAGAGTAGGAGCCAAAACCAAGATGGAGAAGAAGTTAGACAGACCTGACTGATATATATCAAATTATCCTCCAAACAACTTTGATATAATGCCTCAGAACAAATCCTGAGGTGGAAGAACCCACAAAATGATGTGATGAAACAATTTTTCAACCCCAAAATAGGCCAGTACAAAAGATCTATTGTGGCAGGGTGGAAGTGGAGTGTAGACCAGAACAACAATGCAGGCTCCTCCTCAACAAGCCAGCACATATCTTGGGGACATATTGCATCAGTAGCAAAAGCTTTCAGAACTCTTAGCCACAGATGGTAAGAGGGAACAAACAACTGCTCAGAAGGAGGTGATAGTAATCCCTTTGCTGGCTCTGGGTGCAAGTCTCTGCCACATTGCCCATATGCAGATCCAGGTCACAGTCCTGGGTCACAATCCCAAGGTGTGGAAGAACACTAGCACACACCAGTACTAGCAGCTACAGGGAATAAGAAAACCCTGGTCATATTTTTAAGGTAGAAAAGAATGCTTCTGGTTGCCTACAAATGAAAGTATAGGCTGAGAGAGTATAAGTCACACCTCTTCTTAGACAAAATCTCCTTGAAAGAACTGAAAATTTATAGATCCCAAGAACTAGCTCTGAAGGCATCTGCATAAAGAACATGAATTTTAAGTTAAAACACAAGAAAAAGACTGGAAAATGAACATAGAACAAAACATGAAACTCGATGTAGAAAGTTATTTTGGTGACAGGGAAGACCAAAACACAAACTCAGAAAAAGACAGCACAATCAATACTGCTGAATCCAAAGCCTGCAGGAAAAATATGAATTGGTTTAATAATTAAATGTGAAAAGAAGAAGAAAAATTGGGAATAGAACTGAAAATGATTCAGGAAAATCAAGAAAAAAGAGTCAGCAATTTGGTTGAGGCACAAAAAATACTGAGGAAAATAATATCTTAAAAGCAGAATAGCCTAATTGGTAAAAGAGGCACAAAAATTGATTGAAGAGAAAAACTCTTCAGAAGTTTTCTTTCAGAAGTCTCTTTCAGAAGAAGCAGAATTGGCCAAATGGAAAAGGAGATATAAAAGTTCATTAAAGAAAAGAATTCATTAAAAATTGAAATTGGGCAAGTGAAAGCTAATAATGACTCCATGAGGGGGCAGCTAGGTAGCTCAGTGGATTTAGAGCCAGGCCTAGAGATGGGAGGTCATAGGTTCAAGTCTAGCCTCAGACACTTCCCAGATGTGTGACCCTGGGCAAGTCCCTTGACCTCCATTACCTATGCTTACCACTCTTCTGCCTTGGAGCCAATACATAGTATTGACTACAAGATGGAAGGTAAGGGTTTAAAAAAATAATGACTCCATGAGACATCAAGAAACAATCAAAGTCAAAATAATGAAAAAATAGAATAAAAATTTCCAATTCTCATTGGAAAAACAACTGACCTAGAAAACAGATACAGTTGAGATAATCTAAGAAGTATTGGACTACTGGAAAGCCATCATTCAAAAAATAGCTTAGGAATCATCTTTCAAGGAATCAACAAGGAAAATTGCCCTGATATTCCAGAAGAGTGATGGCAGTTCTATGTTACAGGTGCCAAAGATGGCACACAGAGAGCTCTCTGTTGCACACAGTCCATCTTCCCTCTCCACCCCACACTCTCAGAGTTCATTACTAGAAAGGCAGAGGGACTTGGGCAGAGTTGCTTCCCTTCCCCTCTCCATGGTGCCTGATGACATTTTTTCACATCCCCCTCCCCTACACCCAGCAACTCAATTGAAGTGCTTAGGGGGTAAGGTGGGTAGCTCACAGGTGCAGAACTGGAGGGAAGCAGAGTGCTTGGACCACTCCCCTCCCCCTCTCCACACTTGCTGAGGACATTACTCACTACCCCCCTACCCCTTTACCCAGCAGCCCAATGGGAACACTTTCTCCCTCCTCTGAGTGCTGTAAGGGGGTGGGGCAGGGCATACTCAACCCTTGATGGGGGGAGAGGCATGGCATATTATCTCTGTGTGGGGGCAGGCATGGTCCTTGGTCTGGGGTGGATAAAATGGGGGCAGGACTCAACACTCCATCACTAAAAGGTTTGCCGTCACTGTTCTAGAACCAGGGGATAAAAGAGAAACTGAGAGATCCCAAAAGGATAGCTTCAAGCAATATTATAGCCAAAGCCCCAAACTCCCAGGTCAAGGAGAAAATATTGCAAGAAGCCCAAAAGAAACAATTCAAATATTGTGGAGTCACAGTCAAAATAACACAAGTTATAGCAGTTTCTACATGGAAGAACTGAAATGCTTAAAATATCATATTCCAGAGGGCAAAGGAACTAGGGCAATAATCACCTACCCAGTAAAAACTGAGTATAATCCATCAGGGGGGAAATGAGCATTCAATGAAATAAAGGGCTTTCAGATATTTTTGATGAAAAGAATAGAGTTGAATGGAAAATTTGACTCTCAAATATGAGACTACAGAGAAACATTTAAAAGGTAAACAAGAAAGAGAAATCAAAAGACATTTAATAAGATTGAATTATTTACATTCCTACATGGGAAGATGATTCTTTTAATTAAAAAGAATTTTATCAGTAATAGGGCTGTTAGAAGAAATACAGATAGACAGAGGGCAAGGCTATGAGTTGAAGATGATAGGTAACTTAAAAAATAAAATTAAAGGATGAGAAAGAAGAATACATTGAGAGAAGAGGGAAGAGAGAAATAGAATAGGTTAAAGTGTATCACCTAAAAGAGGCATGAAAGTCCTTTTATAGTGAAAGGGAAGATGGGAGAGGTAGAGAGGGGAGAGCTTGAAACTTACATTGGAATTGCCTCAAAGAGGCAAGAACATTCACAATCAATTGGGTATAGGAATCTGATTTGCCTTACAGGAAAATAGAAGGGGAACGGGATAAGAGAAATGAGGTGGAGCTGATAGAAAAGGGGGCAATTTGGGGGATTACGTGGTTAGAAGTTAAACACCTTTGAGGATGGACAGAATTAAAGGAGAGAGAAAAGGATAAATAGAGGAGATAGGATAGAGAGTAATATACAATAATCATAACAGTGAAAAAAATTTACAAGCCTCTCTAATAAAGGCCTCATTTCTCAAATATATAGAAATGAGTTGACTATATAAGAATAAAAGTCATTCACCAACTAATAAATTGTGAAAGGATAGAACAGGCAATTCTCAAATAAAGCAATTAAATAGTCATGTGAAAAAATGCTCTAAATCACTATTAGAGGAATGCAAATTGAAACAACTTTGAGCTACCACCCTACACCTATCAGATTGGCTAATATGACATAAAAAAGGAAAGTGAAAAAATTTGAAGGGAATGAGGGAAGATTGAGAAACTAGTACAGTGTGGGGGAAATTTAACTGATTCAACTATTCTTGAGAGAAATTTGGATCTATACCCAAAGGGCTATAAAAAAGTACACACCTTTGACCCAGCAATAGCATTAATAGGTTTGCATCCCAAGAAGATAAAAACAAGAAGGAAAAGAAAAAACTATTTAGAGCATCTCTTTTTATGGTGGCAAAGAATTGGAAAGTAAAAGGATACTCCTCAATTGGGGGATGGCTGAGTGAGTTATAATATATGATTGTAATGGAATACTATAGTAAGAAATGAAGAGCAGGAAGAGCTCAGAAAAAATCTGTAAAGACCCAAAATGATACAAAGTAAATTAAGCAGAACCAGGAGAATATTGTACACGGTGACATACAATAATATATGATAAACAACTATGAATCACTTAACTATTTTCAGCAACATAATGATCTAAAACAAGTCCAAAAGACTCGTGATTAAAAAAAAATACTATCTGCTTCCAAAGAAAGAACTAAAAGGAATCTGAATCCAGACCCAACCAAACTTTTTTTCACTTTCTTAATTTTTTTTGGCTTGAGTTTCCCTTCACAAAAGGATTAATATGGGAAAATGTTTTATATGATTGTTACATGTAAAATCCATATCAGTTTGCTTACCATCTCAGTGGGGGAGGGGGAGATAGAAGGGAGAGAAATTAAGATTTAAATTTTTTTAAATACTGAAAAAAATTAGTCAATATTTTTCACTTTGAAATAGTGCATCAAGGTCAGGCTATATATTTTATTTTATTTTTAAATCTTTACCTTCCACAATTCTAAGGCAAAGAGTGGTAAGGCTTAAGGTTGAGTGACTTAAGGTAAGATTAAATGACTTGCCCAGGGTCCCATAGCTAGGAAGTATCTGTGTTCACATTTGAATCCAGGCCCTCCAATCTCTAGGGCTGGCTCTATCCACTGGTCCACCTAGCTGTCCCCTAGGCTTTATATTTTAGAATCTGGAAAACTTTTTTGTTCATAGACTTGAAATCAAATAAGAGAAAAACTTTTTTTTTAAAAGAAAGAATCCAGAATTACCTTTAATTCAGACTGCTTTTCTCCCACAGGAACTTATTTTAATACTTTAGGGATCCATGATTCTATCAGTATGGGTATTTACTTCTTGATGCAGATCACAACCCTTTGACACAGGTTTTGAGAGTTCCTCTGGTAAATAATTTTATAAAGTCATCATCTAGTTCTTAATCTGAGGTCCATAAAAATTTCTTTTAAACTATATTTAAATATAATTCTTTTCTTTTGTAATACTATGCATTTTATACATTTAAAAATATAATTTTGCCCAAACGGCTATAAAACTGTGGATACCTTTTGATCCCGTAATACCACTAGTAGATTTGCATCCCAAAGAGATTAGAAATTGAGGGAATATCCATCAATTGGGAAATGGCTGAACATTGTGATATATGATTGTATTGTCTCCTAAGAAATGATGAGCAAAATGATTTTGGAAAAAGCTGGAAAGATCTACATAAACTGATGCAAAGTGAAATAAGCAGAAGTAGGAAACCATTGTACACAGTGACAGCAATATTACATAATGATCAACTGTGAAAGATTTAGCTACTTTTGGGAAAACAATGATCCAGGTCAGTTCTGAAGCACTTATAACAAAGAATGCTATCCAGCTCCAGAGAAATAACTAAGTCAGAATGCAAATCAAAGCATACTATCTTTCGCTTTAGTTTATTTGTGTTTTTATTCTGGGGTTTTGATCTTATATGATCATTCTTTTCCAGCAATGACCAATATGGAAGCATGTTTTGCATGATAATACATGTATAACCTAAATAAAATTGCTTACCATCTCTAGAATGGGGGAGGCAAGGGAGAGAGGGAGACAATTTGGATCTTATAATTTCATAAAGTGTATGTTGGAATTTTTTATTAAATGTAATTGGGGAAATAAAATATCTTTATCTAACTGTATCTAGAAATGAATATATGTGCATATATATGTAATTCTGAGGATCTTAAAATCCCTTTAAATTTTAAAATACCTACTTTTGAGGATTTTCTATGTCATTTTCCCTGTCAACTAGATTCTCAAACCAGATGTCATCTTCAATCTCACGCTCAACCCTCCATATCCAAACTCCTACTAAACCTGTATCTTCTCAATATCTATTGCATACACTCCATTCTTTCCTCTGTCACTATTACCACTCTAATGCATACCCCCATCAGTTCACACTGAGACTGTTTCAATAGCCTGTTGATTGGTCTTCCTCCAGTCTCTCCCTATGGTAGTCTATCCTCAACTTACCTATCAAAGTGATCTTTCTTCAAAGTATCATTCTAACCATGTCACCCTGTCACTCAATAAACTCCCTCCAAGATCAATAGAAAATCATCTGACTTTTAATAACCTAGCTACTTATTACCTTCCCAGCCTTTTTATACTTTCCTCTCCCTCTATGGGGTCTATTGTAGAGTAACACTGTCCTCTTTGTTGCTGCTTGCCCAAGACACTGCTTCTCACAACTCCAGGCACTTTGACTGACTGTCCTCTATGCCTAGTACTCTCTACCTCTTTATTTTCACTTTTTGGTTTCTTCCTTCAAGCCTCAACTAAAATTCTCCATTCAGTTAAAAAAGCTTTTCTTGGCTTTTTCCTTAAGCCTTATTCCTTAAGGCTAATGTCTCCTCACTGAAATTATGTCCAGTTTCTCCTGTATGTATCTTGTGTATAGAAAGTTGTTTACATGATGTCTCTCCCATTAAATTGTGAACTTCTTCAGCACAAGAATTGCTTTTGCCTTTTTTTTGTATCCCCACAACTTATTCCAGTGTCTGGCATATAGTTAAAGCTACAAAATGCTTGTTGATTTGAAAGAGCATCCTGAGGCTTCACTAGTTTGTTAAAGGAGTCAATGACACCAAAAGGCTTTAAGTTTGCCTGCTCTAATATCTAACATTTAGGGAAATGCCTATCTAAATTTTAGCTAGGGAGAAGATTGTGCCCCACTCCTGAGGAGGTGGGGGCAGGGAGAGAGAGAACAACAAAGAAGGAAGGAAGGGAGGAAGGAAGAAAGAAAGAAAGGAAGGAAGGAAGGAAGGGAGGGAGGGATGAAGGAAAAAGGCCATTAAAGCACTGTGTTTTTTTAAAATGCACAGTAGAGAACAGAAGGAAGGCCAGAAAGAAACAGACAAGCAAGGCAGCTTTGAAAGTTACATGTTGAATTTATTATACATTTTAAAAGAAAATCAAATTGGAACTAATAAAGATATGTAGTTTCATATGCAATCTTCTTTTTCTGATCTATTAAGTATATGAAAATATTCATTCCATTTGGATTTTATTATGCTCAGAAAAAAATAAAAATTTAGAAATAATTGTAAAAAGTATAATATGTAGTGGGCTATTTCCACCTACTATTTATCTTTTCGTTTTCTTTTGGGTTACCTAAAATTTTGAAACTTTTGAGAGTTTGATGGTCTATTATTCAGAGAAATATTGCATTCTCAGGATTGGTTATAGAAGATAGCCTCTTGTGGCAAGGGGAGCTTAGGATCACAGAAATTGCAGCACAATTTTCAAAATGAGATAATGCCCACTCTCTTCTCCCTATCTGGCTTATTAGAATCTATTTAAATAATATGCATTGCCATATTGCCAATAATACTAGGCACAGCATAATAAGTAATGTGTTTGAAAGATGGCCAAGTAGATTCTGCTTTCAATCAAAGTTGTTTGTTTTATTGAGATAAGTGAAATTGTTGGAAGAGATTTCCTTTTCCCTCTATTTCTGCATTTTGAGTTTTGTTCAAAGGAAATTACTTGCTTGTTTCTGACTTCTAAGCACATTAATGAAATATTGGCTTTGAACATGAAAAATAATGAAGCCGTCAGTGATATGGCTGGGACCTGGCACCAGTGATCTGGGTTAGTAAATCACAGACTCCACAAAAGGCTCATGGGTTTGAGAGAAGCAAAAGTGCTGACAAAGCAAAGTGGAGCATCAATCCAGGGGTTTCAAGTAGCCTTAAAAAAATTTAGGAACTGTACTCCCAAAGGGCTTGCCAAGTTTTACTTGTGTTGACCCTTTGCTGCCAATTATTTCCTGGAATATTAAAGAACTGATGATTCATTTAAATGATTCTTCATAAAGTGATCACAATGGAGTTACCATATTGCATGAACTTTTCCCATGACACTAGGAATTTTCAGAGAAGCAGGCATACCTAGGTCAAATCCTATAGTAAGCAAGGCAACCTTCATGTTCATTGTGTTGAGATTTCACATGATCATATTTTAAAAAATTATTTTTTGTCATTAGTTTCCCAATAAATATAAAAATAAACTTTTTAACAATCATGTTTTAATATTTTGAGTTAAACATTGTTTCCCTTCCTTTTGCTCCATTGTGATCACTTTATGAAGAATCATTTAAATGAATCATCAGTTCTTTAATATGACACAATTCTCTATATTTTTGAGAAATGAGGCCTTGGTCACAGACACTCCCTTATCATAACATAGGTCTGACTGGCAAGCTATTTTGTGCCCTCCTAATTTGTTTATGGTATCATCCTTTATTTCTAAATCATGCATTCATTTTGACTTCACCTTGGTATATGGCATAAGGTGTATTGGTGTATGCCTAGTTTCTGCCATACTGTTTTCTAGTTACTCTAGCAGTTTTTGACAATTAATAGATCTTCCAAAAATCTGGATCTTTGGTTTAGTCAAACACTAGGTTACTATAGTTATTTACTACTGCATGTTGAGTATTAATCCACTACTCTGTTTCTTAGCCAGTACCAGATTATTTTGATGGTTGCTACTTTGTAATATAATTTGAGATCTGGTACAGCTAAGCCATTTTCATATTTTTAAAATTAATTCCATTGAATTCTTGGCCTTTTGTTCTTCCAGATGAATTTTATTATTTTTTCCTAGCTCTATGAAAGACCTTTTGGGTAGTTTGAATAATTTCAAAGTGGCTATACTATTCTTTTTCTTCCTACATTGTACCTGTTGTTAATGATATCTCACCTAGTTGAAAACTGATTAGTCTTATTTCTTGCCTTTTCGTTTTAGTTTAAACCTATTTTGATTGCATTTGCAAGCATCCAAAAATACATCATCACAAGATCTTTTAGACCTAGAGCCTTTTATATCTATATTTTAATTTTTGTTCCAGAAATAAAAATCTTATTCCCAGATACCATCTTCTTAATTAGCTGTTTACTTCCAAACATGCCTTTCTTTTCTGGGAGGCCTAACCTTTGATCAGTAGCAACAATGAAAACATCCCATATTCATTTAGTATTTCCCTCTCCCCAAGAGATGGTATAAAATGATCCTTTAATGTTTCAAAGATGTTGCCCTATCCAGTATGTATCTCCTTGATGTACTCTAAGACCAGTCTAGCCTCTCTTTTTAACTTTATATAAAGCTCATTTCTGGATTGCAGCTTAAAAGAAAAGAATTCAGAGGACTCTAGTCAGGGCTCTAGTCACCTAAGAAGGGTGGTAGTGTTAAAAATGCATTTTCCTGGAATCTTATAAATCTGCTCAAAAGATTCTTAAATGAAAAGTCAAGGAAGAGGACAAAAGCAATGTATGTAATAGAACAGGCAGGTTACACTTAACCAGTGATTCTCTAGCACAGATGTCCATTGTATGAGGCAGGGAACCTACTCTTTCTTGAAGAAAGCTCTAGGACAGTGATGGCAAACCTTTTAGAGAACATGTGCCCTGGACCCTCAGACTGAATGCCTTGCTGTCCCCCACCCTTACCTCACACAGGGGAGGGAGAAAGTGCTCCCTTTGGGCAGCTGGGCAGGAGCGTGGATGAAATGAGGAATGTCCTCAGCATGCAGTGTTAGGGTTCAAAATGGGTGGCCTCCAGAGGAATACACGAGACAATGCAATCAGAGCAGGAGAAAGCTTTATTGCCAGTACGCACTGGGGAAACTCAGCAAAGAGAGTCCCGAAGCATGCATTCAGAAGAGGGAATATATATGTTTCCAGGATATAGGTGCCTTTGTCTTAGGGTGAGCTAATAGCTAGACAGAGGGAGTAGGGGATGCTTTCAGGTGCCACAGGACATGATTCTTAATCTTCAAGGTTGTTCCGTTTAGGAGTTGTGTCCCTGGGCTGTCAGCCAGGAGTTGTGTCCCTGGAACCTTGAGTCAGAGAGATAACTGACCCGCTTGGGCATGACGTTATCCAAAACCCCCTGCTTAATTGCCAAGTTTAGCTTTTTGGCCATAATATTCTTATAAGCTATAAGCTATAATATTTCTATAAGCTTTTTTGGCTATAACACAGAGAGGGGTGGGGAGTAAGCACTCCCATTGGACTGCTGGGTAAAGAGGTGGGTGATGTGAAAAAATGTCTTTTGGTGTGGTGGAGAGTGGGAAGGGATCAGCTCAGATGAGTCCCTCTGCCTTTCTAGTAACAAACTCTGGCAGCAAATAGCACATGCCCACAGAGAGTGCTCTGGGTGCCCTCTTTGGCACATGTGCCACAGGCTCACCATCATGGCTCTAGAATTACAGACTCCTTGAAGCTAGAACACATGGATTATATCAAGTCAGTAACTAGAAAGAGGTACAAAAAGAGGAGTACAAATAAACCAAAGGTTTATCTAGTCCCCTCCCCCACCATAAAACCAGGTCTATTTATTCATTAGTTTGATTTTTTGTTAAAATTTATTAATCTCTCCTTTAATTTTCAGGATTTCCATTTTGGTGTTTAATTGCTATTCTAAATTTTTTCATACTCAATTAATTGATCTACTCTTTGTTTATGGATTATAAGTATTTGTATATATGTTTTCCATACACATTTATATCTATAGGGGAATTATATATCATTAAATTCAGAGGTTCTGTTAAAAAGACACAATTGCTTCAAAAATCAGTTTCATAAATAAAATATGGAGATGGCATAACTAAATAGCATTTCATCTGATAAAAGATTTTGGAGGTTTTGTGAACTATAAGTTTTTAGTCACTGGTGGGGTATGTTAGCCAGAACAGCCAATGTAATCTTAGACTGAACTCAGGGGTGCATTGTACTCAGGGAGGGGATAGTATCACTCTAGAGCAGGGGTCAGCAACGTATGGCTCCCGAGCCATATCTGGCTCTTTTGAGGGCCAGTTATAGCTCTTTCTGCAGGAGCCATAAAGTCAATTTTTTTTTCAGGTGCTGTCACAGGAGCTCACACTGTTACAGGAGCATGCGCTGTGAGCACTGTACGGTTTTCACGAAATTACATTTTAAAAAATGTGGCATTTATGGTTCTCACAGCCAAAAAGGTTGCCGACCCTTGCTCTAGAATCTTCAGGTTAAACCACAGATGGAATTCTGTGTTCATTTCTTGGTGCCACCTTTTAAAGAAGGCATTTAGTTGGAGAAAAACAACCAGGAGGTAAAGAGTCTTAAGATCATGCCACATGAGGATTGGTTAAAGAAGTAATGAATGCTTAACTAGGATAAGAAGAAACTTAAATAAGAACATGAAAATATAATAATAGCTAGCATTTTTTATAACACCTACTATGTGCCAGACAATGTGCGAGGCTCTTTGCAAATCTGTTCTCATTTGATCCTCACAATAATACTGAAAGGTAGATGTTATTATTATTTTCATTTCCTTTTTACATTTGAGTAAACTGAGCAAACTTAAGCAATTTGCTCAAGGTCACAAAAAACTAGTAATTGTCTAAGGTAAGGTTTGAAGTCAAGTCTTTCTGTCTGTAGACCTAGTGCAATGTGCATTGAATCACCTAGCTACTCTTAAAAGGCTCTGACAAGAAAGAGGATTAGATTTGTTTGCCAGAAAAGCTAGTCAGTGGAAAGAACAGTGAATTTAGAATCAGAAGAGCTGGCTTTGAATTATGGCTCTGCCATATACAATCTTTATGACCTTGGGCAAAATTTAAGTTTTCTGGTTTACTTTAAGACTCAGATCAAGTAACATTTCCTGCACTAAAGTTTTCCTGATCTCCTTTCCCCTCTAGGTGCTAGTAGTCTTCCTCTCAAAATGATCTTGTTTTCATTTTGTATATATTCTGTAAATAAATACATATATGTATGTATAATATATACACACATATACAAACATACATACACATAATCTCTGTCACTAGACTATATGTTGTTTGAGAGTAAGACAATAATTTGTCCAATGTCATTGACCAAAAAGCAATCATTTTTGTCTTTGTATCCTTGGCAACTAGCACAATTCTTGACATATAGCAGTGCTTAGTTAGTCTGTTGAATAACTAAATGAATGAACTATCTTGGAGAGAAAGGCAGCTTGGGAAGTGAATAAACCCTGTATTTGGAGTTGGAGAACTGAAGTTCATATCTAATTTCTGACCTTCCTATTTGTGTTGGTAGTGGGCAAGTTATATAGCTTCTCTATGGGCCTCAGTTTCCTTATTTGTTAAATGAGGCAGTTCAGCAAGATGATTCCCTGAAGTCTGATAGATAAAACTGATCCTGATTCATAGGGATAGAATAGAGAAAACTGAGGTCTCCAAACGACTTTAAAATAATGCTTCAAGGGGGCATCTGGGTAGCTCAGTGGATTGAGAGCCAGGCCTAGCGACAGGAGGTCCTAGGTTCAAATCTGGACTCAGACACTTCCCAGCTGTGTGACCCTGGGCAAGTCACTTGACCCCCATTGCCTACCCTTACCACTCTTCTGCCTTGGAGTCAATACACACAAAATAGCTTGCCAGTCAGACCTATGTTATGATAAGGGAAGGATTTGTGACTAAACAAGATAGAGAACCTTATAAAATGTAAAATAGGTAACTGTGACCACATTAAATTAACAAGTTTTTCACAAGCAAAACCAGTACAACCAAGATTAGAAGGGAAACAGCAAACTGGGGGAGGGGAAATAGAATTTTATAGCAAGTGTCTCTGACCAAGGCCTCATTTCTCAAAAATATAGAGAATTGTGTCATATTTATAAGTATACAAGGCATTCTTCAATTGACAAATGGGCAAAGGATCTGAACAGGTAATTCTTATATGAGGAAATTAGATCTTTAGTCATATGGAAAGTGCTCCAAAACACTATTGATTAGAGAAATGCAAATTAAAACTCTGGGGCATACCTCACATCTATCTGGCTAATGTGATAAAAAAAAAAGAAAATTATAAATATTGGCAAAGTTATGGCAAAATTGGGATATTAATACACTATTAGGGGAGCTGTGAACTGACACAACCATTCTGGAGAGGAATTTGGGACCAAGCTTAAAAGGCCATAAAGTTGTGCATATCCTTTGACCCAGCAATACCAGTACTAAATCTGTATCTCAAAGAGATCAGACATGGGGAAAGGATCTGCCTGTACAAAAATATCCATAGCAGCTCTTTTTGTGGTAGCAAAGAACTGAAAACTAAAGGGACATCCATCAGTTGGGAAATGGTTGAACAAGTCGTGATATATGATTATAATGAAATACTATTGTGCCTTAAGAAATGACGAATAAGATGATCAATGAAACTGGAAAGATTTAAATGAAGCGATGTAAAGTAAAGTGAGCAGAACCAGGAGAACATTGTACACAGTAACAGTAATTAGGTACAATGATCAACTGTGAATGACTTAATTATTCTCAACAAGGCAAGGATCTAGGACACCTCCAGTGGACTCATAATGAGAAAGGCTATCCACTGGTATAGAAGGAAGTGAAGGAGTCTGAATACAGACTGGAGCATGCCATTCTTCACTTTATTTTTTTATCTCTATATAAATAATATGTCTTCTTTCACAACATGACAAAAGGAAATAAATATTTGCATGATAACATATGGAATAATCTATATCATATATATTGTCTGCTATCTCAGGGAGAGGAGAGAAGTGGGAGGGAGGGAGAGGTCAAGGAGAGTACATGGATCACAAAATAGCAGAAAATTATCATTAAAATTGTATCTACATGTAATCTGGGGAAAACTATTTTTTAAAATGTTATTACTGCAACATTAAAAATCCCCTGGTTGTTGGTATTAGTAATTCAAACATATTACATAAAAATAAAATAAAACAGCTTTGAGCAATAAAAAGTACTCCCTTGAATGAATGAATGAAAAAATTGTTATTAAGTGCTTAGTATATATCAGGTACTGGAAATATAAATTGAAAAGCAAGACAGTCCATACTATGAAACAATTATCTGATGTTTTCATGTGTGAAAAAAATATCACCAATATCAACCAATTAGATATGCTTCAAAGATCAAAAAGAAATATTTGTCTCCAAAGAAATGCTTTTTATTTTTTGCATTTTCCTGTGATGAACTAATAGAACTTTAATAGGACTAATAGGATGGCAATAACAGGATTGGTTAGAGAAATGTGACAGAAAGGAAATAGGAATGAGAGATTTTTGAATAGTATGCTAATGGGGCAAATGCTTTTCTTTTTTTAAAACCCTTATCTTCTGTCTTAAAATCAATTCTATTATTGATTCTAAGTCAGAAGAGTAGTAGGCTAGGTAATTGGGGTTAAATGACTTGCCCAAGGTCATACAGCTAGGAAATGTCTGAGACCAGATTTGAACCCAAGTTTTCCCAACTCCAAGCCTGACTCTTTATCCACTGAGTCATCTAGCTGTTCCAGGTGGAAAATGTTTCCATCAAAAGTCAGAGGTCTTTTCTGGAGCCTCTCCTTTCCTATAAGGTTCTTTTTCCAATGGATGGTTATTTTTAAGACATCATGAGGTCATAGATTTAGATCTGGAAGGAATCTCTAAAGTCATCTCATCCAACTGCCCATTTTATAGATGAAGAAAGTGGAGTCCAAAAAGGTAAAAGTTACTTTGATCAAGGCCACACAAGTAGTATATGGCAAAGCCAGAATTTAAACCCAAATCTTCAAACTCTAAATCCAGTATATTTTCCATTGGTATGGGCAGCTCACTATGAGCTTTGTGGGCTTTTCTAGGCAGATACAGTGTGTGTGTGTGTGTGTGTGTGTGTGTGTGTGTGTGTATCTGTCTGTCTGTCTGTCTGTCTGTCTGTCTGTCTTCTAGACCAGCCCCTGCACTAAGAGAACAAACAACCTCTGTGGAGAGACAGACAACCTTAGCTGCTAAGCACCTGTCAACTTGCCAGCTATGGAGGCAAGCCAGCATAGCTGAAACAGCAAGGTACCCCGAGAGAAAGAGGTGGCATGTGCCAAGACAGTCAAGTCATTGCTACTCCTTTGCATATCATCTTCCATTTGACCCTAACAAAGAAAGCCTAGAATTCTGAATCTAAATGCTAACCCACCACAAGACTACCAGCCTTGTTTCCAGTCCACCCACATACACACAGCCATCATCAAAGGAAGCAATCTCTATAGAGAAAGAGCCCTCAATTTTCAGTACTATCATCAACCAACTGTGGACCAGCTGGCAAGTTAGCTCAAGAATCCAAGAAAAAGCAGTGTCCCCAGATTAACAATCTACTTTAAGCTCAGATCTTCATCTGTGAAGGAAGGAATCCCTGTGGAAATATGATCTTGTAACTCTTCTGAAAACTCTGTAGCCTCTGTCTCCTCAGCAGCTTTAGCTAAGTCCTAGAAAAGAAAGCTCCTACCACCAAAATCCTTATTGCTATCAAATGGTTCAATAGGAAAACGGATATGGTTTTATCAATGAAATAACATTTTAAAAGATTTATTATATCTAGGATAAAGTAGAAAAGTGGTTAATTGGGCAAAAATAATACGTTGTTATCAGCTTTCTCATGTACAACCAAAAGCCATTCCCCAATAGATAAATGATCAAAGAATATGAAACAAGTAGTTGTCAAAAGAATTGCAAACTATAAATATAAACATTTATCTGAAAGAATGGCCCAAATCACCACTATTTTTAAATATAAAACAAAACAATTCTGAGATTTTATCTCACACCCAGCAAATTTTAAATATGACAAAAGATAGAAATATATGATGTGGAATAGTAATGCATTGCTGGTCAATTTGTGAATTAATACAACCATTTTGGAAATCAGTTTGCAAGTATGCAAATGATAGAGCTAACATGTTCATACCTCTTGCTCCAGAGATTCCACTATTGGGCATATATCCCAAGGAGATAATTAATTTAAAAAATCCTAATATACACCAAAATATTAATGGCAGCACTTATTTGTGGAAGCAAAGAAATAAAGTAGATAGCCTATTGATTGGGGAATGGTTAAACGAATTTATGGTGAGTGAATGTGATGGAATATTCCTATGCTGTAAGAATTGACATGATAAATGCAGAGAATAATGGAAAAACTTACATGAGCTGTTGTAAAGTGAAGCAAGAACAATTAAGAAAATCTTATACACAAGGACTACAACAATTATTTAGAAGGAACAATCATCACAAAACAATTAAAACTAAATTAAATCAAAACAAGAAAGAACAAGCATGGCAGCAAAGAAGAAATATGAGAAAATACCATCATCCCCCAACCATTTGCAGTGGTGAGAGGTTCATATGTGTGGACCATTGAATTTATTTTGGGACTTTTTCATAAGTTTTGCTGATTATTTTTTCTTCTTCCTGTTTTTAAAAAATATATTCTTTGTTATCAGGAATGGCTTCTGAGAAGAGGGAAGAGAAAAGCTATACAAGGAAATTTAGGTGAAATAAAATCAAAAGATATCAATGAAAATGTACATAAAAAAAGAATAGAAAAACAAAAACAAAAAATAAGATGTATTACCATTTGCTATCCTGCTATTTCACCCGAAGGACCATTGAGCCTTTCCATCTGACTTAATCTCCTAACCGTATTATCTTTCTTCCCTCAGCCTCATCATTAGAATGTAAAAGAAAACACTTTCTGACTTTATATCCACAGTGCTTTGTACATAATAAAGGCTTAATAAAATGCTTTTTTCATTCATTCATGTATGTTCAGGCATGAGTGTACAGCAGCCTGGAAATTCATTCCAAAGGGAGAATGAGGCCACAGTTTTATATGTAGAACCACTTGGGAGGAGAACAAACTTTTAACTATTTACCTTATGGTTCTATTAGTTTGCATTGCTTCAAGGTTTACATACTTCATATTTAACTTGAGGAAAAAGGCAGGAAATAATTTATTTTTACTAACGTCTTCAAAGATGGCTCTAGTGTAGTCTAAGATGGGCTACAGGCAATTATCAATAAGCTAGGCACCATGGTAGGTCCAAGGGATACAAAGCCAAAGAATGTAATAATTCCTACCTTCGAGGAGTGTACATCCTATCAGGAAATGCCATTTTAAAAAGATGTCATTAAAGAGGCTCTTACCTCTCTCAGAAAATAGTTGCTTTGCTATTTTCATTTTTATTTTTGTGTGTTCTCTTCTGCCATCTGTAGATCTTTGAACAAATGTTTGATATCTCCTAGGGCATTATTTGGTTGGTCCTACTACCAAATATCTAAGTAGAATGATGCAAAAGAAGATGTGTCAGACCTCATTAGAGATTCTAAGTTCAAATCGTGGCTATGAATATGTCACTCTAAGATAGAGATCATTGGAAAAGACCCTGATGTTGGGTAAGATTGAAGGCAAAAGGAAAAGGAAGGACAGAGGATGAGATAGTTAGATCGTATCCATGAGGTCATGCAGAGTTGAACATGACTGAATGGCTCAACAACAACAACAACAATAACAACTAAGCCCAAACTTTCCCTTTCTGTGGCTTAGCTCCTCATTTGTATAATGAGGAGGCTTAAGTAATTGACCTTTTTTTCCCTTGCAGCTCTAAATTTATGGACCCCTGAGAAATAATATTATTATTAGAGTGTACTCTAAAATTTTCACTTGGACAGAAAAGAGAAACAGATGAGGAGCTGGGAAAACCGATTACAAATCTGGCATGGATGCATGATTTTATAGTGATGATGATTTCAATTATCTGGATATCTTCTGGAACTCTCTTTCTACCCAAAGCAGAATAGCTAATAATATCTTTTTTTTAAAACCCTTTACTTCTGTGTAATGGCTCTTAGGTGGAAGAGTGGTAAGGGTGGGCAATGGGGGTCAAGTGACTTGCCCAGGGTCACACAGCTGGGAAGTGTCTGAGGCCAGATTTGAACCTAGGACCTCCCCGTCTCCAGGCCTGACTCTCAATCCACTGAGCTACCCAGCTGCCCCCTTGGCTAATAATATCTTGCTCTCCATTGGTGACTTCATTCTTAAAAATTAACCAGTGGAAGAACCAGCAAGAGGAAATTCCATTCTAGATCTGCCTCTCACTAACTACTGTTAGGAAATGGTTCCTGAAGTAGAAATGGTGAAAACTGTTGATAAATAGCCACTCTATCTCATAATTTCTGGTAAAGAAAAAAGAGAAAAATCAGATATAGCCTGATTTTCACCTTAGGTTTTGGAAGAGACAATTCTAAGAAAGAAAATGGGGAATAACTTAAAAGGATTAAGTGGCTGCACAAGGAACTTGTCAATCAATTTTTATTTTTAAAAAGATATGTTTTCCATTCTCCTTTTTTTTTTGCAGTGGCAAAGAGCTGGAGAGTAAAGGTATCCCCTCAGTTGAAGGATGGCCAAAGAAATTATAGCATCTGAATATAGTGGAATGCTATTGTGCCCTAAGAAATGATAGAAAGGGACAGTTTCAGAGAAACCTGCAAAGCTTTGCTTAAATTAATGCAGAATGAAGTGAGTCCAAGAAAACAATTTCTACTATAAAAACATATTATAAGTAAAAATAACTTTGAAAAATTTAAGAACTCTGATGTAACGGCCAATCATGATTCCAGAGTTCTGATGAAGAATGCTGCCCACATCTTAACAGAGAGGTGAGGGACTAAAGACACTTTTAAATGTGGGCAATGAAAGTTCGCTGTGCTTTGCTATGAATATTTGTCATAATATTTTCTAATTGAGGCAAAAGGGGAAAAATAAATTTTTGTTAGCGGGGGGGGGGAATGAAACCCATTGCATATAAGGAGTGGGGAAGACATATAGAAAATGGAAGTAAGGGCAATTAACAGAGGATGATTAAAAGAATGGTACAATGTCTCACACATAGTAAGTGCTTAATACATATTTGTTGACTGACTGTCAGTACTATAAGAATAGTCTTAGGAAGGTTAAAATAGCATAAATTGAGTCTGGCAAGAAAAGTAAAGGAAAATAAAAATGTTATTTAGAAAATTATATATTAAGAGTAAAGCAATGATCAGAGAATGAATTGGACTCCTGCTTGAGGTGGGTAGGATAACAATAGCAATCTTTAGAGAGAAGGCAGAACTTTTCCAACTAATCATCCTTCTGTTTTCTTTCTCATGGAGAATAATCTTTGGTGTGGAAAAGACAGGACAAAAATGACTAATGGGGGAGTTGAACCCTCAAGTAATTGGGATTAAAGGTGACCACTGCCTAGATAATGACATCTAGTTGGAAGGTCAGTCCTTTGAGCTAGTATTTCAGTACATGTATCTGGGACAGGCACTGCAGATGGACAGTGAGTTGGACCCAGAATTGCATATGAGGAAGAGACTGGGCTGGATTCCATTTGGGAGATTGTGCAGTAAATCTAACAATCTCAAGCTGTTCACTGATGGGAAAAGAAGACTTCCCTTTTTAACCCAATTATCTCAGTAATACACTATAGTTATAATCTCAAAATACCTCAATACGCCGAAGAAAAGATCATCAGAGAGATACACAGTGAGCACTTTCTCTATGACTGATAGTCTTAGAGAGTTTCCTAGAACCCTGAAAGATTGAGTAAAGTGTTTATGGTCTCACAGCCAGTATGTGTCAGAGATGAAATGTGAGCCCTGGGTCTTTCTTCTTCAAAGCACACTCCTTCTACCCCTTGGAGATGGCCCTAATCACAAATAGAGATGATTATGGTCAATAAATGGACAGGTAGGTAGGTGACACAGTGGATAGAGTGCCAGGCCTGGAGTTAGGAAGATGATTTCCTGATTTAGAATCTAGCCTCACACATTTACTTGCAATGTGACTCTGGGCCAGTCACTTAAACCTGTTTCCCTCAGTTTCCTCATCTGTCCAATGATTGGAAAAGGAAATGGCAAATCACTTCAGTATCTTTGGGAAGAAAACTCCACAGGTGATCACAAAGTCAGATATAACTAACAACTGCAACAATAAATGCTGATTGAGTTGATTAGAATAAATGAGCTATTATTTCACCTACATGAACTTGGAAATACAGAGGAACTCAGAGTACTATCCCATATATTATTGCAAACTCTAAACTACCTGAAGAGTGTGATGTTTGGCTGGAGACTAGGTTCTATATGTAATTCTCCTCCCTTTCCAAGTACACTCTTTTAGGTACCATTCATCCTAAAGGAAGGGCAAGAGCCTGTGTATGGAGCTTGTTCTGTTGCCATAGTAAGTGCCTTTGTTCATGCTCAAAGACCACATGGCCCTGGAAAAGCCAACACTATCTGGCTTCATCTATGTTTCTAACACTGAGCGTTTTGTGTATTTTCCCCATTGAGTAGCTTTGGCTCTGATAGAATATTTGTAGGGTGAAGTTGATTAGTGACATGAAGGCTTTGTTGAATTGACTTGAAGTCACTGAAGTCACTGAAGAACTTCTTTCAGATGCTGATGAAAGGAGGTTATAGACAGGATCCAGGATTATCAGTCAGAAGACCTGGGTTCCTGTCCCACTTCTTCCATTTTTACTAGTCATGTGACTTTGACTCTGTAATTTTTCTTTCTCTGAAGAGTTTCCTCCTCTGTAAAGTGAAAGTAATAATACTATTGTTATGGGACTTGATTAGGAATTCTTGTTCCCATCTTTCTAATTTGGATCTCAGAGACTAGGGCTGTTTTCTGAGAACTGGTAGATGGGGATGTAGGGACCAGATTCTTAGTGGAAGAACCTTCCCTTCCCTGTGATTTATGAAAGAGAGTTGAGGCACCAGTCTGGCCTTTTCAAAGGTTCTCTTTCTTTTGGACTCTCAGATCAGAATGTCTCTCCCCCCTCCCTTATTCCCTTACCAATGAATGGTTAATGGCAGCTTGCCAAAGGAAGCACATATTGCTCACATGGCCTGAAAAGGATATTACTGGGCTTTATGTTCATGTCTTCTGCCTTTCTTTTTCTTTTTCTAAGCATAGCAGAGAGGCTAGAATTTCTAAGAATGCACTTTCCCTACCCATTATGTGGCAGCTAAGGCGGGCATTGATATGGTCCTACAGGAGCATATGGGTCATTTTAGATATATGTTTGTGTGGGTTTAAGAAAGAAGTTCAAAGTCATTGGTCTTGAATTCAAATGTTGTGTGTAGAAGAGAGGATTTTGAAAATCATAGGCAGGCAAGATGATCCTGGAATATTGCCTTCTCTTTGGATAAGGGAGATTGATTGGGCAGCACCAGCTTTGGGATTTACCCTTGTGGAGAACCCCAAGTTTTAGAATAATTGAGTTTGAGTGTTTGGGCATGAATCTGTTAGAGAAAATTTCCCAAAATATGGGTCTCTTAGAGATCTATTGCCCTACAACTAAAGTACTATAACCATGCCATGATGTTGTGAGGTAAGAGGTGGATGGTGAGCTATGGACTGTCACCTCTTTGCTAAGACTGTGAGTTGCTCATGCAGTATAGGCCCCATAGTAAGGGATTGCCTATTCAGGCTACAAAGTGGGCTCATCTATAGAAAAACATAACATCTATTCAAGTGTTTTGTGTTTTTTCAATCTAGTCATGTCCTCTGAGTCCTTTGTATCCCGTGCATTATCTGTGAGGGGTGAAATAAAAGCTGCCCTTACCCAGTAGACATTTATATTGAGTGTCTGCACCAGAGTTGAGACTCTTCTTTCCCACATTTGGGGAAACTTAAATATGAGCTGTAACATGAATATAATTTGAGAATTTCTTGGAGTGCTGTAGGTCGGGGCTCTAAATCAGAGAGAAAATGATCTTCCTGGGGTCAGGCCATAGAACCAGACCAAAGTCCAAAGTTTTGAGGCGGGGGGAAAGTTGTTTTTTTTTCTTCTGCTCTCATCTCCTAACACAGCCTCCTTTCTCACTCACTGATGCTTCCTCTCAGGCTCAATCCCTTGGGGTCCCCTTCTGCTATGCTCACTTGAGGCTCTCTTCTCTCATATGATGCACCATGAATTACTTTTGTACTAGCTGCTTCATGGGCTTATTTGTAGGAAATGAACAAATGAAACAAGGTGTGTAAAGGTCTTTGTAACTATAGAGTGTTGGGTAATTTCAATGTTGAGAATGATGATTACAACTGCATTTTAACAATTATTTTTAAATTTAAAAAAATTTCCCCCAAAATTTAAATTATCTTTTAAAATTTGATTTGTCTATTACATTAAGATAACCAGTTAATGCCTTCTTTTCCTTCCCCGCCCCCATTAAAGAAAGCATCATTTGGCAAAAAGAGATATGTATATATAACACTATGTCTTGCATTTTTTTTTTTTAACCCTTGTACTTCGGTGTATTGTCTCATAGGTGGAAGAGTGGTAAGGGTGGGCAATGGGGGTCAAGTGACTTGTCCAGGGTCACATAGCTGGGAAGTGGCTGAGGCCAGGTTTGAACCTAGGACCTCCTGTCACTAGGTCTGACTCTCACTCCACTGAGCTACCCAGCTGCCCTCTTGCATATTTTTTTAACAATTCTTTCTATGGAAGTTGTCATGACTGAAATTCTCAAGAGACAGTATTTCTTAATTTTTAAATTAGTTCATTTGGCCACTCAAGACAAACTGAACTAGTCAGTAGACTCCCTCTATGATCCAAATGAACACCAAGGAGCACAGGAAGGGCAAAAGAGACCTGGTTCAAATGAGAGCAATAGGCCAAGAGAAAGCAAGCAAACTTTGGCACACATTTTTTATACTTCTTGTGACCACATCCTTCACTCCCTTCCCTGGATATCCTAAGACATTTCTGATTGGTAAACAGTCACTGTCTAGGAGCTGAGCTAAGAGACTTCAACTCCTCCCTCATTACTTCATCACCTTCATCACAGGAAGAGACAGGCTATAAGAATGCCAAGAAGTTCTTTCCTCCCTGCCACATGGCTGGGTCATAATGGCTACTAGACGTGGTGGCTAGAGCTTACAGACTTAACTTAATCTTTTAAGTAGGTCAAGTGGCTGCTCAGCCCTGCCCCAAATCCTGTTATCCTCAACAAAAGGGAGCATCCACCTCAGTTTCATAGCCTGGGAAAGAGAAACTGTTTCAGTTTGAAAATCAAACTGTTCTTGGAAGACTAAAAGGGAAATTATTTCACAAAAGATATCTCAATTCAAAATTAATTTTTTTAAGGTAGACATACACAACTCATTCTTTAATAGAATTCCTGTTGCTGCATATAATATTCTCTTGGTTCTGCTCCATCTCATTCTACGTAGTTCCATGTTTTTCCAAAATTAACCTGTTCATCCTTTTTTATTATACGGTAGTATTCCATCACAATCATATGCCACAACTTGTTCATCCCTTCAGTTTCCAGTTCTTTGCCATCACAAAGAGAGCTGTTATAAATATTTTAGAATATATAGGTTCTTTTCCTTTTCCCCTGATCACCTTAGGAAATGAACCGAATGGTGATATTGCTGGGTCAAAAGGGATACACTGTCTTATAACTCTTTGAGCATAATTCCAGATTATTCTCCAATATGGTTGGATCAGTCCACAGTTCCACCTTGCATTTTAATAAAAACAAATTTTATATGTGATATATGTGTTATATGTGATATAATGGTATATACACAATGTTATACAATATTCACATTTTAATGATATGACTGTCATATCATTGGTTTAGCCTAGTGTCCCCTCCTCAGTCTGAATTATGGAGATTTCGCTTACTACTCAGCGGCACTTCTTATATAATACAAGAAGGAACTGGAATGGATGAGTTAATACCTTACTTTCTGTCATTTTACATTCGGTGCTCAGCGCTGGCTTCCTCACTATCCTGAACTGTCTCACATGGAAGTAGCTTCAGGCAAAAAAAGGTCAGGATCGGAGGTCTTTCTCTTCTCTCTAATTGACTGAAAAGAAAGGTATGAATAAAGTAGACTGGCACTAGGATTTGAGGCCCTAACACTTCCCAGTATTCAGTACCTGAGAGTTTTTAAGGACACATTCATTAGGACAATTCAGCTATTACACATTTGTCTAGGGGCTGGCATTCACTCCTCCCATCAAGTTGGTGTACTGGTCAGTGGCAAAAGTGAATTGTAAAGACATGGTGGCCTTGGTTATAGAATGAATAAAAGAAAATCGACGTACATTTAAAGGTCTGCCCATACGAGTTATTCTGCTTACTAGCTGTGATATGTTCAAAAATCAGTGGTCTCATCCATAAAGGTAGTCTCAAATTCAAATCAACAATCTATTAATTACTTTTAATTTTTTTTAAATCATAAGTTTCTATTGATATCTTTTATTTTTACATTACCTACATTTTCTATGTACCTATATTTATATTATGTTTTTATATTACCTCATATCCCCCTCCTTTGCTGAGAGCTTAACAAAGAACTTTTTTTTAAATCAGCTAAATCAATCAATATGTTTTTAAAAATCTGATATTATATGCAATCTTAACACACCCGTGAGTCCCTCCCTCTCTGCACAGAAACAGAGGGAAATATCTTCTCATATCTCTTCTTGGAGCCAAGCTTGTTCTTTATAATTTTACAACATTCACTTCAGTTGTTGGGTTGTGGTTGCGTTTAACACTTATAGAAATGTAGTATCTACATAAAGTTGAAAATGTTTTCCTGTCTCTGCTTATTTCTCTTTGCATCAATCCAGGTAATTCTTTGTATGTTTCTGTTTATATCATCATTTCTTATAGCAAGGTAATATTGCATTACATTATATCCATCTACCAGAATTTATTTAGCCATTCCACAATCAATGGGCATCTATCTACTTTGTTTCCAGTTCTTTGCTACCACAAAAAGTGCTACTAAAAATACTTTGTTGTGTGTGGAGCTTTTCTTTTTGCCAATGACCTCCTCAGAGTGTGGAGTCTGAGTCAAAGGACATGGGTGTTTTCACTACTTTCTTTCCAAAATGTTTCCCAAATTTCATTGTATTAATTAACAGCACCAATAATGCACTGCTTTGCCTGTCTTTCAAAACCTCCAACATTAAACATTTCTATCCATTTCTATTGCCTGAATAGAGACGATAATTGAATGGAAAAGAGCGTTTAGAGTCACCCTCCTCCATGCCACTAACTGACTCTCCATATCTCATCCTGTATGATTCTTGCCCATTTCTTTCTTTAAATCCTCCACTGAAGAGCCACTCAATAGGCTAGAAGTCTACTGCCAGTTCTTAGAAAATTTCGTGGATTTCACATCAGCATTAAGTTTATCTACCCTTATTCTTATTACATGACCAGCGTACCTTCTCTTCCAGTTATATGTACTATGCAAATATCTTCAGCTATATGAAAGTATTTACACGCTGGGTACCCATTCCTGTGCTGCTTTCTTAAGGATGATGCACTTTCTTACTTAGGAAAAGACAAATTCGTTCAAGTTATTAACTTTGTAAGGAGTTACAAATACAAATGCAGTCAAAGATTGTAAAGTTCTTGTTTATAAAAGGAACATGCTGATTCCCCCATTAAATTATGAGCTCCTCAAGGGTAAGGGACATTCTTTTTGCCTTTCTTATATCCTCAGTGCTCACCACAGTGCCTGGCATATAGTAGGTACTTGACAAATGTTTATTAACTGACTGACTCAATTGTTATTTGGCATTATAGGCAGCATCGATGAATCCTATTTTGTGCCCATCTTCCCAGTATATTGCACCTGAAGAGAAAATGGAATCTAAAAAGCTGTTTAGTTTCATTTCTATATAAAAAATAATTTCAAGTGGTTAATCAACAAACACTTACCACATTGTCATTTTTGTTTCTTTTGCAGTCAACTTTGATCATTTTGAAATTTTACGTGCCATTGGGAAAGGCAGTTTTGGAAAGGTAAGCATCAAGACTGAATGGATCCTCAGCTAGCAAACAAAAGCAGCAAGGATAGACAGACTATTTGTCTAATGAGATCATAAAGGGAAACACTCTGGAAACTAATGGCCTTCTAGTAGCTCTGATTGCACTAGCTAGACTCCTCCTGCTTGTGTGCATTTATTTGCTAAGAAGTCTACCATATCTGTACAACCTCTTCATTCTATCTTGTAGAATCTAATTTCCCCCAAAATACATACCTTAAGTAAAAAAAAAAAGAAGAAACCCATCCAGAGTGGTCTTAGTGTCCCCATCCCCCCAGTCTATTCTACCTCCCGAGGGCCCTTTCTCTCTTAGAAGAGATCTAACATAAAACAGTTACCCAAGCCATAATTGATG
This sequence comes from Gracilinanus agilis, assembly GCF_016433145.1. Classification (NCBI taxonomy): domain Eukaryota; kingdom Metazoa; phylum Chordata; class Mammalia; order Didelphimorphia; family Didelphidae; genus Gracilinanus; species Gracilinanus agilis. The sequence goes on along the minus strand of NC_058131.1, from coordinate 394,091,934 downwards.
CAAAAAAGTCCCTGCCACTAAAATTCAAGGGCTTCCCTTAGGTCCTACAATCCAGATCTGCAACCTCACTCACCTTTAGCATTAAAGAGCATTAAAGCATTATAAGAGATAGCATTAAGGGACCTTTCTGGAATTTCATGTCACATTTCACTAACACCAGAGCAGCTGACTCCTTAAGGAGTCCAGGTCTGGGGGGCAGTTTGGTAGTTCAGTGGATAGAGAGCCAGACCTGGAAATGAGAGGTCCTGGGTTTAAACCTGGCCTCAGACACTTCCTAGATGTTTTGTTCTGGGCAAGTCATCTAACCCCTTGCCTAGCCCTTACCACTCTTCTGCCTTGGAAGCAATAAACAGTATAGATTCTAATCTATAGGGTTTTTTTTTAAACATATAGGTTTTTTTTTTAAAAAAGAAGGGAGGCAGCCTCATGACTCAATGGATTGAGAGCCAGATATGGATACAGGAGGTCCTGGGTTCAAATCTGGCCTCAGATAACTTCCTAGCTGTGTTAGCCTGAGCAAGTCACAGCCCCTAGCCCTTACTGCTTTTTTGCCTTGGAACCAATATACAGTATTGATTCTAAGACAGAAGGTAAAGGTTGGGGGAAAAAAAGAAAAAAGAAAAAGAGTCTCGGTCCTCCAGAAAAATCCTCCTCTTTCCTCCACCTCTGACAGATTCCTATTCAGCACTTCCACTTTTGCTGTTGTTCATAGCACTCCTTCAACCCCCTGCTGAGCTGTACTCATTAAAGGACTGTAATCACTGAAAGAGTGGTCCTGCTTTCACACTGAACAAGTCCTAGCCAAAGACAGCCACCTCTCAGGTCTCCTTTCTACACAATCCCCTTCCCTCTTGAAGTTATATTGTCCAATAGAATGTTAGCTCCTTGAGGGTAATGATTATTATCTTTGTCTTTGAATTCTCAGTGGCAAGTATAGATCCATGTACACAGTAAACATGATAAATGTTTGCTAAATCAAATTGAATGTTCTTGGAAAATATGACTTTCACTATGATTTAAGGAACATCTATCTCTTGCACCTAAGTGTTAAACAAATACTAATCACTAAAGCATATGACATTATACTCAAGATTGTCTCTTGGGCACTATCGGAGCTCTATTGGGTATCAAACCTTTCTTCAATTAATTGCAACAAATATTTATTTATTTGTTTGTTTGTTTTAACCCTTACTTTTTGGCTTAGTAACAACTCTAAAACAGAAAAGCAATGACTAGGCAAATAGAGTTAAGTGACTTGCCCAGGGTCACACAGCGTGGAAGAGTCTGAGGCTATATTTGAACCCAGATCTTCCTAACTCCAGTTCTGGTGCTCTATCCATTGTACCACCTCATTGGCCCTCAATGGATATTTATTAAGCAGTTGTGATATGCATGTGTGGAAATATGGTGGGCATGGGAAAAGAATAACATCTCTCTTGGGCTAAAGGAAAATAAGATTTCAAAACAAAATCAGATTTTTATTGTCAAGAGCTCCAACAGTGGTTGATTTGACAGAGTAACTTTCAGGATTTTTATGGGTCAGGGGAAAATGCATTCAAACAAAATCCTGTGGTTCTTTAGCAGAGGGAACATGAGCATGTGTGTATCTGTGTGTTTGATTCCAAGTCTTTTAGCAATGATATGTTATTTGTAGTCCTTACAAAATGAAAGGCCACACAGTAGGAAATATTAGAAATTATGTCCTCAATGAAAGTCCAGGTGAAGATCGAAAACTTAAGAGAATTTTGGTTGCTGAGTAGAGATCCTGGAACTTAGCAGGTATTCTCTCCAGTCCTTAATTAAGGTTATTCTAGAATGCACTTTATGACAAAGAGCACCCTGGACACTAATACTGAAAATGAAATGACTAATTCCTCCCTCTATCGCTGCCCCCTTCCAATTCCTAAACCATCTTTCTACACCTGCCATTCTTTTAAGGCATTGAACTTGAACTCCTTTGGAAGTGTATCAGATTTAAGACTGATGACCTTATTATGTAAAATGTGGGAAAATGACCCAAGGGGAAAGTTCAGGTTAAAAGAGTCTTTCGACAAAGGCCAGAGGCATTTATATATTTGCCCAGTTTCACTAAGTTTTTCCTCTCTGTTTAAAAGCTCTATCAGGTTATTTAACTTTGTTCAAAATCAATAAAAACTCAGCAAACAAGGTGGCGTCTAGATGGCTTAATAGACTGAGAGCCAGGCCTAGAGATAGGAGGTCTTGAGTTCAAATATGACCTCAGAGACTTCCTAGCTGTGTGACTCTGGCCAAGTCACTTTACCCCCATTGCCTAGCCATTACCTCTCTTCTACCTTGGAACCAATATATAGTATTGATTCTAAAAGGGAAGGTAAAGGTTTAAAAATAAAACTCAGTAAGCATTAATTAAACATTTACTGTAGGCTGAGCACTGTCCTGGAGTAGGTAGAAAGGTTATAAAGGAAACAGTTCCTGTCCTCATGAAGATTAGAGACTAGTGGTGAAGATGACCCAGAAATAACTATACTACGCAATAATAAGGTTAAGCCCATTAAAAAGAGGCAATTAGAACTTCATGTGTAGAGAGCTGGTCTCAAAGCCAGGATGGCTTGAGTTCAAATCCCACCTCTGACTCTTGAGGTTGCACAACAATGAATAAGTCACTTTACCTCTTAAGTCAGGCCTAGAGACGGGAGGTCCTAGGTTCAAATCAGGTCTCAGACACTTCCCAGCTGTGTGACCCTGGGCAAGTCACTTGACCCCCATTGCCCACCCTTACCACTCTTCCACCTAAGAGCCATTACACAGAAGTTAAGGGTTTACCAAAAAAAGACTTTAAATTGCAGAGAAGATGTTGACTTCCATAGGTAGAAGGCATTCCCTCCTCTGGGTATCAATGAAATCACAGGTCCTCTCTTTATTCTTATCCCTAGAAACAATAAAAAGAGACAAAACAGAATTCTCTTTCCAAGGAAGGAAAAGGTTATTAGTATCAGGATCAGAGAAGACTTCATAGAGGAGATGTCCTTTGAGCTGGGTTGTAGAGAATACAGAAATTTATAATATTGTTCACACAGACTGTTGGGCTTCATTTCAGGAAGGAGGGATTTCAGGCAATGTAGTCTAGGTCTTAAGGACACTGTAAAATTTCCAAAATTTCATTTAAAAATCATTAAAATGTCTGATTAAATAAATGGGAAGCAGTTTGAGAAGATATGAATGCCGAATTAACACTACCAACAATTTTTATTTCAGATCTGATTGGAAGTCTTAAAAATATATAACTTTTCAGAGCCCTAAGCTGGGCAAGGAAACCATGTTAGCACTACTAAGGATGAAGTTATCTTTCTTGTGTTTTTGTTTTTGTTTTTTTAACTCTTACCTTCTATCTTAGAATCAATACTGTGTATTGGTTACAAGACAAAAGAGCAGAATGGGTTGACAATAGGGGTTAAGTGACTTGCTCAGGGTCACACAGCTAGGAAGTGTGTAAGGCCAGATTTGAAGCCAGAATCTCCCCTCTCCCGGTCTGGCTCTCTATCTATTAAATCACCTATCTGTCCCTAAGGATGAGTTTTATATTTCTCTTCTGTCCCTCCAATGTGATAGTGTTTCTCTTAATCGTTTCCTCACTTGGATTTGCGCTGCCAGGTGTGCATCGTACAGAAGAATGATACCAAGAAGATGTATGCCATGAAGTACATGAACAAACAGAAATGTGTTGAGCGCAACGAAGTAAGAAATGTCTTCAAGGAGCTTCAGATCATGCAATGCCTGGAACATCCCTTCCTGGTTAATTTATGGTGAGCAGTTTTCTCTTGAGTTTTTGGAGCCTGAGTTTTCAGGAATCCATTTCCTCCACCACTACCACCACCCCACCACCTGCGCGCACACACACACACACACACACACACACACACACACACAGCTTTGTCGAATGTAAGGTCCTTGAGGGAAAAGGCTATTTCTTTTTTTTTTTTTTTTTTTTTTTGTCTTTTCATCCCCAGTACCTTGTCCTTTTATTTTTGTCTAATCCTGTGATTTCATTGATGGAGATGAGGGCTTCTCATTAAACTCTTTTTACTAATGTAAATTGACAACTGTTCTGCAGCCTGTAGTTTTAGCCCAGGCTTCCCCTTTTTTGTGTCTGGTCCCCACAGGCAGTCTGATGAAGCTTAGAGACTCATCAAAATAATGTTTTTAAATGCATAAAATAAAATATGTGGGACTACAAAGGAAACTAATTTCAATGAAATATAGTTATTCAAAAATATTTCAAGTTCATAGAACTTTTTGCTCATCTGTGTTGGAAGATATACTTAGTATCAATTTTAAGACAAGGTAAGGGTTATACTAATAATAAAAAACATATGGTTCATAGACTCCAACTAAAGAAGCATGATCTTGGGGGCAGATAGTGGATAGAGTGTCAGGCCTGGAGTGGGAGAACCCATGTTCAAATCTGGCCTCAGACACTTTCTAGCTATGTGACCAGGGGCAAGTCACTTAACCCCACTTTACCTAGTCCTTGTCCTTCTGTTTTAAGATTGTTACTGGGGCAGAAGATAAGGATTTTTAAAAGGAAGGAGGAGGAGGAGAATTAGCATTATCTTAGTTACTTATGGTACTATAGGATTTGTACTCAGTTAATCTTGGCTCTGAGGTTAGCTTTCTTGCCTCTGTGACTTGATGTACCCGGCACTTGGAATGTGTTGAATTGTCATCAGAATTTTTAATTTTAGATCTAAATTAAATTTTTTTAATTTACTTGGAAACCTGTTCCATAGCATCTTCTCAACCATTTCTTTTTTTATTTTTAAAACCCTTACCTTCCACCTTTGAATTGATACTATGTATTGGTTCCAAGGCAGAATGCCTTGCTAGGTAATCAGGGTTAAGTGACTTGCCCAGGGTCACACAGCTGGGAAGTGTCTGAGGCCAGATTTGAAGCTAGGACTTCTCATCTCTAGGCCTGGCTCTCAATCCACTGAGCTATGCAGCTGCCCCCTCTCACCTATTTCTCTTTGGCACTATTCAGTCATTTGGTCAGCTAGCATTTATTAAGTAAGCTATCTGACCAATGTGGTACTTAGTGCAGGGAGTACAAATGCAAGTAGAAAGAAAGACAGCCCCTGCCTTTTTTTTCAGTGTACATTCTAATGGGAGAAAACAATGCACAAAGGAAGCCGAGGAAGAAATAAAGGTACCTGGTATGGGAGCATAGTAGAAGTTATCCTGAGTGCATCCCGGAGAGGAATGAGACACAGCTGGCCTAGGCTTCCCCTTCTTAAGTGGAAGTTCTGGAAGGAAACAGCCTATCCGAGGGAGAGGCAGCAGGGGCAGGAGGGTAATTTCATTGAGTAAATTCCAGGTCAGGAATAAGACTCCAGAAGGAAGAGCTGGGGCATGCATGCCAGAGGAAGATTTAGTTTAAAAAAAAGGTTGGAGGTATTAAGTTGTCAACTACAAAAAGGAGTTAATTCTGTGAAGAGGTTTTCCTTGACCTTGATTCCTTATCTTTTGGTCACATTTTAACTGGATGAATGCCTGCTGTGATGATTCAATCCAGGTTGTGCCTTTCAAGACAATTGCCTATAAGTAGAGACAAGTACAAATGTGCCACCACTTTTGGTATTGACAACACAATCTTTTCTGCTTTCGACTTTGCACAGATGACCTAAACAATCACTGACTTCCCTCCAGCTTATAAGAAGCCGAAGTTGGTCTTTAAAAAATTCTTACAATGGTTTTTCTCCTTGGCATCTTGGCAGTTAAATTAGCTAGTCTACAAGACTTGGTGTCAAGAGTTTTAAGCAGTCCTATGGGATGCTTATGGGCACCCTTAAGTTGTTTATGGGTTACCTATGGGTGCCTATTAGGAGGAAAAAGTCGGGTATTACTTTTCTTACATGAGGCCTTTAAAAAATTAATTGACATTTCAAATGAGAATTATATTACTTTGACCAGAGGTCAGTGTGAGACTTAAAGGAGTGATTGCGATGTGATGCATAAAATGTCATAACGATCAAGAGAGAAAAACAGATGAATTAGAAAAGGTACTATTTTTTTAATGACTTCATAAATGGAATAGAGAAGCATTTCCCAAATTAATTTAGCCATAGAAAATTTAGGAGTTTGAAATATACTGAACAAATCCATACTGACTCGTTTGAGAGTTCCAGGGTTATAGAATACTTTCTGCAAAAAGGGAAGATGGGAGCAAATGCAAGAAATTAAGCCCATTTTCATAGAATAAAACTGGTTCACAATAAATAAACTAGAGTACATCAGTGGATCCATGATTTCATGAGGGAGTAGGAGGCACAATGCTCCTCTCACTGGTAGAACTCATCCACCTTCATTGCCTTCCCAACCTCCCAGGGCTTCAGTTTTCTCAGCTGTAAAATGAGAGAATTGGACTAGAACAATTGAATTCCCTTCTTCTTCCAATGTCTTTTTGTCCTCTTCTTGATGTCCTTTGACACTGATTGCATCATGATATTACTCAAGGAAGTACATGAATGTGAATCGAGCAAGTTTTGTTCTGAGATACATTAAAGTTTAGTGTAGAGAATGGAGATATATAAAGTATTTCCAGCCACTAGAAGGATACCTGCTTATATGTGTATATTTATTTTTATTTGGGGGAGGGGGCAGATCAAACCACTGATATCATTAGTGTTGTGAACTTCCTGTGCGCAAACTCCCTCCATTAATGCAAATGAGCAGCTCATCTCTAACATAATTTTATAGATTTGCCCACTATTGGGGGGGGGGCGCGCTAGTTTACATCAGGAGGCAGAATTGAAAACCAGCTCTTTTTGACTCCAAGGCCAAGTCTCTGATCTTTCCACCACATTTCCTCTTTTCTTTATAGAAATTATATGTATTTATTATGCAAACTATTTAGTCCCTAAAACAAATTTAATGTGACTTAAGTTTAAATATGTAGTAACATTCAGTTTTTGTATCCAAGCAAAGGTAAAAACGCCTTTATTCAGCAGATAATCATGGAAACATAATTAAGATTGTATTTTATGCTGAGGGATCAATCTCTGGAGAATTAGTATGTAAAAGAGTTCATTTGTCTTTTAAAAGTACAGTGTAACTACTGTACAGTGAAATCTGTTTATTTAGTCAACTCCCAAAGGAGAAAAGAAGAGATAAGAGGGAATGGGAGGGAGGTAGGAAGAGAAGAGGGGAGAGGGGAGAGGGGAGAGAGGAGAGGGATGAGTCTGTTTAATTTTCCATCTCCTATAGTTGTTTTTTTTTCCTATTTTCTTTTCTGAGTGTGAATTGTCTAACAACTTACCTCTACAGGCACTACAGTGATTTTACTCTGACCCTTTATTATCAAAAAGCCAGCAGAATTTATTCCTATACAGCATTTAACAAGATCTTGTCACTACAAGAAACTTTAAGCCAAGCATTCTTATCTGGGCCCACAACCCCTCACTCTTTTTCACTGGACCAGAGGTTCCTAACAAGGACTTTGGACTCCCAAGGGGTATACATGGCTAGATTGCAGGTAAATTTTTATTATTAGAATAAAATTAGATAGGGAAAAATTACACCTTTATTCTTACTGTCCACCAGAAATTTAACATTTCTTTCCAACATTTATTTATTTGTTTGTTTTAAACCCTTAACTTCTGTTTTTGGCTCCTAGGTGAAAGAGTGGTAAGGGTGGGCAATGGGGGTCAAGTGACTTGCCCAGAGTCACACAGCTGGGAAGTGTCTGAGGCCGGATTTGAACCTAGGACCTCCCGTCTCTAAGTCTGACTCTCAATCCACTGAGCTACCCAGCTGCCCCTTCTTTCCAATATTTAAAAAAAATTTTTTTTATTCTGAAAAGGGCCCATAGAGTTCGCCAGACTGTCAACAGGGCCAGGACATCAAAAAAAGTTAAGAACCCCTTTTATAAGACCTCACATTCCTTAAAGTTAAGAATTCTTTAAAAATTCAGCCAATTCTTGCTTCTGTTTAGCACAATAGAAAAACTTCTCCTTTAAGCCCTAGAGGCTACTTCTCCTTTAGTTATAGAATCCTACTTAGAGCTAGTTTAGAAGGGTCCTTGGAAGCCATCCAGTCCAAACTCCCATATTGTACAGATAAGGAAACTGAGTCCAGAGAGTTGAAGTGACTAATAAAGTAAGATTTAATCCCAGTACCTACAACTTCACATTTAGGGCTCTTTTTTCTATACTATATTTTTCCATCTACTTCCTTCCCATTTTGTAGAGCTTGCCTTAAATTTTAAATTGATTTCACCTTGTTTAATTTACATTTTTTTTTTTTTTTGCTAACTTGCTTTTCTGGTAGACATTCTAGGGAGGGGTCTCATAATGATGTTTTCTATTTCTCTTCTGTGATATTCCAGGCTGTGTGAACATGCCTGACAGATGGACAAGGGAAAAATCTCTTCTGTGGTTCTAGTGAAATCTCAATCAACCAGAAATTAGAGGATAAGAAGGAAGCCTTACTAATTTAAGTTTGATTATCTGGGATTTAAGCAGGAAACTTTTGTTGCAGCACAAGGAGAAAATAGTTCTAAACCATGCTCATTCATTTTCCTGCCTAAAAAGTATAACTGGAGGGCAAAGGGGAGGTAGAGAGTGTTGCATAACAGAAACTTTCTGCCCTGATTAAGGATCTTGTGGGCTTCAAATTTATCATTCTGATCATAATTATTATATAAGATTGTGGGTATAGAAAGTGCAGACAATTGAGTTTAAATTAATCTTCAGGGCATCCTGTATAAAGTGATTTTTTTTAAATTCAAGTTTATATTTAATCAGATCTTTCCCAGAAACTTAAAAGCTATGCTTTGAAAGTTTGTTTTTGCAATGCAGTTGATGTGTAGCCCCGACTTCAGTCATGAGAATTGGTGAGTCTCATGAAATATTTGAGTTACAAAGAAATCTCCCCCCAAAGTTTTTTTTTTAAAGAAATTTAGCTTTGCAAGACTTTTTCCTTAAGTGAACCATTGTCCTGAGCAAATGTTTAATCTTGTCCAGAAGCTTTCTAAGCTTTCAAACCTTGTATTATTAGATTAAACTCGTGTTATGAGTGTTAGGACTCCATCAATGATAGTTTTAGAATTTTTTAAAAACCACAGAAAGGTTTCAAAAATTATCTGCCCAAGAATAAGAGATCCCTCTTCCTCCATCTCCCACATCCACATCATTGACTAGACAAGCTGAAGTTTAAAACAAGTGTTTGAAAGGATGGAAAGTCATAGGATTCTTTCTTCAATGTTAAGAATTAGCACCTTTGGATCTCACTGGTGACTGCTGTGGTTGACCGCTGCTAAAGAGGTAGCACTAGAAGCCTGACAGGCTAGGAGAACTGACAGGGAGTGCGCCCTTTCTGATTAATTAAATGTCAACTGTTCTGGTGATCTACTTCCTTCAAACCCAAGCCCCTCTTGTGCTGCCTTCCCTCACAAAACTCACCCAGAGGATCAGGGAGGAGGAATGGGTTGAGGCGAATGACTGGAACTGCAGCTTCCCCCAGGAGTCCTCTTGCCTGGAAATCAGCACCAATGCTGAGGCCTTCAATAACCCCCAACTCTGTTCTTTTGTCTATGTCTCCAACTGGGAGCTAATAATACTTCCAGCTGTATCCAAGGGAAGGCCATCATTGCCTTGTAGCTAAAAACCTACTCCCTGGTCTCTTGGGCTATGGGGTACACTTTGGCTCTCTTTTACTTTAGGCTGGGTGACTGGCCACCTGCAGAACTATTGTCAGAAATTGGCTAATTACTGCCCAAACCTCCAGTTTCAACATTGCTTTCCCCAGGGCAGGGACTGAGGTTTGCATCTTCTCCTGCAGCCTAGCTCTGATAACTCCCCAAAGTCTATCATTCCTATCCCTTTTGCCCAGTTCTGTAATGCCATCATCCAGGTATTAGAGGAAGCAGGTGCAGGGGTGAGGGAGCGGTACAGATAGAGCAAAGTAGCAAGAGACAGAGGCCAAAAGGAGGTGGAGATGGGGAGGAATCTCCTTAGGGAGGACTAAGTAAGAAGCTATGATTAGAAAGAGAGGAAAGACAGAAGGGATCCCCATAGAATGAGGAGCAACAGACATCTATCTGAGAAGTAGCAAGGAGAAGATGGGAGTGGATGAGGAGGAGGGCTAACCATTGGCCACGGGCTGTGTGGCAGTCAGGGGAATGACCACTGAGGCTCAGGCAACATTTGTTTGAAAGGAAAGGAAAGCATCTAGAAAGCCCAGGCACTTGAAAAGGTGGAAACAGCCTGGGGGAGAAAGGCCAGGGATGGCATAGACTTGGTCCTGTGTCTTCTGGTAGTAGGCATTGATTGGACAGTGGAGAAGGGTCCGGAGATAGTAGCAGCAGCAAGACAAAGGGGAAATGATCTGGCTTCAGACAGAAGCTCAGGTGGCCCAGGAGCTACGAGCAGGAAAGTAGGAAGCCGAGACCAGAGTCAAAGCCACTGTAACCCCTTATCACCTCCCTGCTTCTGCTAGCCCCACTGGCCCATTCCTTGCTCTCATCCAGCTCTGGGATCCTCAGGGTCTGCTCCCTAACCTCCATCATTTCTTATTTGGTATTCTATCTCAACTCTTTGGGACATCCTAGGGTATGAGAAAGGTGACTGAAGAGAGAAGGAGGCAAAAAAAGTGCTTTTATACAAGAAAAAGAAATTAGCGCCTTGAACTAAAAAAAAAAAAAAAAAAAAAAAAAAAAAAAAGACTGGCCTATCTGTGCTTCTCTCTCCTACCCAAATGTCTCAAGCTAAAATAATTCTCTCTCCATAAACCTGAAAGTAATTCTTTTAGGACAAATGCACCATGTTCGAGCACAGCAGTCTTTTGCTGGGGCAGCTAGATGGTGCAGTGGATAGATTGCTGAGTCTGAAGTCAAGAAGACTGTCTGGTAGTGTTTGGCCTCAGACACTAACTATGTGATAATGAGCAAGTCACTTGACCCTATTGGTCTCAGTCTTCTCATCTGTAAAATGAGCAAGAAAATGGCAAATCACTTTGCCAAGAAAACACCAATTGGGGTTGTGAACTACTCAAAAAAACAACAACAATATTTTGCAGTGCTCATTTATGTTGTCAGTGATATAGAAATATATATATGTATATATATATATGCATATGTATATTGTTAAGCTTCTGGACTTGGAACTGAATTCTTATCTTCTTCCTTCCCCCCATTCCCATTTAAACAACAATGAAAATAATCCAAAGCCACTTTTCCCTTTTCCAAACCTCTCTAAATGATATAATAACAAGAGCCCCAAATGACACAATGCTGTGGGATAAAGAATTAAAACTATCTAGAAGATCTTGGAGATAGTCTTCGATGAGCTCTAGTTTCTTTTTGGTCTCCCACACACCTAACTCTACAAGTTTTGCCCTCCACAGAAGATTCTTTGACTCTGTGTTTGGCAAAGTACAAAAAACTCTGTGTGAATCACTTTCCCCCTCCCTTGGGATGCGGCTGACATACTTATCCAGCCTGGATACCCAGGATGCCACAGGCCACAAGCAAGGCTCCAGAATCCTTTGTCTAAAGGACATCTCCTCAAGCTATCTCTGTGGCCTCAGGACAAACACTTCTTCTCCCCCTTACCCATTTTGAATCCATTGACCTAGCAACTTAGAGGCCAGCTGAAGACAGAAATCAGTTTTTGACACCATTCTCATCAGCCGACTCTTTCCACAACAGCCTCTTCTCATAGAAGCTAATGACTGGCTGGGGCCACTTGATATTGGCCTCCTTGGCAGGAACCAAGGCAGTTTTATCATTATTTTTCCATTTCACCAGGAACATCAGCTCCCCATTGTGTTTTTGAGCATCTGTAATCTCTGGTTCCAAATCTTGGAACTTCTCTTGCTTGCTTTTTGATTTGCTCTCCTCTCTCTTGCCTCTGTGCCTTAAGCCAGCTCTGCCTCTATCCTTCTTGGGTTCTTCCTTCTCACTGTCTTTTTCCTGTGATTTTATGTACTCCTCAATGAGGTCGGGGCAGTCTATGTTTTGCCCTGGTTCCCAAGAGCTCTTCTGTTCCAAGTCATCTTTCCACTCTATAAGGTATTGCACTTGTCCCCTTAACACTCGCCTGGCAAGGATTTTGTCTATCACACATGCTTTCTTTTCTGGCAATTCCTTTACTTTCTTCCTAGTTTTCTTTTCTGCCATCATCCCCAAGAGGTTTCTGATATGAAAGCCGATGCTCCTCAGTCGTACCAACATGCATTTATGAAGCCCCTATCATATTCAGCTGCCTCCACATGTAGAGCCAGATTATACCACCATGTATTTCTTCCTCTGTCTTTTAATTGATGATTTGACTCATTGGCCTGTAAGTTAAATGCAAGAAAGAAAAAAAAGACAACTGAAGATACTGGTCATTTAGGTTGGAGTCAATTAAAGTTTTGATGAATCTACTTCAAAGTCAACCTTAAGCCAGAAGATTCAGACTCTAGTCCCAGCTCTGATATTTTCCAATCTTGTTATCTTGGTCAAGATAATTAGCTTTTTTGAACCTTAGTCTCCTCATCTGTACAATGGAGATAGCCCGTTTCCTACCTATGTATCACAAGGTGGCCGATGGATCATAGGTTTAAAGCTAGAAGTGACCTCATCTAGTATAATCTCCTCATTTTACAGTTGAGGAACAGAGACCCAGGGGGACTACCTAACTTGTCCAGAATGAGATAGTTGGTAAGCTTTAGAGGTGGGAATTTGAACCCAGGACCTCCAACTTTCAAGCTTCTCGGACATGTTGCTTCTCAAATAATTGCAAATGGCCAAACACTGTACAAATATTATGATGATGATCAATAAGTCCTTTACCATCAGTAAACATAATAATGCATTTTTAACTACTTTCCCCTCCTGAAGTTAATTTCATCACCTTAATGTACTTTCCAGAGTTACCTGAAACAGATGGGCTCATCACACAGGTTCAAAATGTATATCTCCCCAGGGAAATGAAATTGCTCTTTATAAAATTCAGACAATTAGATGCCGGTCCCTGAACACCAGTGCCCTCTTAAGTAGGTGTTATTGTAAGTGAGGGAGTTGATTAAAGGGAAAAATAACTTTTATACTTAGCCACCTATCAAACATTAGGGTTTTTTACCTTATCCAGCAGGCAGCCAGAGTTCTGAGTGGGATGTTCTCTATAAACACAGATCAAGGATTGAAAACAGTCAGGGCTGGCTAATGCCTTGGATTCTAGTCTAAATAAAAGCCCCACCTCCTTGTACAGCAGTCATGAACTGCTAAATCAACCTGAGCAGGCAGCTTATATACTTGGGGAGTGGCTGCTTCTTCTCAAACCTGTATCCTATTTGGCTTTCTCTAATGATGATCAAGCTTGCAGCTGCAGTAACCATCTCTGGGCATTCTCCACATCAGCTGTCTCCATCAATATCAAGGATCCACCTAGGCTTTTGGCAACTGAAGGAACAAGCAACCTTGAGTGGGAAGGGAAATATGTACTAATGGAACGAACATGAACTGTGGTCATAGCCACTATTACATTGCAGGCCACTAGTCCAGGAAAGGAAGAGCCAGGCAGAATACGTATTTAGCAGAAGCAAGCTCTAGGATGTAAGAATTCAGTTCAGAAAAACAACAACATTTATTAATCCCTTTCTGTGTATTTGGCTCTCTGCTTGGCACTGAGGATCCAAAGACAGGCATGACACAGGACCTGCTCCTAAGGAGCTTTTAGTCTAATGAGTGGGAAAGGAAGAAGTATATAAATGTAAAAGAGAAATCTGGGTAAAGTGTAGTAGGAAACATTTAAAGAGGGAGAGGTCGTTTTCACCTGGGGAATTAGGAAGGGCTTCACAGAGGAGATAATAAATTGAGAAATAAGAGATTCTTAGGTTAAGAAGGGACCTAGAGGTAGCTCGATGGCTCAGTGGATTGAGAGCCAGGCCTAGAGACAGGAGGTCCTGGGTTCAATCTGGCCTCAGACACTTCCCAGCTGTGTGACTCTAGGCAACTCACTTAATCCCGATTGCCTAGCCCTTACCATTCTTCTGCCTTAGAACCAATATGGAAGATAAAGGTTTTTTTTAAAAAAAGAAGGGACCTACAGCATTATCTAGTGAGTCTTCCTTCCTTATAAAACAATCCTCTTCATGGCCTCCCTAACAAATAGATTATCTTGGGATAACAGATTTAGAGCTAGAAGGGACCCTAGAGATCAGCGAGTCCTCCCTAATTTAGCAGATGAGGAAACTGAGAGAAGTCACACAACTAAGTGTCAGAGACAGGATTAGAACCCAGATTTTACCTAACTGCAAGATCAGTGCTCTTTATACTAAATGATTCTGTTTCTTATATTGTAAAGATAAATTATATATTTTAAAATCACAAATCATTTCATGTTCCTCTGACCCAAATTTTAGACATTTTAGAACCAGCTAATAAAGAAATAGAGCTACCAGAATGTCTATGAAACAGTAGCCCATTAATACTCTGGTGGTATATGTATATATATATATATATACACACATATACACAGACATAGACACAGACACACAGACACACACACACAGGGACCCATTGGGTTCCATCTCAGTCTCTTACATGGAGATCCCTTAATTCTTAACTTGGGGGCAACCTGTGATGTTGTGACATCTTCCTTATCCCTTGAGGATGTCCTGTTTCTCTATTCTGTTCTCAGAATTTATAATTTATTCCCTATTCCCTTTCTATCCCCATCCTCCTCAGTGTAGGGAACCTCTGATGGATGGCTGGGCAGCAAGGCAGCCCCCATCACCATTGCCTTCAATAAGCCAAGTCAAATGAAATAAAAACATGTAGTTAACAGGTTACAGGTGTGGGGGGCAGTGGGAGTTTCTATACTCTAATCATCAACAAGACTTCTACCTGTGTCTCTAGGTATTGCTTTGGGGAGACAGGGACCAGATAGGGCTTGCCAGAGATCATGAATCCTTGCTTACTGAAGCCAGTGCTGGGAACTTGGAGTGAAGTTTATTTCTGTCCTGGAACTCTGAGGCCAGAGATCAGAGAAAACAAATTACCTTTCTACCACAGAGTGCAGAAGGGGCAGAAAGCCAGTTGGATTTTCTGCCTTTCCATGTCTCGCTTTCTAGAGAAAGAGCCAGTTTGTGTGTAATTTACTCAGCCTGATCAAGGCCTGACTCATATCTTATCTTGGCAAGACCTACTCTTCTCCCTCTGAATCATAAGTGGCTGTTTCCAATCTCTGGAGAGACCCAGACCGATCCTGCTTACAGTGTATGTCAGAAACAGGTTGATGTGGTCCAGGGCCCATTTGTGAACAAATCATATAAATCCTGTATTTATTTATATCGGGTGCTACTTAAGACAGTCTTTGGATAGGAGTCCCTTTTACCATCAAAGTACATGCCTTGGGAAAAAAATTATTTTGTAATGTTTGTGACAATATGTTATTATCCCCTATTCCCTGTTTACTGGCTATAGCATTCCCAGAGGTAGCTGCCTCCTGAGACGTGCACAAAATAATAATGGCCAGATTTTCCCTAGAGAGACCTCAGAGAAACTGCTCTACTGTTGATACATTGCTGGCAATGAATAGAATAATGCTCCGCACTGCCCACTGCAACCCAAAGGCCAGAAGAAATGCAAATGTAGAGAAGGAAACTGTAGGGGGGAAAATCTGTCATCTCTGAGACCAAGCAAGATTTTTTAGATTTATGTTATCAAAATTTATGTTATCAAAAGCACTTCTGCTGCCTGATTTGTATAGGTAGTCAATTTTTTAAAAATATCCCCGATCTGAAGTCCAAATAATATCGACAGAGAAAGGAAGGATGAATTTGGAGGGAGTTCACCTTATCATTATGAACCTGCTGATGGACAGTATGTCTGTGCCAGGACAGGAATTAGTTATTCACCAAATAACAGAGTAGTTCAGCATCTCTGTGCCTAAAACCTGCAAAAATCTAAAAGCATGCAGAGCAGGTACTGATCTGTATCAGTAGAGAGAATGCTCATTGGGGGGGGGTGTAGAGTCATAGATATGGTCTCAAAGAAATGATTATTCTAAGAGATAGCCTGAAAAACCTGGTTCAAGTTCTCCCTCTGACCTATGCTTGCCAAATAGTTATAAACAGGCAAGACAGGCTTCTAAACCTTACGAGATTTCTTAAGGGCCTAGAAAAGTATAAATCGCATTGGTAGAGGGATTCTGGAATTCCCTCACTCAAATAAAATCCTCTCTCTCTCTCTCCCTCTCTCTCTCTCTCTCTCTCTCTCTGTCTGTGTCTGTCTGTCTATCTGTCTGTCTGTGTCTGTCTGTCTCTGTCTCTTTCTTCCTGTCTCTTTGTGTGTGTCTCTCTGTCTGTCTCTGTCTCTCTCTTTCCTTCTCCCTTTCTCTGCCATTTCGCTCTTTCCTTCTCCTTCCCTTAGATATACCTGAACTGAACAGTAATCTACATACTTTTTACAATATTATTTTCACAATCTGCCATCTATATTTCATACAGATAAATTGTACAAGTATGTGAAAAATATAATGAACTTTCTCATAACAATTGGGTAGTATTTACATGTCATTAAAGGGTATATGATTTTGTTAGTGTGAGTACTCTTTCTACCATATAAGCCAGAAACCTTATACAGCTTAGTGGATGATGTAAAGGAGTTACTGTGACTAAAAAATGCATCATCCCCCTGTGACCCACCTGGTGAGGAACATCTCCAGATCTGGCTAGGCTGCACCCTGTTGTGGCACAGACATACTGTCCATTACCAGGTTCCTAATTATAAGGTATACTTCCTCCAAATTCATCCTTCCTTTCTCTGTCAAAGAGAATTCTCTGGACTTCAGATTGGAGATATCTATCCTTTTGAGCCACATGGATTTTTTTAAACATTTGGCTACCTATACAAATCAGGCAGCAAAAGTGCTTTTGATGATGTAAAGGTAAATGGCATGGGAAAAGAAATGATACTTCTCATAAGGAATGGAAGACATCTTAGTTATCCAAATCTTAATTAGAGATTCTGGTGCTGGACAAATTCATTTGAAATAGAGTGGGGCATGAGGTAGCTTGAGGGCTCAGTGGTCAGAGAACCAGGCCTGGAGATGGGAGGTCCTGGGTTCAAGTCTGGTCTCAGATACTTCTAACTGTGTGGCCCTGGGCAAATCACTTAACTCCCATTGCCTAGCCATTACTGCTATTCTGCCTTGGAACCAATATCAATTCTGAGACAGAAGGTAAGGATTTTTTTTTTAAAGAAAGAAATAGTGGAGGAGTCTGTAGGTAGGGTTCAATCATGCCCATCAAGCTCTGGGTAGACACAAGGCAGGATGACTGGAGGTTGTAGATTAGGAAGATAACAGTGAAATGGGAGAAGACAGAATTCCTTGAGGCAGAAGCCTGGCCCTAGGAAAGAGAAAGAAACCTTGTGGTGTCTCTTGGTTCAGGGTTGGTGAGCTGGAGGCCCAAACAAGGGAAGAGATTCTGAGGTTTTGACTTTGGTTGACTGGGAGAACGATGGTGCTTCCAACACAAACAGGAAAGTTGGGTAAAAGATAGATTTAGTAGGGAGATTAGAAGGTCAAAACTGAACAAGCTGAGTTGGAGTTGCCAGTGGGGCATCTAGGTAGAGATGTATATTTTGACTTCAACAAAGACACAGAATCTATGTAGCTTATTCAGTTGCAAGATGGGATCTACTGAGTAATAATTGAGATATCTCTAAGCCCAGCTATGATATAGAAAAACAAAAGGGCTCAATTTTCATCACCCTATGTTCTATCCATACCATGAGTCAGTCCTTCCACAATGCCAATTGTCATGAATGGCCTTGGCCAGGGTGCCAAGCAGTTGGAACATTACAGAGAAAAGAAATAGAGAAGTCATGAATGCTTTCCCTTCTGAGTGCTTTTTCCAGATTTCATTGTTTTAAAAAAAATTTTTTACATATGGTCAGCAGGTATCATACATTGTTCTTCAATGTCACTTTATATATATCCTTCATATTCATTATTTCTTATTAGTAAATTATATTCCACTATATTCTTAAACCCCAATTTATTAAGTCATTTCTTGATTTTTGGACACAAAGGATATTTCCAAGATTTTTGCTATTATGACTAAAATTTTCCAAGAATATTTTTATACAGATAACATTTTTATCCCTGTCAAAGTCATTCTTAGAATATAGCCCTAGTAGTGGGATCATGAGACCAAAAGGAAAGAGTAGCTTTGTAGATCTTTTACTGAATATTCCCAAATTGTTTTGTGAAAAGATTGCACCAATTCACAGCCCTACCAGCAGTAGAATAGGCTGCTCATTTCCCTACAAACCTGTCAGCATGAGGTTTTATTCTTCTACCTTTTCCTAGTTAATGGTATTCCAAAGTTGTATTACTATTTACTTTGATCGTTATAGAAATTAAACAATTTTCAGGTGTGTGAATATTTTCTTTTTTCAAGAGTTATAAGATCATATCCACTTTTCTCTTGAAAAATGAATATTATTGTCCTATAAATTTGTGAAAATACCTCATAGGTTCTGGATGTCACTTTTATCTGAAATATTTGTGGCAAAGATTCTTTCCCCACCCTGCTTTTGTCCCCATGTTTATTCCAGATGTCTAATTGCTCATCACTAGACACAGACTCTATTTTCATATAATCAAATGCAACTATTTTCTCATATATTTCCTTTAATTTGTTGCATAGATTTGTTGCATTCTTCCCTAGACCATAATTGTGATGGGTTCTATTTTTCTTAAATTTTATTGCATTTCTTATATTTAGACCATTAATCCACTTTAAAATTATTAGAATATGTGATCAAATCATAGTTCTTATACTATATGATTTGAGATATCTATATGTAGATATGAATGTAGATATATAGATATGCAATCCTATAAAACTGCTGTACAATTTTCTAAACTATTTTTAACTAATGAATGGCTCCTTTTCTCAGTATTTTATGATCCTGGAGTATTAAATAATAACTTATTATATACCTTTGGTTTTCCTGGATTAATGGCATCAGTTAGAAACAGAGCTACTCAACCAATCCATAAGGATCCTTGTGGAGCATATTGACATAGAAAACCACATATTAACATTATCTATATTCTAGTATATTTTATTTATTTTGTTAAATATTTCTCAACTCCATTTTAAACTGGCTCAGACCGTATCTGGGAGTGTTGTTGTTCTGCAGTCAGTTTGATACCTTTCTTTAATACCTCACTGGTCTAATTTCCTTTATTTATCTAAGATCAACTTATTGTTCTCTTTAAATTTGTTCCATATATACTTACATTCAAATATATGCTTCTTGTGAGAAGGGGTTGCTTCATTCTTTGTAATTTTATCTACACACCTAAAATAATACCAGGCACAAAATAGGCACTATTGTGATTTGAGACCTACAAGTAATATTCCCCCTGCCTTAAAAATTTTTTTTTAAACTAATTCCACTTGATTTTATTAGTATGCATACTTTTCAAAAATGGTTTTCTATGATTGACTATGATGGACATCCCATCAAATCTACAAATTAATTTAAGTATCATTATAATCTTTATGTTGACCTAACCTAACTATCCATATGTGGGAAGCCAATAAGAGAATAGATAAAAATTTGAGACTCCTCTTTTGACCTCTTTTGTGATCCTTGTGATTTCTTGTTGAAAAGTATTGTGGCCTTATTGAAAAGCTTTAAGTTCCTAGCAAACCTGAATTTAAAGGGTTAACACTGTTCCCCTTTGACCAGGAATGCAGCTGCCTGATATAGCCAAGGCCAAAACCTTAGTGGGGGCAATTCGACCCTGGGAGGAATACTCCCCAACTTGGCTTTCTGATAAGAACCCAGTCAAAATTCAGCCTTGGCCTTGGTCTGTTCTGGAGCCGATGAGACTTTTTGTGTTTTGATACAACATAATTTGTAACTTCTGCGCATCTGCAAAGTTTCGGGGCGGGGAGGGTTTCTTTTGTGTAAAATGAGTCTTTAAACATATATAAAAAACTTCATGCTCCTGGAGACAGAGCTGGAAGCATGAGGTAAAAGACAACGCCTGTGTCCCGTCCTTATTTCCTTATCAACTAAACTGTCCTTATCAGATTATCAGAGATTATAAAGAGATCTTGACATGCATATACATTATATATTGCTCAAATTATTTTTTTGAAATTAAGTGATTTATTCAAAGTGACAGAAAGTAGTGTCCTAGGTAGGATTTTAACCCAGTACTTTACCATACCATTACGCTATCTTTTATGCATTTTAATTAATTAATTCCACAATTATTTTTTAAGTACCCACCACTCTGTCAAATGCATTGTATAAGGTTGTAGAAATTGCATAATAGTTCACATTAATTTGGTATTCTCTTGTTTGCTAAGCATTTTCTGTGCTATCTGCTTCCCCAAGTGCCAGTTAGACTTGGGCAAAACAATTATTTTTAAGAATTTTATATTTCTTTTTCCAACAGTTTCTTCTGGGTTTTCTTTTAGAGAGTGATATAGATAGAAATGTAGATGATTTTTATGGGCTTCACAGAATCATAGAATTTGAAAGTTGGAAGGGACCTCAGAAGCTAGTTAATCCAACCCACACACAAAAGGAGTCCCCATCATGACATACCTTATGAATGATTGTCTAGTCTCTGCTTAAAGACTTACAGATAAAATCAGTTGCTTCTGTCAAAGAAGCAGTATGACAAGCATGATTAGGAACATGGAAATATGGGTATCATATTTTACTAAGGCCATTTTCTGTATCTATTGACACAATCACATCATTTTAATGTTGTTTTTAAAAATTAATGATTATGTACTAATTCTTTAGGGTTGAACCCTATAGAGTTCAGATTAACTGTGATAAAATGGGGAATCATCTCTGAAAACAACCAAGCTCTACCATCCTAGTTTCTTTGAAATTTTGAAATCCTCTAAATAGAGTTCATCTTGGAAAATTCATTTAGTAACATGAGTTGAGATTCACCTCTGTTGTGATGAAAATTTCTAAATTCAGCTTCTTCACTTAAATGGAGATACAGTGCATTTAAACATCCTTTTGCTGGTTCTCTTGGGACCTCTTAGCACAAGAACTGACTTTTCCTTCATGGCATCTGAGAACGTGCTATGAACACTCCTAGTGCATATTCCAAGAAATCTTGATTTCTCTTCCCAACATTTTAGCACATAGAATTACTTTTGTCTATTATACTCCTCCACAAATCCCACTGAAACCCACTGGCCAAGATCAAAAATAGCCTCATATAAAGCAACCATCAGAAAACATACAGTGGGTGAAAGTAGACTCATAAGGATAGAGACAATATTATTTATATTATCCTTCCCTATCTACTGTTGATTAGGACTAAATTTAAATGATCCAATTTCTAATATGTCTAGAATCATTTTTTTTATCATGTAAACTATACTGATCATTTAATTATTGTAATTATCTTCAGAAGGATTAAGGTATTACAAAATAGCAGTGCTTTCTTACAGGTAAGCTGATCTATTCAAATAATATAGGTGTTGGGCATTCATACTCCCCTTTTGGGAAATAACATCACCATGTATATTATTACCCTTTTCCCTCATGTCAAGCATCTTTAAACTACAATTATTTTCCAGCGAAATGTAGCCTTTCCATTGTCAGAATTAATTAACAGTGGAGTGGTAGACAGCCAGGTGATCATTGATAATATACTACGACATACTTACACCCTCTAGAAATCTTAAAGCAATATACCTATCTTGAATTTCCTCTATTCTTCATCTTATAACACCCCAAGGCACAATACACTGTAGCCAGAATCCATGCTGTTGGAAACTCCATCAAGAAATAAATAAAGCTAAGTTCTTTAACTTACATAGTGATAGAAATGGGCAGATCAGCAGGTCTACAAAAAATGGTTAAACAAAGAGATTTCCCTTTTTAGTTACTAAGGGGGCACAGTGGATAAAGAATATGAGCCTGGGAAATAAGCATAGAGATTTTAATCAGCATCATGCATTATGCCCTAATGTTTGGCTGGGAATTTTCTTAATATATTCAAACTCCACTCTCCCTTTATCCTTGCCTTCTTCTAAGGGGTTTAGAATAGGGAAGCAGTGGTTTCAGTCCTGATATATGCGGGCACTTCAGAAGAACAGAAATGACATTAACTGGATTCATGAATAAGTAAATATATGCTTAAAGCATGCACTAGAAGTCCATTCCTTCTTACTTGGGTTTTACCCTCTTGGTCATCTATGTCAGCAATGCACAAAGGGTAGTCTACTGACCCCTGAGGGTAATACCTAAGACTCTTTAAGAGGATCTACAAAGTCAAAATTATCTCCACAATAATACTAAGTCTATTTATTACTTAAATGTTACAAATACTACTTATATGTTATTTATATGGTCCTCATGAAGAAGTTTCACAGTATTTTTAAGAGTATTAAGGAATCCTGACACCAAAAAGTTTGAGAACCACCAACCTACACAATCATCTTCTGTAAGCCTACCTGCTTCATAAGAGAAATTTTATCAGCTTATTTTCCAGTCTAGGGGACAGTGGATAGAACTCTGGGCTTCGAAGCAGAAAGACTCATTTTCATGAGTTCAAATCCAGCTTGAGATACTTACTAGCTATGTGACCTTAGGGAAGTCACAACCCTCTTGGCCTCAGCTTCTTGTCTGCAAAATGAGCTGGAAAAGGAAATGGCAAACCACTCCCTTATCCTTGCCAAGAAAACCCCAAATGGGGTCACAAAGAGTAGGTCATGACTGAACAACAATTTTCCAGTCTAGATAAAAGTACCTCAGCCTGACTTCATCTTCTCCCTACATTCTCCTCCTGATATCTCATTTTTCATTGTAGGGAATTCTTGTCTTATATTTAAAGATTTTTTCTTCCTAGATCTAAGAGGAACAATAAGAGAAGAAAACACTGAGTAGAGACTAACCAATTCTTGCCTGACCTTTGCCCCTGCTGATACTTGCCATAGTTTCAACTGAGCCAAAATGGAGATGGAAGGAGTGGAATGCCCAACCCTGGTCAAGACACAATTTTCAGGCACCTGGCTAAACCTGTTTCTAATAATGATGATAATAATGATTCTATACCCCTTTGCAGATTTCCTGGCATTTTATATGCACAATCTCATTTGATCCTCATAATAACCTTGTGAGATAGGCAATACAAACACTATTATCCTCATTCTAATGATTGATTTGTCCCAAGTCTTATGAATTTCTGCAACAACAAGGTAAGGCAGTGGAAGCCCAAGACAAAATTGGCAAGGAGCTTTGATATCTTTTTGTACCTCCCTTTATTGTTTCTCTGTCTTTGCCAAGGCATAAAACCCCTTCTCCTTTAAGTAAGGTTAGATCTGATGATAGCTTTTAGAACTGGAAGAGACCTTTCAGATTCAACACCATCATTTTGTAGTTTAAAAACTGAGAAGTAAGGAGGAAAGGAGCCTTGCTAAAGGTCTTATGGAGTATTTAGTGACTGACATGGAACCTAAGAACCATTATACCTAGACTAGACCTCTGTCTACTATCATTATTATTCATTATCTCTAATTCAGAGATTCTTAAGCATTTTTTTTGGATCTCTTCAGCTATAAAAAATTTATGTATTTATTTTAAGAAAATAACCATGCCATGAGGATTCCATTCAATATTCTAATGCAGTGATTCCCAAAGTGGGCACTACCGCCCCCTGGTGGGTGCTGTAGTGATCCAAGGGGGCAGTGATGGCCACAGGTGCATTTATCTTTCCTATTAATTGCTATCAAAATTTAAAAAAATTAATTTCCAGGGGGCTAAGTAATATTTTTTCTGGAAAGGGGACAGTAGGCCAAAAAAATTTGGGAACCACTGCTCTAATGCATGAATGTTACAGACTCAGTTCTATGAGTCAAAATAAATAAAATATCTAATACGAATCAGTCTTTATTGTGTCAACCAGAAGCATCAAAAATGCAGCAAGTGGCCTTGGGGCTGAACCAGATTAAAATTGAGGAATATTTGACAAAAATAAATGAAACTACAATAGAACATAAATAACATTACTATATCATTTTCTGAGTTAAGTTGTGGCCAGCAGGGTAAGGAAGGCTTAATAGCTCTTATTTCTTTTTGAGTTTGATACTGCTGATCTAGACATATTCATTAGTCAATATATGAATTATTTTTTTTCTGGTGAAATAAAAATGATTATAGAGTGGGACTTATTCATAAATATGGTACAATACATTGGATGTGTATTTGGAATAAAAAAATCCAAGTTTCAAATTCCATCTCTTGCTCACTACCTGATTTGCCCAGGGAACTCACTCAATCACTCACCTTTCAGTGGCCTCATCTCCAAAATGAAGGGTTTAGAATAGCTTCTAAGCTCCCTTCCACTCCTAAACCCATCTCTTGTGTGAGCCAGGCCAGGCTTTTGGAAGCAAACATTACTTTGTACCATAGTCTGAGTTTAAAGGATACAGTTTCCAACAAACTAGCTTTTGCTCCCAAGCAATTAATTGTGCATTAAAATTTGGGGAGGGAGGAATTTGGGAGAAGGGATCATGTGCTATACCAAAAGAAAAAATGATTTAATAAATTAATATTTAAAAAAACTAAAACATTATATATTGGGAAAGTAGAATAGACAGCCTAGTAAATAGTGCTACATTCTCATTGTTTAATTCCTTACATTTATATAACATTTTATGATGTTTTTACAATCATTGTCAGAAGGCAGTTGTGTCTTTATGAAATGGGCACTGGATTGGATTAGGAATCTTAGGATCGCAGTATTATAGATTTAGAGTTGCAAAGACCTTCAAGGTTATCTGGCCCCCATTTTGCAGTTGAGGAAACGGAAAGAAGCTAGGTGACTTACCCAAGGTCAAACAGAATCTTTGAGGGTTTTAGTTTCTTCATCCCTAAAATTAAGAGATTAGACTAGATGACCTTTGAGTTCTAAATAGAGAGATGATGCTATAAACTCCAAAATGGGAAAATTGCATTAGATGATCTTTAAAGTTTCTCCCTGCTCTAAATTACTTTTTCTCACATGTATCTTACTATTAACCTTGTGATATGGCTAATATGACTGTCCCTATTTTACAGGGGAGGAAACTCATGCCCAGAGAAATTTAAGTAACTTACAGTCACATAGCTGGTGACAGAGCCAGGAATGGAAATCGGTCTCCATTCCTAGCATCATCAGAAAAGGCAGTCCCTAACAGAATGAAATGCTTAAGATGTTACTTAGTCTGGGATGGAAACTTTCAGTCCCAACTGTTCTAGTCCTTCTAGGGTATCCATAGAATGGCATTAATAATGATCTAGGTGGTCTCTTCCATCAAACAACATCTAAGTTGGTGATTTGTGAAGGCACTTGACTGACATCCCTGCGGTATGCACTATTCCAGGTACTCTTTCCAAGATGAGGAGGACATGTTTATGGTGGTAGATCTCCTTCTGGGTGGTGATCTGCGTTATCACCTGCAGCAGAATGTCCGCTTCCAAGAAGACACGGTGAAACTCTTCATCTGTGAGCTCTCCATGGCACTGGAGTACCTCCAAGGTCAACGCATCATACACAGGTCAGTTGTGGGCATTGGTTCTGGACTTAATTCAGAAGCTGACATTCAAGATTACAAGGATCAGAGCATGGAGTCTGAACATTTACTGAAGGGCCACAGAGAGGATGGCTAGATGTCTCAGTTGGTAGAGCTCCAGGCCTAAAGACAGGAGGTCCTGGGTTAAAATATGGCCTTAGGCACTTCCTAGCTATGTGACCTGGACCAAATCTTTTAACCCCAATTGCCCATTGCCCTTACTGCTCTTCTGCTTTGGAACCAATATTTAGTATTGATTCTTAAACAGAAGGTAAGGGTTTAAAAAAAAAGCCACAGGGTACCTGATCTTGGAAAGATACTACACAGAGCTCAGTAACCCTATCACTTTAGCTGGTTTTCTACTGGGCATTAACAATGTTAGTGGATGACAGTGTCAGGCCTAAGGACCAGAGAGAGAGAGGAACTAATGAAAGGGAAGAGAGAGCATTCTTTAAAATGAAAAGAACACCAATAGTAAATCACTCTAAAATTATAGTCAGAATTTAATTTTTATTTGTTTATTTTTGTTACATTTTAAGTTTTGAGCTGTCTTCTTTCCTCCCTCCCCAATCCTGTCCTAGCAAAGGCACCATTTGACCAAAAAAAATTTATGTATATGTGAAACCATATCATATTTCCTTCTATTTATCAATTCTTTTTCTGGAGGAAGATACTCTATTATTTTTCAAACAATATTACAGTTGCTGCATACAATGTTTCTCTTGGTTCTGTTCATTTCCTCTTCATAATTTCATGTAGGACTTTCCATGGTTTTTGTTTTGTAAATTAATGTGCTCATCATTTTTTACCAAGCACAATATTCTATCACAATCATAAGCCACAATTTGTTTAGCCATTCCTCAATTGATAGGCATCCCCTCCATTTCCAGTTCCTTGCCACCACAAGGAGAGCTGCTATAAATATTTTAGAATATATAGGTTCTTTTCCTTTTTCCCTGATCACCTTGGGAAACAGACCTGATAGTGGTATTGCTGGGTCCAAGGGCATACACAGTTCTATAACCCTTTGGGCATAATTCCAGATTGTTCTTTAAATCAGTTCACAGTTCCAAGAGTGTGTTGGTGTCTCCATTTTTCCATGTAATCTCTAGTATTTCATTTTCATAAAAGAGATAGAGACAAAGAAAGGGAGAGGGAAGAGGAGAGAGAGAAAGAGAAAGGGAGAGAGGGAGGACTTTTTAAAAATCTTACAAAATACATTTGCAAGTTTTTGGAAAACAGTTTGATCTGTATTTCATTTTGATAAAGATAAAAGAATAGAAGAAGGGGACAAAGGAATAGAAAAGAATAATTTAAGTTTTAGAAATACATTAATGAGATATTCTAAAACCAAAGAGTTTAATCTGTTATTGATAGAGGGAAAAGGGAAAGAAGGAGAGAGGAGATAAAAGGAAAGTGGTTTGTATTTCCAGAAGAGGAAGGATGCTCTCAATGCTTTGAAGTGGCTACTATTCCTTAAGTTAACCATTAGTGTTTTATACTGTGTAATAAGCGCAGGAGAAACAAATTATATACTCTTACCTCAAAGAAGATTACCAATCAGTTTAAGAAGAGGTAGACTAGTTAGCACAATTAGCCAAAAATCTAATAATATTAATTAGCCACTTTTCTAGTGCTTTTTTACATTATCTCAATGGATCATTGCAACGAGTTTATGGGGCAGGAAGTACAATTATTATTATCTTCCTTTTACAAATGACAAAACAGGGGACTTGAGAGACTGAGAATTTACCACAATTGTCTCACAATTATTAATTGGCTAAGGCAGGATTTCAACTTAGTTCTCAGTCTGACTACAGGTCCAGTGTTGCTTCTCTTAAAAAGTCCTGAAATGAGCACATCATGAAAAGCATTACTAGCTACATCGGTAAGAAAGGGAAGCCTGCAAATGCAATGCTTTCACTTTGAACACCTAATACTTGGTTGAAGAACATTTCTTTGTCTTTTGTGGCCACCGTTTTTCTTTCATTTTTTTAATTAAAAAAAAAACCTTATCTTCCATCTTAAAATCAGTATTGGGTATTGGTTCCAAGGCAGAAAAGCAGTAAGGGCAAGGAGATGAGGGTTAAGTGACTTTCTCACAGTCACACAGAAGGGACATATCTGAGGTCAGATTTGAACCCAGGACCTCCCATCTCTAGGCCTGGCTCTCAATCAGTCACCTAACTGCTCCCTATTTTTCCTTTTAGACAATTCTGAAATGATTGCTTGGCTAAGAAATGGAAATTTGTACATTTGCTAAGCTTATCAGTAGCAAAATGGACTGAGAAAAAGCAACATTAATATTTCTTACAACAATCCTGTGAAATACTTGAAGTGTTATCATACTCATATGATCAATGTAGGAAACTGAGGCAGATAAGGGGTTAAAAAACTTGCCCACAGGCATAGCTAGGGAGTGACTGAGGCAGTTCTCCAACCCAGGCCTGTGGATTCTCTCTTTAACCAGCCCTCTTTCCCCTCTTCTTCATTACTTTTCACCATGAGGAATATGAACTTTCATTCCTGGTATCATCACAATAAGTAGATGAGCCCCCTGATCTAAAGTCACTTTAAACCTGACCTCTTGTTCTAGCTGGGTTTCTTCTGACTAGCAGTGGCTGGTTAAAAAACATTCTTTTTGTCAGATGGAATTTGCCCCTATTGTCTTTTGTCTCATTCATTATCCCAAGAAAATTGCCAACTACCTTCTGAAGCTTTGGTTGCTGACAATGTAAAAATCGGGAAGGACAAGTCATTATGTGAAGCTTGGCAGTGCCTCAAAACACTTAAAAATTTTTTTTCTTTATAACACAGAAACTATTTTCATTTAGGTTCCATGCATATTCTCTGTCTTTTTCTGTCTCTATTTCTCTGTCTCTCTGTCTGTCTGTCTCTCTCCCTTGTTCCTTCTCTGTCTCTGCCTGTTCCGCTCTCTCCCTTTTCTCCCTTTACCTCTTTTTCCTCCTTCTCTCTCCATCTCTTTCTCTCCCTCTCCACCTCTCTCTCCTACCTCTCTCTCTCATCTCTCTATTCCCCCTCTCCCCTCAGTACTGCCTCTCCCCTCTCTCTCTCCTTTCCCCACCTCCATCCCTCTCTCCTCTCTCCCTTAAGTCGTCAAATATTGATTTTTTTTAACCCTTACTTTCTGTCTTTGTAACAAATCCAAGAGAGATGGTCAAGGGCTAGGCAAATGGGGTTAAATGCCTTGCCCAGGTAAGAAGTCCACTTGGAGGCTTCAAGTCAAATATCTCTTGAGTATTTATTATGTGTCTTGCATTGTGCTCAGTGATGGGGCACAAAGTTTGTAAGAGCAACGAGTTTCACTGCCTTTGAGAAGTATATATATTTGTCTGTCTCTGACTTGGTTTCCATTCTATTCCTTTTTATCTCCCTTCACCTACCTCTGATTCAACTTGGGCTGTTAATGGGTTAGAATAAGAGCCCAATTCCAAGTTTCTGCATTGGCTCTCCCCCCACCACAGGGGCGTTCTGCCCCATTACCTTGGTCTTTTGGTTCCTCCGAATACCTGCAAGCCTCAGATCAAATCCTACCTTCTGGGGGAGACTTTTCCTATTTTCTGCCTTCATCTGCCCTATATATATCCTGCATATACCTAGTTATTCACATGCCCTCTTCCCCATTACAGTGTGAGGGAAAGTACTGTTTTTGCTTTTCTATGTACAGCTCTTATCAAAAGTACCTGACTTAAAAATACATGACTGCAGAAATAAAGAAATGAGTATATTTGATGTTTTAAATCTTCCTCCCTTCTCCATTCCTCATAAAACCAACATTACTGCTGCTTTCCAGCCTATTTGTGTTGAACTTCCTTCCAGTGAAATACTTCATTTAATTCCATTCCAACTCCAGTAACCAAGACATCATGCCATTGGCTTGCAGGAGAAGAACTTTCTGCTAAGAACTATGCGATAGACATGAAGAAAGGGGTACATCTATGACCCCTGTCCTCAAAGAGCTTATAATCCAGTGTAGTAAGAGTAAACTCCTATATTTGAGGTTGTACATTTTTAATAAGTTGGTCTGGGTCCAAGTTTCAGGGTTGCCACTGACTCCCTGTATGATCTTGGGCAAATCACATCATTTCTCTGCATTTCACTTTCCTCATCTATGAAGTGAGAGGTTTAAACCCTCCCAAAGTCATCATCTTGTCCCAAATCCTATTAGATGTATGAAGGAAGAAAGTTAAACTGATTGAAAGGAATGTAGGGTCCACTAAGCTGTTCATAAGGATGCCTGTGGGCCATATATTGACTTAGAAAACCTTATGTGTTTATATAGTTCTTTTTTCATTAATATATTAAAAGTAGATAGAAATTATATTTAATCTGGTTCTGGCTACACTTGCTAGTGTTGCCAGCCACCCATTTGACCCCTTTGCAATGGAGATTCTGTAAAGAAAGAGTTCAATCACAGTTGAAGGAGTAGCAGGGGTGGCATGCCATAGTAGAAAGAGGTTTGAGAACCAGAAAGCTTGGGATCTAGTCCCATTTCTGCCTCTTACTAGCTGTATGATCCTGGTCCAATCATTTTATTTCTTTGGCACTCAGTTTCTTCATATTCTAAAGTGACAAAGTTAGAATGTTGTCATTCAGTCGCGTCTGACTTTTCGTGACCCATCCCTTTGGGGCGTTTTCTTGGTAAAGACACTGGAATAGTTTGCTGTTTCCTTCTCCTGCTCATTTTAGAAATGAGGAACTGAGACAAACAGGGTTAATGGACTTTCCTGGGGTCACATAGCAAATAAGTGTCTGAAGTCAAATTTGAACTCAGATCTTCCTGACTTCAGACCCAGCACTCTATCCACTGCCCCAATGGATGATCTCTACAAGGAAGAAGTGATCTCTAAAAATGCCTTCAAACTTTAATATTCTTTATTTTATGTAGGTCAACCTTTAATAGAAGGGCATTTCTTAAATCCAAATCTTTATTTTCTTTAGTCTTTCTGAAGGCCATGGGAAAGGGTAATAACCAATAACTTCTGAATTTTTCTCAGTTATATATTCTTGTGAAATTTTTGTTCTCATTTTTTGTTTTCAAGATTTTCATTGTCAAAACATTTGAGATAGCTCTTCAGTAAGTCTTCAAAGACAGTATAAATTTCCAATGTTTCCACCCTGACTTTCTCTTTTTTTTTTACTTTAATTCAAGTAATGAAGATGAAAAATTTAGAAAAGTGCTTATTGACTTTCCCCCCCCAAAAAACCCTTAAGGACAACTAAATTAATTACAATCACTCCCTTAGGAGTTCTCCTGCCTGGTACGCTGATCACAATGAGCTCTCTGAAGAATGGTTTTGAAAAACTAATTACTACAGTTAAACACAAATGGATGAATTTCTATTAGTGTCTTCATGTCCAATTTTGAGGAAATTCAATGAATAGTTTGGGTACATGGGATGAGCTGTCAAACATTGTTGCATCAAAATCACATCACAACAAGTGTTTGGCCCTTTCTTCTCCTCCAAGAAGCATCAGACACTAATAAAGTTGTAACTTTGGGGGTTTTTTAATCTCGAATGAACAATAAAATTTTATTAGGTAAATAATTGTCCTGGGAGGGAACAGAAAAAGTTCACTTGAAAGTGAAACAAAAAATCAAAAAATGGAACTAGAAATTTTAGAGAAACATAGTATATATATATATATTTTTTTAAAACAAGATAAGTTTTTTGCCTTTGATATCACCCTTTTCTACTCTGAAACAGTAAGATCGTGCTCATGGTGTTATAACTTTAACTCTGTCTAGATTTTCTGAAGGACACAAATGATGCCTCCTTCTAAATTAGAAGAGGAATAGACCTCCATCCTCTCCCATATCAGGCTTTTGGAGGAATTCTGATGTAGGCAGCCAGTGGAAAGTTATTTGACCCCCAAATCTGCTCTTTCATTAGCCCTATGATATCTCAGAGGAACCTTTTATATTGACCTCGGAACCTTGAAGTGATGCATTTCAATGGTTGACCTTTAACTGTGGGAGAGTGATTCCTTTGGTACAGGGAACTCCAGGTTGGAAAATTTCTTCTCCCAAAATCCATGTGAACATGTCCTCTACAACTTATAGTTGTCAATGTAAATTAGCATCTTCTCAAGGCAGCTAGATGACCCACTGGATATTTTGTTGGCTCTGGAGTCAGGAGGACCTGAGTTCAAATGAGATCTCTGACACTATGAGCAGAGTGACCCTGGGCAAGTCACTAATCCTGTTTGCTTCTGTTTCCTTACATAGAAAATGAATTGGAGAGGGAAATGTCAAACCACTCTAATATCTTTGTCAAGAAAACCACAAATGGGGTCATGAAGGGTCAGACAGAACTGAAATGACTGACCAAATGACTGACCACTGGAACTGACAGTCTTAAAAGAATTGCCTAGAACCCTGAGAGGTTAAGTGTGTGGACTTAGTTGTTTAAAAAAAAACTCTTGTTCTGAGTGTAAGTTGTACTAAAGCCAATCAGATTTCCATATGACATCTGGCACCAAAATGGTGAGCCCTCAGGAGCAGAGGGCATAAGCTTCTTTACCAGCATCAGTGGATCTAGCCCCAGGAGATGTTTCACTTCCAGCCTGAGAAAATTAAGGAGATCCAGTCTCCAAAGAGGAAAGGGCAATAATATACAATATCTTACCTTGAGCTAACAAATAATTACCCCTCGTCATAAAATCACAAATTGGATGTCAGTTAATTAATTTTATATTTCTAGAACAATAGTCTTTCTGGACAACCAAGTTTTCCAGATACCTTTTATAAAAATTGAAGTCTTAACCATTATTGATGAAATATATTTATTTTGTATACTTTTTCCATCTAATCCTTTCTCTTTAGTCTTTCAGTAGACAATTCTTGCCATCATTAGTTTGCCTAATGAAAAAGTCTAATCCCCCTTCCATGTGTCAGCCTTTCAAATACTTGAAGACAGTAATTACGTTTCTCCTAAGATTTCTCTTCTTCTAAGCTAGACATCCCATCCCATCCTATTTAACGTGCATTTATTAAGTACTTACTTATACAAGGCATTGCAGAAGGTCCTGAGGATACAGAGATAAAATAAAAAACAGTCCCTACCCTCACAGCTTATATTTTGGGAAGGAGAGGAATGGTTGGGGAAACAGTATAAAAAAGCTGTTTCTAAACACTCTAATTTGAGGTCAGAGGATCTAGGGCAGTGGTTCCCAAACTTTTTTGGCCTGTCGCCCCCTTTCCAGAAAAAATCTGACTTAGCACCCCTTGTCACATACTATTACTGCCCCCTTACAGTTATTCACCGCCCCCAAAAGCACCTGTGGCCATCACCACCTCCCTGGATCGCTGCAGCACCCACTAGGGGGCGGTGGTGCCCACTTTGGGAATCACTGATCTAGGGTGAATCAGAAAACAATCCATGCAGGAAATGGCACCTGAGCTGAGACTTTAATGAAACTATAAATTCTAAGTGACTAAGGGGGAGGAGAGAATGTCTTCCAAACTTTTGAGCTAGCGTGGGGAAGAACCCAGAAGCAAGAAGACAGAATGAGTGTTCGGGCAATAGCATATAGGTCAGAATGGGTGTAATATAAAGTTCATGACAGGAAATAGTGTCTAGACTGTGATGGACTTTAAATGCTAATCTGAGATGCTTAATTTTTATCCTAGAGTCTCTTTAGAACTCCTAAAGATTCTATATTTTGGCAGCTATGTGGAACAAGGATCAGAGTGGGGAGAGATAGAAAGCCAGCAATCCAATTAATCAGGAAGATTCTGGAGAGAGTGATGGATTTGGAAACAGGATCTGAGTTTCCAGAGAAAGATCTGAGTATGAATTCTGCCTCAGACATTTAGGAGCTCTGTGACCCCAGGCATATCATTTAACAACTCTCAACTTCCATTTCCTTATCTAAAAAATGAGGCTAATGATGGCAAACTGTTTCACAAAGTCATTTTGATGATCAAAGGAGAGATTTGATAAGCTACTTATGAACGTCAAAGTGCTAGTAAAACTAGAAATTAATATTCTTATCCAATTGAGAAGTGATAAGAACATTAATTAGGGTGGTGGCCATGTGAGTGGAGAGAAGGGGGCAGACACAAGATATGATATGGAGATAACAGCAACAAGGCTTAGCAACTGATTGGAGATGGTTAGGTTGTGAGTGGTGGAGGGAAGAGTCAAGGATGACTCACTCCAAGGGCACATACTTTAGTGGCTAGAAGGGAAATCAGAGGCTTGAATAGCCCTAATTAAACCTCAAAGGACATGATATTCAGTGTCCTCACTTTCCTATTTGACTTTTAGGGAATTCTGGTAGCCACCTTTGAGTACTTGCAGGGCTCCCACATGGAAGAGAGATTAGCTTTGTTCTCCCTCCTTCCTCAGAAGGAAGAACCAAGAGCAACAGATAAAAGCTGTGAAAAGGCTGATTTAGGTTCAACTAACAATCAGCTATCCAAAAGTAGAAGCAGCTGCCTTGAGAGAAAGTTCCCAGTCATTAGAAGTCTACAAAAAGATATTCTAAAATAATTAATTAAATAAATGCATTTTTAAAAGTTAAAAAAATAAATCTACTAAAAGGGTTTGCAAGACAACTTGTAGTAGGCTATGTGCCAGACAGTATACTAAACACAAAGACTAGAAAACCATGTTGAGGTCTTGAAGAGAGTTTTTTTAATTGGGCCTAGGCTGGACCCAGTAGGCTCTTCCAAAATCCTTGCAGTACTAAGATTATGGGATTATTGTGTGTGTAGTGTGTGGAAATGAGAACTGCAAAACTATTGCTCTTTTATTTGATTGCATAAACTATGTTTGATTGACCATCCTTGCTGAGTTAGGCATTCTCCCTTTTTTAAAAAAAAATCTGCAGGGATAGTTAGGTGGCTCAGAGAATAGAGAATGAGGCCTGGAGATGTAAGGTCCTGAGTTCAAATCTAGCCTCAGATAGTTCCTAGTTGTATGACCCTAGGCAAGTCACTTAATTTCCATCACTTAGGTCTTGCTGCTCTTCTGCCTTGGAACTGATTCTTAGTATCCATTCTAAGATAGTAGGTTAGGATTTTTTTAATTGTGCAAATAACTCTTTCTGGAGAACATTTTCTTTTTAGTTCCTTTTTTCAGAGTCTGTGCATCTTCCCTCATACAAATGGTTCATAAACCTGGCAAGTTTTCTCTCTCCAATTTCTCTAGCCGAAAGGGGCTATGTTATACTAGGAGACAAAACGGTAAGGTAGTAATGAGGGTATTAAGTTGATGCATTCCCATTCTGCACCTGCTCTCGAGCTACCAAATAATGAATGAGTATGAATTACACCTCTGAAAAGGAAAATCAGCCTTCCCTGTATTATGCATCAGGTCGTTTAAAAAATGAGGGCTGAAACATCCATTTTCACCCAAGGCTACTTACACATTTAGGACCAGGAGTCAGTGCAGGTTAGCTCAACTAGGTCATCCTGCTCCTTAAATCATTTTAGTAAGAGTAAGAGGTTTGGTGGATGTAAGGACTTTGACTGTTTCAAATCAAATCTCATTGTTTATTAGGAGGCTTCATGGTACAGTGAAAAGACAGGTGGTTGTGGTTTAAATCCTGGCTCTGCACATCCAACTTGAGTGATCTTGAGGAAGGCAATTAGCCTTTCTGAGCCTCAGTTTCTTCATCTGTAAAATGAAGTCATTAGATGACATAAAATCCCTTAGAGTCCTAAATCTATGCTCCTATTCATGTTACAGGAAAGCTCTTAGCAAATAAATGATCTAGATTTTTTTTGGGGGGCTATAGGCTTATAGAATGTTGAGCTGGAAGGGGCTCTCTGTTAGGGTTAAGAATCCAGGAAGAAGGCAGACAATGGCTACAGGGAAAAATATAACCAGAAGTGTGTTGATAAATATTTTCACAACTCAAAAGAAAAAACATATATGTGTAGATATATATGTACAATGGACTTTTAAGTTCAATCTGCATGATTATTCACTATCTCTTTGGTCTCAACAACAACAAAACAGTAAATGAAGCCCTTAATTAAAGAGTTCAATGATTTCTAAGGCAAAAATTCTCACAAAGGAATTTTAACAATGGCTTTCAGGAGCAGGTCTGAGCTGATTCCTATTCGGGAAACAAACATTTTTTGCAGCAGTCTATAATTACAAATTACTTCCAGGTTATGAAACAGTTTCTAAACTGAGGCACAAACTTTACAAAACTCAGGTCTCCCTTTCCCCCAATGGGGAGCATATACCCAGTGGTGCTGAGGCCCCCCCAGAGACCTCCATCCCACTTTCCCAGAACTGAGAGATACAATGCCTTAAAATCAAGATAAAGTTTATTAATGAAGGACATATATATACACATGGGAGCGAACTGGTCTAGTACCAATAAGCACTGAAAAGTATGGTTGACTAGCAGTTACTTTTATAATTCTTAGTGAAGGGAGGCAGGAATGAGGCTAGAAAGGGTCTTTCCAGGGAGGGATATGGGGTAGAGTTGGAGAAGAGTTCCCAGAAACCAGGTGATGGATTCCCACATATAAGAGGAACAAAGGCATCTCTGTTAAATATATTTAGCACAAGACAGCAAGTGGCTCAGCCTCAAGGTTTTCAGCAATATAATGACCCACTGAGTCTTAGGGCCAGATGGCCCATAGTTGAGGCCAAGTGATAAACTCAATCAGAGATAGTCTGGGACCAGACATGTTTACACAAAGCCCAAGGACGTTTGGCTAGCTCATCCTAGAGAGACTGTTAGAACCGGTATGGAATGAGTCAGTGGCTGATGGACTTCAGCCAGGCTGTAATTTTCAAAGACAGTTAGTTTCTTCAGGTTACTCTGGGGCATAAAGACAATCAATTTCTTCAAATCACTCTGAGTTCCAGGTAAACAGAGTCAGTCTTACACCTCTTCATCACACACAGAAGGGCAACTCTAGTATATCAAGATAGTTATCTAGATAATTTACACAAGTTCAAGACACCCTTTTGAGGCTAAAGATCCTTGTCTGAAAGAGTGATATGAGATCCAGCACTTGGACATGTGTGTGAAAAAACATGGAAGTAGTTTTGAATAACTGAGTGAAGCAGAATAGGAGGGGGGGTGGGGAGGCAGAGAGAGAGAGACAGAGATAAGCAGAGACAGAGACAGACAGAAAGACAGAGACAGAGAAAGAGAGCGAGATAGAGAAGAAACAGAGAGAGACAGAGAAAGAAGAACAGAAAAAGAGAGACAGAGAAAGATAGAAAGACAGAAAGACAGAAACAGAGAGAGACAGAGAAAGAGAGACAGAACAAGAGAGAAAGAAAGAAATGGAAAGAGAAGAGAGACAGAGAGAGACAGAGAAAGACAGACAGAAAGAAACAGAAAGAGAGAGACAGAGAAGAGACAGAAAGTCAGAAAGAAACAGAGAGGAGGGAGAAAGAGAAAGAGACATAGAAGAGAGAGAGACAGAAAAAGAGAGAAAGAAAGAAACAGAGAGAGAGTCAGAGTCAGAGAAAGACAGACAGAGAGAAAAAGAGAGAATAGCACAATGGAGAAACAATATAACGTAATGATAGGACACTGGAACTTGAAGTCAGAAAAACCTGGCTCTAAATCCTGGAAGCAGCGGTTGGTGCAGTGGATAGAACTCTGTGCCTGGATTTAGAATAGACCTGAGTTCATATTCAGCCTCAAACTGCTCTAGCTGTGTGATCCAGGACAAGTCATCTAACTTCTGCCTGCCTAAGATTCCTCAACTATGAACTGGGGGTAATAATCATACCTGGTTGTTCTAAAGATCAACTGAAACAACTTTTGTAAAGGGATTCACATAGTGCCTGACACATTATAGGCTCTTAATAAATGTGTATTTTCTTTCCCTTTCCCTTTCTAGCTGTGTGACTAGGTAAGTCCCTTCATTTCTCAGGGCTTCAGTTTTTTCCCCTGAAAAAATGAAGGGACAGGGCTAGGTGGCCTATAAGTTCTTTTCCAGCTCCAAATCTATCATTGAATTCCTGTACCATACTAGAAAGTAAATGTAAATAAAAAGCATAGAAGAATAGAGACTTAGAGAGATTCAATGTTCAGTCGGTGAGTATTGAGTTATGGCTGTAAGGGAGGTGGGCCCTAAATCAAGGCAGAGGCTACTGTTCCCCACTAATGTAGCTGATCAGATAAGTACTAATCCCCATGGAAACACCCTAATATCTAGACATGGTGCTAATAAGAACTAGCAGATGGGCACATGAGAATGGCATCATTCTGGGCTCCTGATAACCTCTATAATAAAGTAAAGGAGAGTGCTCAGGGAGAAGAAATCAGCTGACTGGGAGTTTGGGTGTGAGTACAATTAGTACTGAGTGGTAAAATACTTCTGAGAATATGTGAGCATATCCACTATCACCTGGTAAATAGTACAACCTCCTCAGTTTACAAATGAGGGAAGTAACATCTGCTAAGTTTACAAATGAGGGAAGTAACATCTGCTAAGGGGGAAGTGACTTGCCCAAAGTCACTCAAGAGCTTGATCTAGAGCCATGGGCAACTGATTGTGTAGCTAATGATCTCTCTGGTGTACAGCACTCTCTTGACTTTTATGAAATCTGGAAACTCACCAAGAAAAGTTCAATAATCAAGTCTTTTGCAAACTGGGAAGTCTACTTGTTGAAGTGAACACCAAGGATGGCATCAATTAGTTGATTTTAGCACTCTAATGTAGAGCATTTTCCCTGATACTTGTAGTAGACTCACAGGAGAGAATTTTAGAGCTAGAAGTGACATTAGGAATTATTTAGTCCAACCTCCTTTTTTGCACATAAAGAATTTGAGGCCCAGAGAGAAAGAAAGTCATTGGCCCAAGGACACCTAAGTTGGTCAAGCCAGTGCTGGAGTCAGGTCCAAGATCATTCCCATTAAGCTTGGAAGCAAGGCCTCTTCTCCAAAGGTCTGTTCGAGCCAAAACTAAAGCATTCTAACTTCTGAAGCTCGGAACTATTTTTTAACATGATGGGAGAATTTTTTTTTAATCCCACCTTGACTTAGTAAATTTTTGCCCTACTCTGATTAGACTAGTAGTTATGTGCATGATTTATAAATTGCTTTTGCCATTAACATTTCAAAGTAAAGCTGGATTTAAAAAAGTCTGGAAAGGATTATGGCAATGTACCACTGGTTTCATTTTTATTCTCTCCCTGACATGGAGTGTAAATTTGTTTCATTTTCAAGTGGTGAGTTTATTTTTCATGTGTCCAGGCCAGTACATTCTGTTCTGGAGCAGGAATAGAGCAAAATACTTTGTACCTAATCATCCTATCCTCTCCTCTGCTTATAAAATAATTGGCTTGCCTTCAGATGATAATTCTGTTGATGTTTATGACAAACAAATCAGATTCAATCCAGGCTTTGTTCTTTAGGGTTATTGATCAGAACTGAGGAAGAAGAAGCACAGAGGATACTTTTTAAATTCTTTTTTTAATGTATTAATATTTATATTGATTTATTGGCTGATTTAAAAAGATATTGATAGCACAACACAAAGCATAGCGTCTGGCACATGGTAGGAACTTAGCAGATGTTATTTACTGATGGGCCAAATGATTGCATTGGCACAGCTGTACTTCCACAGCTAGAAGGATGCCTTTTTCAATAGCATATTCAATTCAATTCATTATTTTAATATAGTTTGTGTTTGACATCACCTTTTCCAAATGTATCCATCTCCTTTCTCTTGATTGGTGAGTGATCCCTTGTGATAAAAAAAATTAAAAAGAAAAGGTAGGGAAAGAAGTCAGTAAAACTAATCAATATATCAATTGAGTCTGACAATATAAGCTATGTTTCATCTCCCTATCTGCTGCTTACCTCTCCCAAGAAGGGTATTCTCATATCTCTTCTTTGAGGCCAACCTTGGTCTTTATCAGTATGTGTCAGTCAGTTAGTTTTATCATTGTTGTGTTGTTCCTATTTCCTTGGTTGGAGCCAAAGTACCCATTGTTTTTCTGGATCACATACTATGCACCAATTCACTTGGCAACTAGGTGGTGGAAAGGCTACAGTATTGTACTTGGAGCCAGGAAGACCTGAATTTGAACCCTGTCTCAGATACTTAAATAACTGTGTGACCCTGAACAAGTCACTTAGCCTCTTTAAGGCTCTGTTTCCCCATTTGTAAAATGGGGATCTCCACTAACCTCACAGGGTTGCCATAAGGATCAAATGAAATATTTACACATAAAGTCCTTTGCAGATATTAAACTGCTATAAAATGGAGCTATTCTTTTTGCATGTCTTTCCATGCTGTTCTGTATTCTTCAAAGTCATTGATGGGGGCAGCTGGGTAGTTCAGTGGATTGAGAGCCAGGCCTAGAGACGGGAGGTCCTGGGTTCAAATCCGGCCTCAGCCACTTCCCAGCTGTGTGACCCTGGGCAAGTCACTTGATCCCCATTGCCCACCCTTACCACTCTTCCACCTATGAGACAATACACCGAAGTACAAGGGTTTAAAAAAAAAATACAAAGTCATTGTTTCTTATTGGCCCTTCTCTTATAGATGATTGCTAACATGCAGCCCCAAACCTATATCCCAGGTCATCCACTTGGGGAAGTTCCTTACTGGCTGGAGCCATGCAGAAGCCATGCCTCCTAGACCAGCCCAACTCTTCGATTACTACCACAGACATTTTCATCACTTTCTTATCTCAATTTAAATTGTTTCTTGAATGTTTGGACTAGTTTATAGCTCTTTCAGCACTGTATTGTAATCTCCTTGAGGGCACGGACTGTCTCTACCTCTTCTTGGATCCTTAGTGAATAACATAGTGCTTGGCACATAGTAGGAGCTTAACAAATGGTTAGTGATTGATTGATTGTATTGGCACATCTGTACTTCCACAGCTAGGAGGAGATCTTTTTTAAATAATATATTCAATTCAATTTAAATGCCAACTATGTGCCAGCCCACAACTCTACCTAAAACCTTCCTTTAGACTGGGCAAAGCCCAGGCCACTTTTTATCTGCCACTCTGTTTGGTCTCAACTCCATGGAACTAGGGGTCCCCATGTTGAAGAGAACCAAAATGACATCGCTGGCAATGTACATAAATTGGATTTAAGTGAGGCAAAGTTACAAAAAGTCAACATTGTCATGGAAGGCCAGTGGTAAGGCAAAAGTCAAGATGGCTGGTGATGGGTTGGGAGGACCTTGGCTTCCTTGATGTCTGACAAAGCTCTAGGTGTTCCACAGTACCTGCTTCCACTGCCTTCACGGCTATTGAAACAAGTTGTTTTCATCTGCTCCTTCTTCCAGTAAAGTCTTCCCATACCTGGAGTAGATGCCCTCCTAACTCACTGATGGTTTTGAGACCTGTTGGGGGTATACAGGAAGCACTAATACATCTGGTGTAAAGGCTTGCCCAGCACTTTTCAGGGCTGCTTCCTTCCTTTGGTGTCCACCTGCCACTCAGTTCTCACCTTTGAGTCCAAGCAGAGCAGCTACATCCTTGTAAAACCATCTCAGCAGGCAGGCAAAACCCATGCTGGGTACCCCTGGTATCTCCCATTTTCCAACTTTCTCTTATGTGGTATTTTCCGGCATTTGCTCCTTGAAGGCAGGAACTGTCTTTCCTTTTTTGATTTGTATCCCCAGGTTTAGTACAGTGACTAGACACATTGGAGGCACTTAATAAAGGTGGAAGATTTAAACATACCTCTTTAAATGCCACAAGGAACAGGGAGGGTCACTAAAAAAGTGGATTTCAGGACAGACACACCTGCCTTCTAGTTCACAGTTTTCACGTCTTATATCAGATTTCTGGGGGACTTGGTTCCAGAGTGGGTGCAGAAAAGTCATGTAATTAGCCTATTAAGTTCATCTAATGCCTTGTAAAGCTATTCAGGTGGGTCCAGTAGATATATCAGTTACAACTTGTTCCCTGCCTTGCAGAGTGTTACCTTTCCACATTGGTTATACTTCCCTTAGAGAGAATCAGCCAAATCAGAGGGAAGTGGTTCTTTCATATCCTGTAAACAGAGAGATATAATTAAAGGCTTTTGCAGCCAAAGCCAGGCCTAAGAGGTGTGTGTCTTTCCACCTCTATGATCCTCAACAAGACTCACAGATATAGAATAACAGAATATTAGAATTAGAAGAGAGCTTAGAGATCTGCAGGTCTACCCTCTTCATTTCACTGAGACTTGCCTGAGTCACACAACTAGCAATGGCCAGGCTGGGTGTTGTGAGTAGATACAGAAGGAATGAGGGTGGTATGAATATGGAGTGATAAGGAAGAGAGAAAGGTCAAAGGTGACTCTGAAGTTGCAAAACTGGATGACTAGAAGAATAGTGGCACCCTCAATAGAAAGAGGAATGTTTGAAGGGAGACACCAGTTTGGGAAAAAAGAGAGTATATATGTTGGATTTCTGATATGTATGGGACATTCAAGTAGAGATGGCAAACAGACCTGCAGGACTGGAGGACAGAAGGCCTGGATATGTACATTTTGAAGTTATCTGCATAGAGATGACAACAAAAAAAGCATGGTGGAGGAAGAGAGTGACAGACAGAGAGAGAGAGAAAGAAAGAGAGAGAGAGAGAGATTGAGAGCACTAAGAAAAGACCATTGAATGTAGCATTTAAGAGATTGTCGGTAACCTTGGAGAGAGAAATTTTAGTTAAGTGGTGGGAGACTAAACGGGCATTAGTAGTGGGAAATGAGAAAGTGGAGTCAATGAGATCATTTTTTCCTATGATTTTGGATATGAAATATAAGATAATTAAGGAAGTAATGGGTTAAAAGTAAATAAGGAAAGATTGACTATTAGAAGTAAAGAAGGGATGATTGGCAACAAAAGCTCCCAGAAGAATGGAAAAGAATGAAATGAAGGGTACAAGTAGAGGTGACAAGGAGAAGGATTACCCCTTTGTCAAAGAAAAAAGCAGAGAAGAAAATTGTGCAGAGGATAACATCAAAGGGTTTTAAGATGTAGAACTGGGGAAAGGAATGAGCTGATGACTAATGATCTATTTTCTCAGTAAAATAGGAAGCAAAATCATCTACTAAGAGAGAGTAAAGAAAGGGTCATGTAAATACTCTTAGGAGAGAAAATAAGGTTTGGAACACATATAATGGGAAAGAATAATAAAGCCAATCAAGAAAGAATAAAGACATTATCATGGCAAATTAAAATTAGACAATAAATTTTATAGTAGACCTGTTTGGCATAGTTATATGACTTCCTCTAGTGGTATTAAACAGCACATAGGAGCAGAGAAAGACAATGATTTAGGTAACCCAGGATCAGGTTTTGACAAGGCACAAGAGGCAATAAGTCAAAAGAGCAAGCAATTGTAGGGCAGAGGACTGGTAAGGTTGCACTAGTTAAATACTGGGTCAAGATTTCAAAGGGAAGAAATTGTGGCAAGAGCTGGGATTAATAGGCTAGGAGAACAGGAAGATGCAGATGACTCAGAGGTTGTGTTGAGGATAAATAATGAGTTTCTGAAGAGGAGAGAGAGGGGGGGGAGGGAGAGGGAGAGAGAGAGGGAGAGGGAGAAGGAGAGGGAGAGATGAGAGTACAGGAAATTGAAATCAGAGAAAGGAATATCAGTTTGGGATCATGGAAGCTGAAAAGTTATGGGCAATGGTAGGATAAAATGTACAGCTCTCCCTGTGTAATTGAGGTTGAAAGTACATGTCATATGAGCTGAAGAGCTTAATTACCTGGGAGACCAAAGCATTTAAGAAGATATTGATAAATATATTGAAGGCCTTCAGAATGAAGGCAGAGGTGAGAATAGAGAAAACTGAACCAGGTACTGAAATCCTTGAGAAAAGAGAGAGATACTGAGAGGGATATACCCCCAAGAAGGTCAAAGACACTAAAATATTTGTAGCAGCCAGTTTGTAATAGCAAAGACCTGGAAATAAAAGTCACTGCTCGTCTATTGGGGAATGGCTGAGCAAATTGTGATGTGTATGGCTGGGGACAGTATCTTGTGGGAGAGCCAGGTATTCATTAGTACAAGAAAATAAAAGGCTTGTGAGAAGAGGTCTAATAGGAAGGGAAGTTTTTTTAGCAATAAAACTGAGAGCAGCGGTTAAGTTGTATAGTGGAAGAACATCAAGCCTGGAGACAGGAGGACCTGAGTTCAAATTTGACTTTAGACACTCCTAGCTGTGTGATGCTGGACAAACCCCTTAATTCCAATTGTTAGTTCTTACTGCTCTTCAATACTAAGTATAGATTCTAAGGCAAGGATTTAAAAAACAATGGAACTGAGTTCCATAGGGTACAATGGAAGGAGAGGAAATTTGAAAGGTTCTCATGAAGGGCAGAGCTGAGATGGACAGGCATGAGGGGTAAGAGAGTAGTAGCAGAGGGAGGAAGTTTTTGCTCCCCAAAACCTACAATTCTGAGTCACAGGATTTCAAAGATGAAAAGGAGGGAGTCTGCTAGCCGGGTTATCCAGCTGCTACAGACTCAGCTTGGTGATAATGGAGTGCTACAGCAATGTTGATTCTTCTCACCTTGCCCTGCTGGTTAGATTGGATCCAGCTGGTGAGAGGCTATTAGACTATGAGCTCCTTAAGAATAGGGAGCCTTTCTTTGTAGCTCTAGCCCTAGTACAGTACCTGGCACATTTCTTTTTTTTGAGTCACTTTTCAGTCATGTC
Organism: Gracilinanus agilis; assembly: GCF_016433145.1. Taxonomy (NCBI): domain Eukaryota; kingdom Metazoa; phylum Chordata; class Mammalia; order Didelphimorphia; family Didelphidae; genus Gracilinanus; species Gracilinanus agilis. The sequence goes on along the minus strand of NC_058131.1, from coordinate 394,047,727 downwards.
TGATTCTTTGTGAACCCATTTGGGATTTCCTGGCAAAGATGCTGGACTAATTTGCCATTTCCTTCTCCAGTTCATTTTATAAATAAGGAAACTGAAGCAAACAGGGTTAAATGACTTTCCCAAGGTCACGCAGCTAGTATCTGAGACCAGATTTGAACCCAGGAAGATGAGTCTTCCTGACTCTAGACCCAACACTCTATCCACTGTGCCACCCAGCTGCCCCAATTTGGCACATAGTTGGTACTTAATAAATATTTGTTGATTGGTCCTTTTCCCAACATTTCATGACCATCAGTGTAGTAAGGATAGGACTGAGAACGATTTTCTATTTTATTTCTTTTTATGGGTCATTAATTCTTTGGCCAAAGAATTCATTTTCAAATGACCAGCCTCTTGTTGATTATACCTAGTAAAATCTAGCTAAGTTGATCCCCATAAAGCAGAAGCCATAGCATCCTCCATAGCCCCTAATGCCTTCCATTTCTACATAGATAGGCTTCAACAAATTATTTTGAATGAATGGATGATTCAATCCTTTCTTTTTGTTCAATCTCTCTCACAAACAGGGAATCTACTCAGTTTAGCTAGTTTGCCAATTCAACAAGATTCATCTTGCATTCCCCCCCCCCGCCAAAATCTTATTATTTAGATTTAAAACAAGTATTCTTTTCTTTGCAAGTTGTTCAATTTTTTATATCTCAATGAGTTTCAAAGGAAAGAAAAACAGAGTTTAGTGTTGAGAAATAAAAGGCCCAACTTGTTCCAGTTTCATTTATTTTCTTGCAAGGTACTTTAATAGATAAATAAAACTACAGTGTTCCCTTCAGTTTTATTCTACAGGGTTAGATCTTAGTCTTTGATTATTTCAGTATATTGAAATTCAATATATATTGAAAAAATAATTCCTCATTTTTATTACAAATCTTATCTGTTCATATTCAATATAAATAAGGGATATTGTTACTGATATAATTCATTTTTACCTTTTATCAAAATGTCTTCAGTCTCAAAGGAAAGCAGCTCTCTAAAATAGGTACTAATGTACTTTTACCTAAACACATGTGACAATATGAGTCAATTTTCTTTGATTCTCCAGCCCCACTCCTGACCACTCCACTCTTGGTAAATAACCGCACGTCCTATTTTACCAAGAAGGCCATTTTACTGAGAAAGAAGGGACAGGTCCCTTCTACATTCATTCCCCTCTCTCCATTCCTACTTCTTTTGCCCAGCTTCAGGCCTTTATTCTTCTACATTCATTCCCCTCTCTCCATTCCTACTTCTTTTGCCCAGCTTCAGGCCTTTATTACTTCTGAATTATCTTGACTCTTATGGTGTCCTCCTAAGTGATCTCTCTGCTTTCAGACTTTCCTAGCACAAAGCTGCCCTTTATAATCCTGTCATACCATCATATTACTTCCCCACTAAAAGGTTTTCCCTGACTGCCCAACCCCTTTTACATCAAGTTAAAACTATCTAGCCAGCATGCAAGGCCCTCCCCAATTTTATGCCAATTTCATTCACAAGCTAGACATATTACTTGCTATTTCCCTGAATACATAACTTTTTTTCTTGCCCAATAAAATGACAAATGAGTGACTGATAGGATGATAGATATAGGATTGAAATGACCCTTCGTGGGTCTTCTAATTTAACCTCCACATTTTCTAGATAAGTAAACCAAAGCCCAAAGAAATTGTCATTTGCCCAAGATCACATATCTTTGTAAGTCTTTGATAGTAAGTCTTTAGATTTTGAATTCAAAATCATAGGTCCTGAACTGGAAGAAACCTCAAAGACCCATCCCCTCACTTTATAAATGAGAGTTAGGGAGGTGCCCAAGTTCACACAGGTTAGTAAACATTGGTGCTAGGCTTTGAACCCACAGATTTTCAAAACTCAAATTACTAGGAAGTTCTAATCGTGTTCTCTACAGTTTTGAACCATATTATGTCAACATTCAAGGCTCCATGATCTGTCTTGGTGTCCTGAGATGACTCATTTCTACAAAAGTGAAGTTTATAATCCATCTAGAAATATATTTGTTTGACATTTCAAATCCCACCAAATAAAGCAAAAGTTTTCCATTAGAAGCATATTTGCTTTCCCTGCATAAAACATTCCTTCTTCTCTTTCCATATCTTACATAGATTGTCCCCTCTTGGAATTCTTAACTCCCTTCAAGACTCAGGTTGTGTCACTTCCTACAAGAGACTTTTCTTGATTCTTCCAGTTCTTAGTGCTCCCTGGCACTAAAATGACTGTATTTCCTTTGCATATATTTTATACTTATTTATATTACACCTCTAGTGTTCATGGGCTACTTTGTGTGTATCCCATGAAGCACTTGGAGCCCTGCAGTAGCAGAAGTCCAGTATAGCTCATGCACTGCTTTCTTTAAGCCTACAGAAAGGCAATGTGTCACTTTATTAAATATCCAGTGAGGAGCAGAAATATCTGAGTTGTACATCAGGTTGATCTCCAACCCTCAGTTTCTTACTGGCACATATCAAATGTAGCTTCCCAAAAGGTTGCAGTATCCCAGTAGCGACCAGTAGTCAGTCTGTCTTGAAATGCTTAGAATACTCCTTCTAGCACTAGACTTCTCTGCTCAAATGCAAATCTTATCGGTTCCCTTTCTCCTCTCTGTTTTAGGCAGGATCAGGACAATTTTACTTACTTGTAACTTATTATTTGGTTTCTCCCTATGAGATCTCTTGGTACTCCCTTAGAGAGGAAAAAAAACTCTGCAGAAACATTTTCTATATTTATTTAGGCACCCGGTATAACATCACTCCAAATAGAATATAAGCTCCTTGAGGTCAACGGCCATTTCATTTTTGTCTTTGTACCCTTAGCACCTCACACAGTCCCTGGCACATGGAAGGTACTTGATAAACATTTGTTGAATTAAATTGGGGCAAATATTTATTTTGTGGATAATTTATTTTAGTTAGAGAAAAAAAGTAAATGTAAAGCATTTAGTTTCATTGAAAAATATTCTTATATTCAATTTGGGGTGAGGAAAAAGTAATGTACATGTCTCCATTTTACATAAGGACCAAGATATCTATGCATTCTGGAAAAAGAAAGACTCAAATGTATTGTTCTATGATTGCTTAGGAAGCACAAAGCAGCTTGATTCCAGCAATATATAGACAACCTTAGTGAACCTTATTTCAAAACGGTTTCTGTGAGAAGAATGGCTTCTGAGCATTTGGGTTCAAGGGGAGGGCTGGGAGATGAAAGTCTGAGGTCATGGAAGTAGGAGCTGGAAGAGGCAATTCTACTTGCTGATTGCAGGATATATTTTTTTAATATCACACATTTCATGGGAACTTTGAAGTCAATGAGATTTTAATTTTTTTCCTCTGGACAAATCATTTCCTTCATTAGATACAGAAGAGTCATATCCCCTTCTGTGGACTAAAACCTTGAAGGAGAATTTAGATTAAGATGCTATTTGGGAGAAATGGCCCCAGCTCCCATTTTCAACTTTAAGTGGAATAGTATTTCTTTAGCAGCCACAAGGACATGGCACGCTGCTGGAGACAAGGAAAGGCAAGTTAAATAAATACCCTCCCTCGGTGGCCTCAAGCTGATTAAAGTCAAATGAAGTTGATCGGTTTTTTTTTGGGGGGGGAGGAGGTTGCCCTTTTTTTGAGTTGTTTGGAGGCTATTAGAGGAGGAAGGGAAAGGGGAAGAAGATGAGAATCCATTCATTGTCACCATTTTCCCCTCAGAATCCAATAATGCTCTCATGAACCTTTGCCTTCCTGTCCTTAAGAGGCATCATGGGAGACTTTGATAACTAATGTTCATTTATTTATATAAAACTTTCTGTCTTCCGTTTCTAGGGATATGAAGCCCGACAACATTTTACTTGATGAGCATGGTGAGTAGTATGTACATGTGAGTATTTGGAGTAGAAAGGCTTGATTTTTTAAATGGATGGACTTGCATGTCAAGCAGTTTACGTATATGAAGAGACTTATTTTACACAATAGACTTATGGCTAGCAGGGATCTTAAAGGTGATCCAGTCCATTCCCTCTTACGTTTTACGAATGAGGAAACTGAGACCTAGAGGGGTGCAATAACTTGCCCAAAGTCAGAGCAGAACTGGAATTACAAGCTAGGTCCTCTGCTTCCAATTTTAATCCTCTTCCCAAAACGTAATGGTGCCTTTTGATAGGATGCTCTGGAAAAGTGTAATCATGAACTTCTATCTTAAATACATGAGAAAAATGTGATTGGATGATATCATCTAAACTGTTTTCGTGCAACTTGTAGGATAATCCCTAACCATTTAGTTTTTCAGTATTCAAATTTTCCCCATGGTCTAGAGGCAATGTAAAGTGTGCACGCCCCTGTGGACCTATGTGGTGGTAAAAGATTCTGGCCATAATTACCAGGTACACTAGATGAAAGAGTTTGGCATCTACAAGTCTGCTTAATCATTTAAAGCATAGGTTCAGATTTAGTAATAGGGACGGAACTCCAAAGGGAGATACATTGTTCTTTTATTTATTTATCCGAGTTTTAAACTGAATTTGCCAGAAAACACCTGAGCCTCGAGAGCTGAGCATCAGTTTTTAATATGACCTCTCCTTTTAAAACACAAGGTAAATCATTTATTTATGGCCTGTTGGGAAAGGGTTGAGTATTTTTTTCCCACTTTCAAATTGATTTCCACTCCCTCCTTTCTCCTTGTTTTCTTCCTCCCCTCAGTCTTCTACTTCTAATGCTAATAAATTATGAAATATATACTTTTAGGCAATGGATTGAATTAGCATACAGGTGTTTGAACTGAAAAAAAAACTTGCAGCTTTCTTATTTATACCCAATAGCAGAGACAGAAAGATGCTCTTAAAGTTTGGGCCAAATGAATCATAGATTAAGAGCTGGAAGAGATCTCAGAGGTCACCAAGGCCAACCCCTCACTTTAGAGATAAGAAAATAAAATCCTGGAGAGGGTAAATTGGCTTGCCCAGAGATACACAAGTAATAAGTATCTGAGGTGGGATTTGAACCCAGTTCCTCTTGACTTCAAACCCAGCATTCTATATAACAAACTGTGCTGCTTCACAATCAGATAGGTCACTAATCATAATGAAAGAATGAATGAAAGAGACACCTTCTCTAATGAGGGGAGAGGAGGCAGGGAGGGAATTAACCAGGTAATTTAATATAAAAAAACAAATAAAATTTTAAGACAAAGAAAAAGCATTTATTAATTAATTACTTTGTGCTAAGCAGTGATGTTATAGGTATTTACATTCTAAAAAAGGGAGACAACACATAGACACAAGTTCAGCTTGGGTAGATGGAAAGCTCCCAGAGGTTCTTGGGATGCAGAGTGCAAAGCAAAGAGTAATTATCTTCTTTAATTTCATTTGCATTGATTAAAAACTACATCAAGCTGTTCTGCTGAGTAGTGCAATGAGTAGAACACTGGGACTGGACTCAGTAAGATCTGAGTTTAAATCCAACCTCAGACACTTACTTGCTGTGTATCCCTGGGCAAGCCACTTAACTTCTGTTTGCTTCAGTTTCTTGAACTGTAAAATGGGGATATTTAATAGTACCAACTTCCCAGGATTATTGTGAGAATCAAATGCGATACACATAGGAGATGTCTAATAAGTGCTTATTTCCTTCCCTCCTGTTTCTGATGTTGAACCATTTGATGGTACCAGGGACTTTGGCATCAAGAACTTTCTTTTCTGGATTTTCAGTAGCTTTGACCAATAAGAAGATGAGTGCTGTAGTACCTGAAGAGACAATGGTCAAGAATCCATTCCACAAGAGTTGTTTGCCTGGAAGGTGGCTTTGGGGTCATTGTGAAAGCAGGAATACTAATATATGGCTTTTGGACTTGAGCTTTCTGGGTAGATTGTGATAGGGCTAGTAGACCCCTTCTCCACAAAGGAATCATAACATACTTTATTTGGTACATCCCTTTATATTTTTGGAATAACTTCACAAATTAAATGAGTTTTCCCATTTGTTTATTACAGCCTTATAATATAGGCACAGATTATTAGATCTACCTTACAGATAAGGAAACAGAGACTAGAGATGTTGAGTGACTTTTCCAAAGCCGCATAGCTAAAAAATGGCAGAACCAGAACTAGAAGCTATGGCTCTTCATACCTAGTTCAGTTATTTTGCCACCATACTCCACTGCCTCCCCAAATATGTGGCCATTCAGTCTCCATTTGTGAAAATCTTAGCACCAATTTATTTTTTACTCAGGATTGTGCCAAATGTTAACACAATTTGGGGGCCAGTGCCCTGATTTTTTTTCTTACAATGAATCTTGTGACTTTTCTATTATCCCTCATTCAGTTGTCTTTTTGACTGTCCTTGTGAAGGGGTAGTATGAGAAAAGTTGAGGGGACAAGCTAAGAACCTTTTACAAGTTCAGCTATTTCCTTATTCCCCAAACACCAGTACCAGCACATTACTGTCTATTCTGAGAGAGTTGAATTATGCATGGTGGCCCTGTCCCCTTGGGAAGGAAATTTTGCACCTCTGGTTTTTCCTTATTCTTTGGCTGTGTCCAAGCTGGTTTCACATCAAAATAGACCCTGTGAAGACTGAGTACTGTCTTCCCAATTAATTATATGGCCAAAGTTTGATTACAAAGACTTCTCTGCTCTCTGGCTAGACGGGAACCCATTCAGTTCCAATTATTCCATAGTGCCTTTGGAAAATACATTTTCAATTTGTCTTTTCTCCCTTTGGCACAGAAAGGCTTGGCTGGAAGTTTTTTTCCTTTGTTTTCTTTATTTTTTAAAGTTTATCTATTTAATTAATTAATTTAGAATATTTTTCCATAGTTACATGATTCATGTTCTTTCCCTCCCCCCCCCTTTCGCCCCCTTCCCATAGCCTATGCACAATTCCGCTGGGTTTCACATGTGTCATTGATCAAGACCTATTTCCATATTATTAGTATTTGCACTAGAGTGATCGTTTAGAGTCAACATTCCCAATCATATCCTCATCGACCCATGTGATCAAGCAGTTGTTTTTCTTCTGTGTTTCTGCTCCCACAGTTCTTTCTCTGGATGTGGATAGTGTTCTTTCTCATAGGTCCCTCATAGTTGTCCTGGATCATTGCATTGCTGCTAGTAGAGAAGTCCATTACGTTTGATTGTGCCACAGTGTATCCGTCTCTCTGTATAAGGTTCTCCTGGTTCTGCTCCTTCTGGAGATCCTTCTTGATGAGACCAGGGCAAAAATTCTGGCAGGATCTTCTGAGCCAGAATGGTTTCAGACCTGAAGCAGACAATGAACTGAGGGAGAATCTAACTAGAGAGTTTGTTTTCAGAGAGTTTGCTCTGCCCTGATCTTATAGGAGCTTATATTCTTAAACATTCTGAGCTTTGCTTTTCTAGAAAAAAGACAAATAACAAGAATATACTCTCATTAATTATTATAAAATGACATATAATATCACACATTATAAATATATAGTCAGAATCAGTGCAGATTAAACCCTATTGCCTGTGCCTTCCATAGATCATATATTTAGAGCTAGAAGGGGCCCAAGAGATCATCCTTAGTTCTGTCCAGCCACTTATGCCTCCCTTCCCAAAATGCATTTATTTTGTAAATACATTTTACATAAGTATCTGTTGCCTTTCCCCCTTAGAATATACGCTTCCAGAGGGAATGGACTGTTTCATTTTTGTCACTGTTTTCACAGTCCCTCACACAATGCCTGACTCATAGGGGATTAATGAATGTCTGGTGATTGATTAATTGATTGGTAAGTCTAAGCCCTCATTTTAAAGATGAGGCATCTGATGCTTAGAGAAGAGGTCACACAGGTAATAAATGGCAAAGTCAGAATTAAAACCCAAGTCTCCTGGCTCCCATTTCAGTGCTTTTCCCAATGAACCCTAGGAACCCAAGGTGGCTTCACAGCCACATAATATACCCTTTATTTGTATATCCCTTTAAATTTTTCATAGTGAATTCACAAGTAAGCTGTATGATTTCACTTGATCCTTACCACAACCTTACAAGTTATATAGGAATTTATAGCCCCAATTTACAGAAGAGAAAATGGAGGTTCAGCAAAATTAAGTGATTTGCCTAGCATATGACAAGTTCAATGATCCTATAGAATCATAGAATGTCATAGCTGAGAGGAGCTGTAAAGACCATCTAATCTGATCCTCTCATTTGACAGAGGAAGAAACTGAGGCCCAGGGGGAGAGAATATTTTACTCACAGAATTGGCAGAACTAAGCATTTCGGGATGAAAACTCAGGTGCCAATTCTCAGATCAAGGCTTTTCCCACTACGTCCCTCACACTTGAAAAATCCCTTGGCTGGTGGCTGAGAGAAATGTTCTAATGCATCTTTCATGCTGTTCTAACACTGCAGATGGCAGGTGAGTAGAACAGGTGACCTTGAACACATTCCATTTTCCATGGAAGTTAAACTACACCGGAAATGAGGACTGAAAACAAGGCTGCAGCTCAGAAGGCAATCCAAGCTCCAACCCAGCCCCAATAGAACAGGATGATTCGCTTCTCTGTCAGAAGAGCCCTTAGCAAGCCAGGGTTTTCAGGAGCTACTTTGGGTCCCTGACCAGCTGCACTGTGAGGGGAGACATGGGAGGTAATGAAAAGATCTGACTCTTCTCAGGTCTTGTGTTCTAACTCTCACCCACTAGGAAAATCATTTCCTCTCTCTTGGCTTGTTTCTTCCTCTGTAAAATGAAGAACTTATATGGAATGAACATTAAAGCCCTTGTTTTGCATATCAGCTTCTTCATCTACCAAACAGGGACAATATTACATGGCCTGCCTCATAGGGATTAATTTGCTCGTTTGTTTTTAAAGATGAAATGAGAAACTATATTTGAAAGTATTTTGATATCTGTCTTATACTATGTCAATATAAGACTTGATTTCAATAATAACAATAATAACTAGCATTTATATGGTACTTAATCGTTTGCAAAGCACTTTCTATACATTATCTCATTTGCTTCTCACAACAACTTTGCAAGGTAGGTGCTAGTATTATTTCCATTTTACAGATGAGAAAAGTAAGACTGAAATTAAGTGACTTGTCCAGGATCACACAGCTAGAAAGTGTCTGAATCAAGGGTTTGAACTCATATCTGTGATCTCACTGATGTGGATGAAGCTACTATGATTAATTACACATCACAGTCTTTACCCATTTCCTCAATCCTGTGCCAGGTGTGTTTGTATCCTCCCATAATGAAACCCTTCCTCCATGCCTTTCAGTTTTATGGATACCTGTGCAGATACTTTAGGTTATATGCTATTCTTCACCAATATGGAAAACCAATATTTTAACTACCTTTTTCATCAATCAATCAAAAAAATTAAGCACCTACTATATACCAGACACCATCCTTTGGGCTACTTTTTTTAATTTAATTTTTTACTTTCTTTAATAGAAAATGTTATTTATTTAATTCATTTACAATATTTTTCTATGGTTACAAGATTCATGTTCTTTCACCTCCCTCCTCACACCCCTTCCCATAGCCAACATGCAATTCCACTGGATTTTACATGTGTCATTGATCAAGACCTACTTCCATATTATTAATATTTGCACTAGGGTGATTGTTTAGAGTCTACATCCCCAATCATATCCCCATCGACCCATGTGATCAAGCAGTTGTTTTTCTTCTGTGTTTCTGCTCCCACAGTTCTTCCTCTGAATGTGGATAGAGTTCTTTCTCATAAGTCCCTCAGAGTTGTTCTACATCATTGCATTACTGCTAGTAGAAAAATCTTTAGGGTACTTTTAAGTTATCCTTTTTGTAATTTTTTTAATGTACATTCAAACCTGCAGTAGAAAATCTAGTTTTCAAAGTAGTACTTTTTTCCTCCATTTTCCCCTTCATGGTCAGTCCTTTCCAATTATATGTTTCCTTAATGACATCCCTTACAATATTTCTTGCATGAAGGTCGACATTGGAAATGTGCTGCAATTTAAATGTCCTGTCCCCTGTATGTCCCTATACATTACCCTTTGGGTCACCAACAATTTGATTCTTTGGAGATTGCATTGTCCCATCATTCATCACCATCTGGCACAATCAGAACAGAGGAGTTTTGCGTTGGAAAGCTGCTTGGAATTATTAAAAGCACTATGCACTATAAAATACAGTTTGCCCCTTTGCCCATATTCAATTTTGGACCCAACTCATTATCCTTCTGCATTTGCCTGTCCCAGAAATAAGTACTTTTGTTCTAACTTAATAGCCGGGCCATCCAGCTGCACATCTTAGGCTGAACAATAGGCATTTTTCATCCATTTGGTTTTTTCTTGAGGATGATTTCTTTTGAATTATTGTGAATCAGAGGCTCTTATGACATTGGAGATAGAGAGCTCACTTCCAAGTCAGGAGGACATGGTTCAGGTACTGCATCTTATACTAAGATCCATATCCCTTAATCTCTCAGTACCCCCACACAACCCTTTAAGACTAAAAGTTGCAAAGCAAGTATTGATTAGCCATGATAGACGACATTCCTTACCCAGAGTTCCCTAGCCTGATAAAAGCATAGGTCTAGTCAAGGACAATACAAAAATCTTGGATCTCTGTTACTCTGAGGCTTGATGAAAAATTAGCAAAATATCCACAAATAAAAGCCTAAATAGCAATCTTAGAAAACCAATATGATGGCTACCTTATTCAGTCAGCCAACAAACATTTATTAAGCTCCTACGATATACCATACACCCTACTTTCAGGTACTTTTTAAGTGATCTTTTTTTGACTTTTAAAAATGTATATTCAAACATGCAATAGAAAATTCAATTTTTAAAATGGTACATTTTTCCATGACTCGCATTAGGCCAGAGACTGCCTGAGGAAGCCTGATGACTTTCACATTGAGAACTAATGCACTGATAAAAGATATAAGCTCTGTGTGGTGGGCTGGAAAGAGGATCAGATTTGGATTCATAAAACCTGGATTTGAGTATTGTTTATTCAACTTAATAGCTATGTGGCTTGAGCCAAGTCACATGCTTTTTCTAGCCCCGTTTTCTCATTGTTTTTCATTAAAGGCAGCTAGGTGGTGCAGTCGATAGATTACTGAGCCTTGAGTCAGGAAAACTCCTCTTTCTGAGCTCAAATCTGGCCTCAGACACTTACTAGCTATGTAACCCTGGGCAGGACACCTAAGCCTGCTTGCCTCAGTTTCCTCATCTATAAAATGAGCTGGAGGAGGAAATGGTAAGCCACTCCAGGATCTTTGCCAAGAAAACCCCAAATGGGGTCACAAAGAGTCAGATATGACTAAACAAAAACAATCACTTTGTAAAATTATCCCTTTCAGGCAAGTTCTTTAACTTTTCAAGACCCCATTTCTTGGAAGGACCTCTGCCTCCTTTGTCTCATCTTCCTCTGAAGAACGCTTGGAAGACCATTGGATCAGAAAGCATTTTGAATGCATTTGAAAGAGAGACTCCAAGAATTGACTACAAAATAATATTTCACCTTAGCTCGGACTTCAGAATATTTGTGATATAATTGGTCTGTGTATCCCTTCCACCAATGCATAAAGTATTCATTTCACACCTTAATGTACCATAATAAGGCATCCAAGAGCAACTTATTAGTAATAATCCAGGAGTCATAGATTTATAGATGGAAAGGACATTCAAGGTCATTGATTCATAGGATCAGAGATGTAGACTCAGAAAGGGTCTCTACAAACCAGTTGGTCAGTAAGTCAGCATTTATTAAGCACCCAGTATGTGACAGGCACTGTACTAAGCACTAGGGATACATAGAAAGGCAAGAGACAATTCAACCTCCTTCTTTTACAGATAAAGAAACTGAGGCCCAGAGAAATTAAGTGACTTATTTAATATTTGTGTCATCTAGAAAGTGCCTGAGATGGGATTCAAATTCAGATCTTCCTGACTTTATAATTCATTGTCTTATCCACAATGCTACATTGCCTCTCTTCTTCCATCCTTCTCCTTTTTACAGTTGAGGAAAGTAAGACCCAGAGAGATTGGGCCAGTGATTTGTCCAAGATCATGCAGATTCCAGGGGTGCAAAACCAAAGGTTTAAACCCAGATCCTCTGACTACAAATACAATATTTGTCTTTTTCTTTCCAATGCACCATGATAATACCTGGGATCCTATTGATATATTTAAATTAAATTGCTATTATACCACAAGGGCAGTTAGATAATGCATTGAGTAGAACACCAGACCTAGAGCCAGGAAAGACTCTTCTTCCTGAGTTCAAATCTGACTTCAGACATTGTGATGCTAGGCAAGTCACTTAACCCTATTTCCCTCAGTTTATTCATCTGTCAAAAGGCCTGAAGAAGGAAATGGCAAACCACTCAAATATCTTTGCTAAGAAAATTCCAAATGGGGTCATGAAGAGTCAGACATGTCTAAAAAATGACTGAACTACAAAATTACAGCACAGAATTATGAGACTTAAAAGTTGGAAGGGGCCCTGGAAGTCCATGGTTAAATTTTCAGTGTGAGTATTTACACCTTAGAAGTCAACAAAACCTACAAATCAGGACTCAATTTGTCATTTTGCTCATTGTCTAAATTTAAGAAAATAATGGAAAAAATGTTAATTCAGATGAAATCTAAAAGTATTTCATGAGTATGCTTTTTTTATTTGGAGAGTTAGTTGTTGAACATTTATCAACACACCCCTTTCTAGAGATCACACGTAGCTAAATGATAATTCAAAGTCACCTCAGATGTTGGTCACAATTAAGTTTTATTTTTATTCCTTTAAAAAATATAACCACTCGTTCTGTTGTTGCCTTCATAAAATAAAATCAATAATGAATGCCAAATTGGGAGAGGCAATGAGATTTACCTGGAATAGAATCTTCCGAGCCCTCAGGGAACATACAGAGATGTTTGACATGATCAATTTAAACTGCCATAAAGGAAAACAATCAATTCTTTTTCCCCATATTGAGGATAACGCATTGAGACATCACAAACACAAACAAATAGAAATGTCAACAAGTTGAGGTCTTGTGGATAAGATACCATTTCCAGACATGAAGCTAACAGAGTCTCAGATTTTTCTGCCTCCATTTCTACCTTAATATTGTTTCCTTTTATGGTTGTTACAAGTTTAATACCCTACATATCTCTAGAATGATGGGACCCTAGAAGACTAGGGACACTATAGTAAGGTATCCAGCTCTGATGGCAAAATTTCTGACTTGGGTTTTGGGGAGCTTTGGGGCTATTTTTGGTACAGATTTGGGGTTTCTTTTATTCACTATAGGGTAGTCTAAGGGAAAAATGTACTCTACCAATGAAGATTATCAGTGTATAATCTTAGAGAATAAGTTGGGGGCATTTGAGAGGTTAAGTGACTTTACCTAGTGTTATAAGTTAACATATATTAAAGGCAGAACTTGAATTCAGCTCTTCCTGATTCCTAGACCAGATTTCTGTACATTATGCTACAATATTTATATGTCCACAATATTCCTTCCAAACCTATCTGACAAAGAAAGCTACAATGAAGCTACAAAAAAAGAAGAAAAACAAAAGTACTATTTCTTGGCAAGAAGTTACTTTCTTTTTAGCCCCAGTTATGAAAATTGGGCTCCTTCAAAAAGCAATACCAGGCAATCAGATCTTTAAATAATATTTAACTCCCCTCCTCTCCACACCCCCACTCCCATGCACACACACTCTTCCCTGCTAGTTGACTGACCTGATTTAAAGAATGTTAATTCAGCAATATTGGACAAAGATTACTTGTGAAAACTTGGCTACTCTCAGCAATGCAATGATCTGGAATAATCCTGAAAGATTCATTACCTGGAACGCTCTCCACCTCCGGAGAAAGAACTGCTGGAGTTGTCTTTCACATCGGTATATTTATGGTTTTATTTTGGGGTTTAGGTTATATATGAGATTGCTTTTACAACAGTGACCAGTGTGGAAGTGTTTTGCATGACAATAAAAAAGAAAAAAAGAATGTTAATAAACAGATTGGTGTAGAATTGGATTGAAGTCTTTAGTAGAGTGTCCAAGGGATCTGTTCTAAGGTTTCTAGTAAAGTGCCTAAAGTATCTGTTTTTGGCACTAGGCTATCAATGACTGGGTTGAAATGAACACTTTGGAGATCAAAATAAGGATCTAAAAAGATCCAATAGTCTAGAGTCAGGTAAAATTTAATAAGGATAAGTATAAATCCCTGCCCTTGGATCAAAAAATAAAACATACCTAGAAAACAGTTAATATAAAAGGGGGTTGGGGTCCTAGTGGAATTCCAATGTAAATCAGCTCAATATGAATTAGCAGTACAGCAACAAATATTAACTACCTTTTTTGGGGGCTAAACCTGTGATTTTATTGGTTTTGGGAACTCCCTCTACAAAATGCAGATTTGCAGTTTCTAGTCTTACCTGGGTCATTCACCGATAGGCTATGTGATGGTGGGGGCGACTAGGTGTCTCCGAGGATTGAGTGCCAGGCCTAGAGATGGGAAATCCTGGAAATGTGACATTTCCTATCCCTGTGACCCAGACAAGTCACTTAACCCCTATGGCCTACCACTTACCACTCTTTTGCTTTGGAACCAATACAAAGTATTGATTCTAAGATGGAAGGTAAGGGTTATATATTTTTAAAAAGATATTATGAAGATTTTGTGATTAGCTGACCAGTACAATGTATATTGAAAAGACTGTTTCCTATGATTACTAATGAGAACAGAAAGAAAAGAGACAAATCTGGCTTATTTCTAGTTATTGAATTTAACCGTTATCGGGAAGAGAATTATAAAGATTCTTAAGTGACTGTGACCAGTGTCTGGAATGTACTGAATGGTGTGAGGTTGTTGCCAGATAAGGGAAGAAAAGTCATCTACTATTATAATCGAGGATTTGAGTTTGACATTGATCATAGCCAAAGTATTATAGTTACATCTGTCTTTACTTTCTTATTGTTTTTACTTTATAACAAATTATATATGTTCAGTGATTTTAATGTATGGAGAACTAAGTTATCACTAAGATATGCTTATTGGTTAATGAGAACATGATTGCAAATTTATTAATATTTCTCATTATCTAAATATCCACTGGATAACTCTAGAGCCAGGAATGAATTAGGTAGAGGTTAGTTTGGGTGAGATCCCCAAGACTCCATTTACCCTTGCTCTATGTTGGAGGACTTCTGGAGAGATGAGAAGTCCTCCTTCCCTTACTCTATACTCCATAATATATACTCTGTTTAGTATATACCTACTCCATAAGCATATATGAAATACTTATGAAGTAAAGGTGGGATAATTTCAGTGAGAGAGGCCACTTACATCTAGCCTCATGTAGGAGGTAAGCACTTGAGTTGAGCTTGGAAAGGGCTAAGGATTCCAAGAGACTGATGTGAAGAGGGAGAGAGTGGTCCAGGTTCAGGGTTCAGCCTCTGTAAAGACATGATGCCAACAGATGACCCTAAGCATTGACCTTGGCTCTTTTCTTTTCCTTAGGACATGTGCACATTACAGACTTCAACATTGCTGCCATGCTGACCAAGGAAATGCAAATCACCACTGTTGCTGGCACCAAACCTTATATGGGTAGGAATTTCTTTGATTATTGGTTATGCAATTGAATATTTCCTGATTACTCTTTATGTTATTAAACTTTGTGTTATTAAATGTAGCTCTTCGTGTTATTAAAACCCCTTCTAGCATTTGTCAGCTGTAGAATATTAATCCTTTTACAAGCTAATCTGTGACTGTTGTTAGCTTTTTAAATATATTTTTTCATTAAATATTTACCAATTACATGTAAATTTTTAAAATTTTCATTGTCTAAACTTCTGAGTTCCAAATTCTTTCCCTTTCTAACCTGCTACTTTCACTATCCCTTGAGAAGCAAGCAATAATGATATCAATTATAGATGAAGTCATGAAAAACATATTTTCATATTAGCCATGTTGTAAAAGAAAACACACAAATAAGCCAGAAAAAATAAAGTTGAAGAAAAGTTTGTTTCAATCTACATTCAGAATTCATCAGTTCTGTCTTGGAAAGTGAATAGCATTTTTCATCATAGGTCCTTTGGAAGTGTTTTGGATAATTGTTTTGAACAGAGTATCTAAGTGTTTCCCAGTTGATCATTCTTACGATATTGTTATTACTGTATACAATGTACTCCTGGTTTTGTTAATTTTACTTTGCATCAGTTCACATAAGTTTTTCCAAGTTTTTCTGAAACCATCTGGTTCATCATTTCTTATAATATAATAGTATTCCATCGCAATCATAAGCCACAACTTCCCAAGTAATGGAAATCCCCTCAATTTCTAATTCTTTACTACCACAAAAACATTGGAATAAATGTTCTTGTACAAATAGGTCCTTTTTAAAATCACTTTTGAATAGATATTTAGTAGTGATATTACTGGGCCAAATGGTATGCACATTTTTTTCTTAATTATGTTAGCCATTGTGATAGGTGTAGGGTCTTAGAATCGATACTAAGTATCATTTCTGAGGCAGAAGAGCGGTAAGGGCTAAGAAATCAAGATTAAGTGACTTGCCCAGGGTCACAGAGCTAGGACATATCTGAGACCAGATTTGAATCCAGTACCTCTCATTTCCAGGTCTGGCACTCTAACCACTGAGCCAGCTAGCTGCCCTGGTAATATAGAGCATACTTTTATAGCCCATTGAGCATAGTTTGAAATTGTTCTCCAAAATGGTTGGATGAGTTCACAACTCCACCAATGGTGCATTATTAGTTCCCCACTTTTTCTACTTCTCTCTGGCATTTGTCATTTTCCTTTTCTATTATGTTAGCCACTGTGATTGGTATGAAGTGGCATTTCAGGGCTATTTCAATGTGCATTTCTCTAATCACTAGTGGTTTAGAGCATTTTTCCAAGTGACTGTAGCCTCAAAATTCTGCAGTTGGATGCACTCTGTGTTGGAGACTGCATTGGAGATTGATTCTGCACTAGTAAGACTCTTGCTGAAGAGACTACTGTGACTCCTGGTTGGAGATTGGGACCTGAGGAAGCCTTTGTTGGAGTTGGATTGGCAATTATAGGATGTTTAGCTAGGCAATATTCCCCATTGCCTTCCTACATTTCCCTTTCTTTACTATCTCTACTTTGCTGTAATGAAGCTACTAAAGCTACTAACAGCCTCGTGACTTAAGAGTAAATTTTTATAAATGGCAACCACGACAACTTTTATAACTCTTAATTTGAACAAAACACATTTTAATTCTTACACACTCCTTATAGCTAAATAATTTTTCCCTTTTGATCTTGTCTTGAAATATAGTGTGAGATGTTGGTCTGTGCCTAGTTCCTGCCAAACTAGTTTTCCCAGCAATTTTGGGGTTTATCAAACTTTATATTACTATGGTTATTTACTACTATGTATTGTGTACCTAGTCTATTGCATTGATCCACCATGCTATTTCTTAGCCAGGATCATATTATTTTCATGATTACTGCTTTGTAATAGTTTGAAACCTGGTACCTTCCTTCACATGCTGTTTCTTTCTAGAAATGCAAAGTAACAACCCTATTATTGGTTCAGGCATACTGTCATTTAATTAGCATTTATTAAGGGTGTGCCCAGAGCTGTGTTAGACCCCTCAGCATACAAAAACAAAAATAAAATAGTGTGTGTCTTTAGAGAGCTCGATTCAATTGGAAGAGATAACATTTAAGTATATATATATAAATAGATGCAAATAGACACAAATTTATTTGTGGGGAGAAAACACAAGTGGCTGGATGGATCAGGATGAGCTTCTTATCAATGGTGATGCTTGAACTTTGAAGGAAATTAGAGATTTCAAAAGATAACGGTGAGACTGAAGACAGAATTGGCATGTGCCACAGCCAATGCAGAGGCACAGAACTAGGAGATGGTGTGATATGGGTGCAGAATAGCAGGAAACTCAACCTGGATTGTCTATAGAGCATGTAAAGGCATAAAATGTACAAGGATGGAAAGACAGAGAGGTCAGAGCCAGGTTGGAAAGAGCTTTAAATGCCAGATGGGCAAATTCACTATTTAAAAAACTTTCTTCTACCTCCCCTCTTCTTTAAAAGTCATAATATTGGTTTTGGGTGATTGGATTATAGTTAATAGGAAAACTTCTTTAAATGTCCTTGATTTTTTTTTTAATTTAAAAAAATTTCTTAACATTTGCTTTCCATCTTAGAATTGGTACTGTGTATTGATTCTAAGGCAGAAGAGCATTAATGGTTAGGCAATGGAGGTTAAGTGACTTGTCTAGGGTCACATAGCTAGGAAGTGTCTGAGGCCAGATTTGAACCTAGGACCTCCCTTCGGTAGACCTGGCTTTCTTAGCCATCCTCTGTCCTTGATTTTATGTGGCATAGGAGAAAGAATGCAGATCTGGAGTCAGGAGAGACTTGGAGTTGAATTCTGCCTCTCTAGAGCCAGAATTAGTACCTCTGGAAAGGGGCAGCTGAGTGCCTCAGTGGATGGAGAGCCAGGCCTAGAGATGGGAGGTCCTAGGTTTGAATCTAGTCTCAGATACTTCTTAGCTATGTGACTCTGGGCTGGTCACTTAACCCCCATTGCCTGGCCCTTACTACTCTTCTGTTTTGGAACCAATACACAGCATTGACTCTAAGACAGAAGGTAAGGTGTGTTGTTTTTTTTTAATCTGGAAAGCTGAACAAATTATTTAACCTCTCTGAGACTCAGTTTCCCCTTCCATAAAATGAGGATAATAATACCTGTAGTAGCTCACAGGGCTTTTGAGAGAAGCAAATAAGATAATGTATGTTAAGCTTTTTGTAAACCTTAATGTGTTTATATATATATTATATTTATTAACTATTATAATTATGATCCTCGTGCCCTGAAAACCCTGGAAGGCTAATAAACAGAAAAGACTAGGGGAGAAAACAAATGCGAAATCTGGGTTCAAATGAGCTAATGTCTATAAAGCATACTTTGTAAATTACAAAGCTTTGCATAAATGCCAGGCATCCTTGTTATGACCATTACTTTTATTAGCCTGGCAAGTACATTGGGTCAGATGTTTGTGATGCAGAAAGCCTGGGCAGTGATTGAGTTAGGGAGCGAGTCTCTGGGGCCTGTGAGGATCAGGGTCAGAGGTAAAAGCTGAGAGGTGGTTAGGGGCTGACCTCTGGAATGGACTGTCCTACCCTGCCAATAGTCTCTGAGTCTCCATTCAAAATTGATGGTCATTCCCAGAGATCCCCTGAAGAATCTTGAGAAACACTAGTGTAACTTCCCAGTGGACACTCCCAGGGCATCAGAAGAAGCCACTGCAGCCGCTGGTGTAGACCACACACGGGTGCCTCTTAATGAAGTCAGTCCCCAGCCTATGCAAATTATGAGTATTATTGTCAGTGCCAGCCAGGGTGATTTGCATGGATGGTGCTGCTTCCCCTGAAGGCCTGTCACCTCTGTTCCGTAGCCTGATCATTTTCTTTTTCTCCTCTGAGAATTTGGTTGTCAATCACATAAGCAGTGATTAGACCTTGGCAGAGAAACTCAGAGCAGCCAAGTTCAGGGAGGATTATTTGTTCAATTGAATGTCCGGAGACTAAATGATGGCAGGACCTGTGCCTGGCTATCCCTGGAGCACTAGCTGTCAGCAAGGTACAAAACTGCGGCATTAGACTATCTCACCGAGGCAAAGAATTAATTTGGAGTATGTTTGGTAAGATCAAAACAACTTTTTTCCCCCAGACTGGGATTCCATTGGCCCAGGGAACTCATAATGAGGAAACTCTCTGCTCTTTCAGAATAGCATCTGTTCTACAATTTATAATCTTAGTAGTTAAGTGATCTGTCTAGGGCTACACAACTAATGGATGTCAAAGGTTGGGTGCATGGAGTGTTCAGGAAAGACTAGCACTTTTTCAGGGCAGCTCACCCACCTTTGGTGTTCATCTTTGGCCCAACTATCACCTATGGCCCCAAGAAGCTACAGCATGTCCTGTGGGCTATACCCCAATATCTTGGCAGGCAGGTTAAATGAGGATGAGAGTCACGGACAGACCTCAAACCTGCTGATGAGTTAGAGGGGTGTCTACCCCAAACATGTGAAGATATCCCCCTTTGGAATGGGCTGAAGAGAACCATTTGTCCCAAAGACCATGGAGCCAGCAGAAGCAGGCGCTATGGAGCAATTAGAGCTTGGTCAGACATGGAAGATGCCAAAGCCATCTCCTGCACCACTGGCCATCACCAGTCATCCTGACTTTTGTCTTGCCACTAGACTTTGATGCCTGGAAGAGAGAGTGAGACTGATGGCTTTGTGCCACTCTGCCTCACTTAAATCCAATTCATGCACAAGTCATCCCCCACCATCCACTCTTTTACTCCAACATTGGGACATCAATGGTCCTGATGGAAAATGAAGAACAAACAACAACAAGGTGTCAAAGAAGGGATGTGAATCAGGTCTTGATTCTCTATTTCTACCATGATATGCTGTCTCTAATGATAACGATGAGGAGGATGATAAAGATAACTACCATTGTTATCATCATTGCCCAAACATAACATGGATTCATAAAGATGCAAGAGCCATATGTCTAATAGATGTCCATGGTCTTTGGGACAAATGGTTCTCTTCAGCCCATTCCAAAGGGGGATATCTTCACATGTTTGGGGTAGACACCCACTCGTCATCTCCAGGGTTCAGGGAATGCAGATTTAAAAAATAAAGAGACCTAGTAGAAGAAACTAGAGCCATGTGGAAACAAAGAGATACATAGCGTGCCGATGTCCTTTCTACTACTGGAGACAAAGTGAATCATAGTATGAGTTCATATCCTAGCACTTTTCTTCAACAACAAAAAGCAATTATTTTGTCACTCTGGGCAATAGCCTATAGAATTTTAAACATACAAAAGAATAATAACAGCCTTTTGACTTGTCCAAGGACCATTTATGAATTCTATGGAGAAGAAAAATGAAAACAAGATGACAATAGTTCACATTTATAGAAATACTTCAAGGTTTGTACTTGTTCCCTCAAGTCTCAAATGAAATCCTCACAACATCTCTGTGACGTATGTGATATCATTATTTTTATTTTTACAGATGAGGAAACTTAGACTAAGAGAGAGGAAGTGGCTTTGCTAGAGTCCCAGAGCAAATAAGTATATGAGAAGGGATTCTAATCCAAGTCTTTCTGACTCAAATACTAGTGTTTTATCTGCCACATCATGCTATAAGAAATGAGGATGGTTGACTATTTCTAGTCAATTTAACATTTTTTTCATTATTATAAAATTCATATAAGGGGGGTTTAATAGGATCATAGATTTGGAGTTGGAAGGGACCTTGTTAAAATCCCTTTCACAAATTTGGAAAATGAGGCAGAAAGTCAATGCCTCTGCCAAACTCACACAGTCAGTATATAAGTGGCAGAGGTAAGATTTGAATCCATGTCTTCTCAATTGAATTTATTGTATTTTGCTACATGTTTTGTTCTGCATGACCTCTAAACAATGACCCACATGTCCATTTTTTGACTAAGAATAAGTCAAGCTAAGCTTTTAAAAGTTCATCATTAGGTTGTTCTCTGGGTGATGATTTTTTTCCTCCACAAAAACTCTTTTGTCCCTCTTAAAAAAAAAGCCTTACCTTCTATCTTGGAAATGATATAAGTGGGGCAACTAGGTATCTCAGTTGATTGAAAGCCAGACATAGAGACTGGAAGACTTGGGTTCAAATCTGGCCTAAGACATTTCCTAGCTATGTGATTCTGGGCAAGTCACTTAATCCCCATTTCCTGGCCCTTACTGCTCTTCTATCTTGGAACTAATACTTGTATCGATTCTTTTAAAAAATAAGACAAAACAAACTCCTTACCTTCTATATTAGAATCAATATTGTGTATTGGTTCCAAGACAAAAGAGTGGTAAGGACTAGGCAATGGGAGATAAATGACTTGCTCAGGGTCACACAGCTGGGAAGAATTTGAATCACAATTGAACCCAGGTCCTCCTAACTCCAGGCCTAGTTCTCTATACATTAAGCCAACTAGCTTCACCAGAAATATTCTTAAAGCCCCTTTCCCAAATTCCTATGGGGTTGTGGTCTGTGTTAGCAGAGGGAGTAAACAGACTTGCTATTAACAGATATTTGAATGGTGAAATAAGGATCTCCTACTCTGCTTCTTGGCTTATCCTCACCAGAAACAGTCTTAAGCAGAGACATTCTCTACTCTGTAGGATGCCTCCTATAGCCTTTTTTCTTAGATTCCAGGATCCAGAGCTTTGTTCTACTCTTGCCCTTGTCATTTTGCATTTATGTAACATTACCATGTGCCCAGAGGAGAACCTCCCCAGCAGCCATGCTGCAGTTTTATCCGAGGATCTCTAAACAATTCAATTCAACAGCAAATACTTAACAGTAGCAAAAATAATGCAGAGACAGATAATATACCCTCAATGAACCTCTGGGCAAAGAGTTGAGGCCAGGAAAAGGGGACAGAGGTCCCTCCTGGGTGAGCAGGGAAGGTGAGTAGACTGCACAGCCAGTCACAGAGGGAAGTTTTTAGAATAAACTTAAAGAGCATACTTTCCTAGTGTTATTTCATTTATTTCCTTTGATATTTCATTTTCTTCTTTATTTACCTATGGCACAGAATAAGTGGGGGAGGGACAGAGGGAGGAATGGGGGAAGAGGAACAGAAGGAGGGGAGAGGGAGAGGGAGAGAGAGAGGGAGAGAGAGAGAGAGAGAGAGAGAGAGAGAGAGAGAGAGAGAGAGAGAGAGAGAGAGAGAGAGAGAGAGAGAGAGAAATAGCTCCATTCTCCAAAGCAGCTAGAAAGAGCATTTTACTGGAGAAAAATGAGCCTCACTTTATGGAATTTTAGAATCCAACAATATCACAGCTTCCAAATACCAGTTGATGAAATAAATCCTTTTTGTCATGGCTGAAACAAATGAATGCATATAATTCAGCCCATTTCTATCCTAGACTCTGGTGCTCAAATAAAACTAATAAAAAAGGAGGAACAAAGAGGTCTGGTAAGCCCATTTGCTCATGTTTGCTACATTTCAAACTGTCATTTTCAGGAGCGGCATGTGTCTCTAAGGTTTTCAAGATGCTAAGGTCTGGGCTTGGTTTCCATGGTGAGAAAGTTGAAAAGAGACAGTCTCTCTCTGCCTCCCTTCCTCCCAATCTCTCTCTCTCTCTCTCTCTCTCTCTCTCTCTCTCTCTTTGTGTGTGTGTGTGTGTCTTTGTCTCTCTCTCTCTCTCTCTCTCTCTCTCTCTCTCTTGGCTTAGATTATATGCAATATATGTCTAACTTACTTTATTTAAAAAAAAAGTGGTGTATCTTATCTTTTTTCTACAGGACTAAAGCTGGGGAAGGAAGCTTAACTAATCCTTCAGTGAAGACATAATTCCAGGGCCACATTCCATATTTCTTGATTGAGAGTCCACCCTTTAGCCTTCTTGTTTTTGCTTGGGTTCTTTATGCCTGTGTGATATAGCAGACAGACAACCGGTCTCTTCTTTGGAAAAACCAGGGTTCATGTCTCTACTATTACACAGTAGCTATGTAACACTGGGCAAGTCACTCAAGCTCTCAATGCCTGAGGCCACTTAAGAACAATGGCTGAGATACATTGGTAGAGGGAGCTTTCCTCCTCTTAGAACCCTAATCAATAGAATCACCTATGAAAAGGAGGTAGATTGTTAGTCCTTCGTTTTTCAAAAGAGGACCAATGACATCACAGAGTAATGTCTTGAAGGGTAGGTAGGCCAAGTTACCAGGTACTTTTCTTCCAGGAGAAATTCATTTTTCCCACTCCTCCCCTCTTTATGCAGAAGCTGCTTTCTGCTTTTGAGACTAGGTAAGGAATTTTTAAAATTTTGGTCATGGCAGGAGGTGTTGTAGCCCTTTGTTTTACATTTTTACTTTTGCAATCTAGAGCAGGAAAGTTTGGCTCAGTCCATCAAACAACCTTTCTGGGGTGGATTCCAGTATCTTTTATCATGGCGAAATAAAGGTTACTTAGAAACTGTTAGGGAAAAAAAATAGATCTGAACAACTTGGCTAAATGACTTCAGCATGTATAAAAATCAGTCACCTGTAGTTCTTAAAAATGATTACCTGATCAAAATAGCACCAACCCTCTCAGTTTACCCAGCACACAATAAGGCTTTGAAGAACGCCCATATCTAGAGCTGCCTTCTTGTTCTCAATTCTCTTCCATCTACAGGAGAAATGCTAGTCTCTTTGGATCACAGATACTCTCATCTCAAGAATGGAGATGGTGATACTTGACTCCCTAGCTTTCAGCAGTTGTTTCAAAGAAAGCTCTTTGTAAACCTTAAAGTACTCCCTAAATGGAGCCAGTTTCCCTATTATTTCTCCACTCAAGTCCCTTGGTGCTTCAGCAAGCTGTTGTGGATTCCCAGAGGCTGTGACAGTAGAGCACAAGTCTAGCTAGTCCTACCAACCCAGAAGTTTTTCTAGTGTGAACCCAGTGATGTTTTGGAGACTATATGACAGGCTGCATTGATGGAAAGCAATAAAATCAGGAACTTATGAGATGATGGTAATCTGTACTCATCATGGCTGCTCTCACACATTGAGGTTGGGGATGATGCCAGCCGATAACCAAGACTAAGACTTTATTGGTTTTGATTTTGCTTTTTATGTGAGAAAAAACAACAAAGATAATTTGGTCAGGAGATGGGGGTGGGGGGAATGGCTGTAATTATGAATAGAGGGAGAGAATCTAACTTATATCTAGGAACATTTTCTTTCCATGAGGGCAAATTTGATGCAGACATGCAGACATAGCAGTATCAATGGATCTATTCATTTATCAGGAACTCAGAAGTAATCATTAGTTCATGTTTCTGTATCCTCTAGCCCCAGAGATGTTCAACTCAAGAAGGCAAACAGGATATTCCTTTGCTGTTGACTGGTGGTCCCTGGGAGTGACTGCTTATGAGCTGCTCAGAGGCCGGGTATGGTGAAATTTTCTTCCAGTTTGTTTCATTCCACAATGTGCTGTATTTTACCAGAAAAAGATGGATCAGCCTACATCTCCAAGCTCTGCCTCCTCCAAACCCTATTCTTGGATTGACAGTAAGATATCAGTCCTGTAGCCCAGTGAAGAGCTGGAAAGAACCTATGTGATTTTGATGTAGATTAATTCCCTGTCACTCAGCATGAGGCTCAGAATGTTGGTTAACATTAAATTAAGCATCAGAAATTGAAAGAGTAATTTGAATAATGGCAATCTCCCAAGTGGTGACTGCAATACCGTTCATTAAGTAACTTGTGTAAATATATTTGTATGTTTGAAGAAAGTCATTTGGCAATCACAACATGACACATTGGTTGAGAAGCTACCCACTACAGCAGGTGTGAATTATTAATGCAACACAATTCATGTCCTGTCATGTTGAATTCCTCACTGGCACTCGAATCTGGAGTTCTGAGTTCAGGGGCAAAATAGAGTTGTCTCCTTGAAAACCAAAAACTTTTTTGCACTAATGGAAAGAGATTTGGGTTTTTTTGTTCTTAGTTGTTGTTTTGTTTTGTTTTGTTTTGTTTTTGAGCTAAACTAAAGTGATCATTGATTTTCCACATTTTATTCAGAGGAGTGCTTCCAAACATTTTCTAGCCCTCCTCATGATGAACACTACCAAAGGCTATTCAGAGGAGAGGAAGTAGAGAAGGGAAGCAAAAAGAAAGAAAGCAGGTAAATGAGAGAGAGAACATTTAATTTTGTGATCACTTGATGGTTAGAACACATCGACTGGGAAATACTGATCGAAAATCCTTACCATCGTTTTGGGTATCTAATTTTGAGAATTCTGTGGTATCCCTAGTAAGAGGAAAGAAGATTGGAAAAAGAGGGGTTAGGAGAGTGCAATGCTAGACAGGAAAACAGCAGAACTGAGAAACTGAATTAGACCTCTAGATACTGCAGCATGTAGCAGTGATAAAATAAAGCAGATTCAGCCCAAGGAAGAAACAGTAGAATGGAGAGGCTCTTGTAATAAAAAGGGCTCAAAAATATATTTTGTGGAATTTCTCACTTTTCTGATCCACAGTTGCTACCATGATATCCAGGTCCTTTATATTTTCCCTCCTCTGGATGAACTCCTGTTTATCAATGCCCTTTTAAAATGTGGTCTTTAGAAGGGAACACAATACTCCAGATGTCTTTTTAGTGGGGCAGAGAACAATAGGCCCATCATCTCTGATAGTCCAGGATGTTACATCCCTATTAACGGAGCCTATAATTTTGTTAACCATTTTGATTACTATATTATGCAATAGACTCATATTGAGCCTACTGTCCACTAAAAACACTAGATCTTTTTTCAGGTAAACTGCTTTCTAGCTGTTTCATCTAGAGTGCCATTTCTGTTTTCTTAAATAGTTCAATGGTTCCTGATGTCTTAAAAATAGCGCAAACATGGAGGTGCCACTATAATATAGAATGAGAAGAGATTATTATAAAAAAACACTGGAAATTGTTTCATTTTACATGTATTTATTATCTGTTTTATGACTTCATTGATGGCTTCTCTTCCCATGAATTCACTTGGTTGGATCTCATGTCATACATTTTGTGGACATTTTTCTACACCTTCTTTAATTCTTTGCCCAGCAATACAGCTTATAATTTCCCATTGGTCTCTTCTGTAATGTTTTTGACAAAGAATTTTATATCACAAATCATTAGAACTCTTTGCTACCAGGTCTCCTCAGCTGAAAAGAATTATTATAGTTAGTGATCAAAGTGGTTTCCAGGGATTTTTTAACCTTTTATTGTTGTTATCATTTTAATTGGTTGGCCACTGGATTTTAATTTCATCATTACCACTAACCCCACCAATACCTGTTTAGCCTCAGACAAATTATTTAACCTCCCTGGGTCTGGCTTTCTTCGTTTGCCTAATTAGGGAATTGTACTTGCTGACTTCAAAGGTCCCTTCCAAATTCTAAATCTATGAGTTTGAGAATTGGCAACAATTAGAGTCCATGTCTTTGCTTTCAACCATTTTTTTATTTTTCAGAGCATACAACTTATTTAAATAGGTCAACAGGGCATGTTATAAGTGGATAAAATATTTTTGCCTCATTTTTCTTTTCTTTTTATTTTGCATTAATGTGTTTTTTTTAAAAAAAACCCTTACCTTCTGTCTTAGTATCAATGAGGAGTATTTGTTCCAATGTAAAAGAGAGGTAAGAGCTAGGCAATTGAGGTTGTGACTTGCTCAGAGCCATATAGCTAGGAAGTGTCTGAGACCAGATTTAGACCCAGGATCTCTCATTTCAGAGATGCCACTATTTTGAATTAATATTGACCCTTGTTCTAACCAGGTTCTCCATTAGAATGTCAACTTGTTAAGCAAAGATTATATATTTAGAGTACCACCACATTTAAATTTACAAAGTCTAAAGACTATGTGATTTTTAGTACCCTCTGTATAAAGATGGTATGTACTTAGTTGCTGACAAGTTTTTTCCTCCATTGGATTCTTGAGGGCAAGGAATTTTTTTTAATTTAATTTAATTTAATTTTTTTAATTCCTAGCACTTAGCATGGTGCTTCAGACAGATACTTAATAAATGCTTGTTGATTTGACCTGATTCTCACACTTGGTATCTGGTCCCAGAATTCCCTTTGCATAGTGATACAGTGGAATCTACTTGGATCTTGGGAGGAGGAGGCTGTGATTACCCTGGGCAATTGGGTATTGATTCTTATTGGTCTTGGGCCACTACACTGGTCAAAAAAAACTTATTTGAATCATTTTAATAAATAAAAAAAGGAGAAAAGAGAGAATAGATCTTAGTCTGCCTAATTAAAGGAAACCTATAAACATTTAAGTAGGTTCATCTAATATTCTAAATTCCACTCTGGAAATATAATAGTTTCTTGGTACTAGATCCCTGACTTTAGATTCTTTGTCCTATCAGCTTTAATTTCAGTAGAACTGATTCTCAGAGTAACCTGTTCCAGGTGGTGTTTCACAAGGGGGAAGTGAAGATACTGGAAACAATTTGACTACTATGGTATGACTTCTCTCTACCAGGTAGAGAGTATCTCAGTGTGACTATTTTAGTGGCCAAATTCATCATTTGTCATGACAAGTCAGTTCCTCAGAATTTACAAATAGATGTCAAACAATAATTATTTCTTGAGCTTATGTGAACTCAATAAGCAATTATTTGTAAGCAGTTATTTATTGGGTTTCTATTATGTGACCTACATTAAACATCAAACACTCATAAAACATTAGTGCAAGCCAAAATAGTTAAAAATGTTTTGCATTTGACAGCTTACTAGAGTCTCATAGAATACTATAAGAAATTACTAGATTTAGTAATTATTTTTTTAAAAACTTTGAACAAATTTTACAAAATGATTAACAAGATTTATCATCTCAAAGGCCCCCAAATACTTCTTTCAACATTTTTTTTAAACCCTTGTACTTCGGTGTATTGTCTCATAGGTGGAAGAGTGGTAAGGGTGGGCAATGAGGATCAAGTGACCTGCCCAGGGTCACACAGCTGGGAAGTGGCTGAGGCCGGGTTTGAACCTAGGACCTCCTGTCTCTAGGCCTGACTCTTACTCCACTGAGCTACCCAGCTGCCCCTTCTTTCAACATTTTTATGAGTTATGCTCAGTTCTAATATTTGCTGGTTGATTATATGTGCCTCAGAGAAAAGAGAAAAGGTAGAGATTGTGCAAAATTGATAATCCAAAGTTACACATATTTGGCATTAACTTCATTTGGATATTCATACCACATTTGATGGCTAACACTAAATAAACTCCACTCTATATCACCTCACTGTTAGGAATTATGCCTTTTATTATGTTGATGTGTTTTCTCCCTCATTGGATTGCAACTTCTTGAGGGCAAGGAATTTTTTTGTCTTTTTTTTTTAATTCCTAGCACTTAGCACAATGCCTTACATGTGATAGGGATTTAATAAATGCTTGTTGACTTAACCTGGCTGTCACACTTGGTATCTGGCCACAGAATGCCCTTTGCATGATGATACAGTGAAATCTACCCAAGTATTGGGAGAAAGAAACTGTGGTCACCACAGGGGTTGATTGTTATTGGGTCATCTGGACTTAGTGGGTAACCTGAGATCAATGACCTTATTTTAAAGGTAAATATTTTTCTATATAATTTTTACCCTTTCAAGTTCTAGGTATTCTATTTGATGTATTTTTAAACATAATTCTGAGAAAGAGTCCATAGGCTTCATCATCCTACCAAAGGGGTCTATCACACACAAAAAAGGTTAAGGATCCTGGCTCAAGGTCACTTTGAATAATTAAAAATGATTATTATCAGTATCATGTTAATATTGTTAATATTAATAATATTAATTTATTATTGTTTTGTCAAAATTTATAGTAAATAAAATATTATTATTTTATAGTAAATAAAAATGATTATTATCAGTATCATGATTAATATCAGTATTATAGTATCAGTAATCAGTAGAGGGTGGCAGGAGGAGGCCAGTTACAGGGGTGCAAATTTCTATTCCAACTTAAGGAAGAACTCTCTAATGGTGGGAACTGTCTGAAAATGGAACGATTTGTCCAGCGAAGTAGCGAATTCCCAGGGCAAATGGCTTAGAAGGGAATCTTGCATGGGATGGAGGAAGGAGGCTGTCTTCCAAATCTAGGATTTTGCAGTTCTATGAACCACAAACTAAGCCATAATATGGCATTTTTTAAAAGCATGGTCAAATAAGAGAACAAAGTATCAACCATTTATGAACAATTATCAACACTACCCAGTCTCACAGAGAGGGTGTTAAATAATCACTTCTACATTTACACGTTATTATTTAGATAGGAACACAAGTTTCAAAGAGGGAATGAACTTGAAAATATTCCCTCGAGTTCTGAGCTTAATCATGGTTGTTGACAAATGTGACCCTGAATAGTTAAACTCTGCTTCCTCTGGACTCACTGTTGCCTACCCTGTCTCCCCAAGGTACCCCTACCACAGCCATCAATTTTTCACAAATCGGCTCATCACCAAATGAATTCCTGTTCTGTTTTGTGCTCTTCAAATTTCACTTTTTGTTTATAAACATGAAATAAGACACAAGACAATTAAATTGCTCCCACTTTAACTCTAAAAATTGCTACCATGTAACACTTGAAACTATGGGAGCAGAGAGTAGCCATTGGGAGTGAGTGGTCAGCAATGCCAAGAACTGAAGAGATACAAAGGGGGACTTAAATAAGACTAATGGATGTGTCAATTAGTGCTCTTAAAGAGAACACTTTAAGGAGAGGGCTGGGGAGGAAGCTCAACTGCTGATGATTGAAGAAATAGTGAATAGTGAGGAGCTGAAGGTACTGGCTATAATCAACTTTAATTTTTTTTTTAAATGTTACAGGTATTTTTGTTTTTACAGTTCTTCAATTTCTAAATGCTTCTTTCCTCAAGGTTTCTTAGAGTAAAAAAAATACACACAACAAAATAAAGATGGGAAAAAAGCACTTCCACAAAACAGACCAACATGGGAGCCAAGTCCAATAGTGGCAGCATTTTACTTCACCCATAATTGCAAACCTCTATGAAATCAGTCAATAAATTTTTATTAAGCACATAGTATATGTATTAAGCACAGTATCTGGCACATAGTATGTGCTTAATAAAAATTTATTGACTGATTTTTGTGGAGATTGGCAATGATGGCTCTATGCTAAGTGCAGAGGATAGAAAGATAAAAGGCAGTCTCTGATGCTAAGGAGTGAGGACTAAGGAGACGCAGTCTCATGAGGGGAGACAAACATTATGAACAAGCTATATAAAGAATAAATTGGAGGGGGCAACTAGGCGACTCAGTGAATAGAGAGGGAAGGTCCTGGGTTCAAATATGGCTTCAGAAACTTCCTAACTGTGTGACCCTGGGCAAGTCATTTAATCCCAACCACTCTTCTGCCTTGGAACCAATACTTAGTATTGATTCTAAGATGGAAGGTAAGGATTTAAGGATTTCTTTTAAAAAAGGATAAATTAGAAACAATTGACAATAGGAAGGCATTTGACTTAATGGGGATCAGAAAAGATTTCTTGTAGAAGATAGTATTTTAGCTGGTACATGAAGGAAGCTAGGGAAGTGAGGAAGCAGAGATGAGGATGGTGAGCATTCTAGGCAGGGAGAATAGCCAGGAAAATTCCCCAGAGGTGGGAGATAAGAGTATCTTATTATAGAAACAGCAAAAAGACCAGTGTGACTGGATTGCAGCATACATTTGAGGGTCAGTGTTACTATGCCTAACTTTCCTCAGCCCCTCCATCATTGACTATTGCTGTTTTTAATCATC
Organism: Gracilinanus agilis; assembly: GCF_016433145.1. Taxonomy (NCBI): domain Eukaryota; kingdom Metazoa; phylum Chordata; class Mammalia; order Didelphimorphia; family Didelphidae; genus Gracilinanus; species Gracilinanus agilis. Next base: position 394,016,351 of record NC_058131.1, on the reverse strand, counting down.
CTTAACAATTTGCTGGGTATGAGATCAAATAGCATCATTTTAGCTTGTTTCTCTGTTATTGTGAATAATCTGTTTTTCATATAGTTGTCAATCATTTGCATTTTTTTCTCCTGAAAACTATTTGTTCCATTTTTTGACTACTTGTCTACACAATTAGGGAATGGCTCTTCATCCTGGGCCACTGAAAATGAGAAGGTATGAGAGAATATGAAATAAAGGAAGCTGACCTAAGAGAGCAATATACCTAATGACTATGGTACCTCAAATGATAATAATACTCAAAAGACTTTAAAAATCTGATGAACTGTAATGAATAATTTTAGTTCTGCAGAGCTAAGAAGAAAATATACCTTTCCCCTGTCTGTAGGAAAGTGGAGATGACAGATATAGAATGTGGTATAGGTACACTGTCAGGCTTGTTACTAAGTCATTTTTTTTTGCTTTAATTTGCTTTAATTTTGCTCTAATATTTGCCTCTGATGCAAGGATGGGTTCAATGGGGAGGGGGCAGCATTAAGAGAAAAACTGCTGTGATGTCAAAAGAGAACTAAATTTTTTTTCCAAAAAGGAAAGAATGAGGCAATTAGACTAGAGGACCTCTGAGCTTCTTTCCAGGGCTAAGTTGATGATCCTAAAAACATTTCTATCTTATTGAGACTTCTATTTTTTATTTGTTTGGTAGAGGAATGGGGGGATTTTGCCCTGTGGTTTTATTAGGACGGAGAATTCCCTGCTTAGAAACTCTTCACTTCAAATATACATCACAACACCTCAGCTATAAATTATAGATTTAGAGATAGATCTGTTTGGGGCCCTAAGAGGCTCACAGGATTACACAGTTCGTAGGTCTGACTCTAAACTCAATCTATCTATTAAGCCACAGTGCCTCTTATCTATGGAAGCAGCGAGATAGTTCAATGGATAGAGCCCTGGGCCTGGAATCAGAAACACTTGAATTTCAAATCTGGCCTCAGACACTTAGTAGCTATGTGACTCTGGGCAAGTCACTTAACCTCTGTTTTCCCTTATCCACTGGAGAAGGAAATGGCAAACCGCTCCAGTTATCTTTGCCAAGACAACATTGCCATGGACAATACTGGCATGCAGTGGTCCCTCAGGGTCATGAAGAAATAGAAATGATTGAAGGACTCAATAACTGCAACCTCTTATCTATGTACTGTTTCCTAATTAGGTGGATTAGTGGATAGAGACCTGGGTTCAAATCCTCACCACAGACACTGTTTCTCTGTCCCTGAGCAAATCACTTAGTCTCTATTTGCTTCAATTTTGTCATTCATAAAATGTGGATAATAGTAGTACCTTCCTCCCAAAGTTGTTGTGGAGATCAGAGAAGATAACAATAGTAAAGGGCTTAGCACAATATCTGGCACATAGTATTTGTTGTTGTTCAGTCATTTCAGTCATGTCTGACCCTTTCTGATCCCATGGGATTTTCCAGATACTGGAATTATTTGCCATTTCCTTCCCCAGCTTATTTTGCAGATGAAGAAACGGAAGGAAATGGAGTTAAGTGACTTGCCCAGGGTCACACTGCTAAATGTCTAAAGCAGTGGTTCCCAAACTTTTTTGGCCTACCGCCCCTTTCCAGAAAAAATATTACTTATCTCCCTAGAAATTAATGTTTTAAAAAAATTTAATAGCAATTAATAGGAAAGATAAATGCACCTGTGACCATCACCACTCCCCTGGATCACTGCAGCACCCACCAGGGGGTGGTAGCACCCACTTTGGGAATCACTGGTCTAAAGTCATATTTGAACTCAGGTCTTTCTGACTCCAGGTCCTGTGTCGTATCTACTGGGCCACTTAACTGCCCCAGACACATCATAAGCACTATATAAATGTGAACCGTTATTGTTCTTCATTTAGAGCAATGGTTCCCAAACTTTTTTGGCCTACGGCCCCCTTTACAGAAAAAATATTACTTAGCGCCCCCTGTCACATACTATCACCGCCCCCTTACAGTTATTCACCGCCCCCAAATGCACCTGTGGCCATCACCACTTTCCTGGATCTCTGCAGCACCCACCAGGGGGCAGTGGTGCCCACTTTGGGAATCACTGGTTTAGAAGTTGCTTGTGGAATATATGTAAATGTTAAATGAAAATCTTTCAAAGACAAGGAATAAAACATGGGCTTTGATATGATCGTAGGATCATAGAGCTAGAAGGGACTTTGGAGGTCATCTGGTCCAGATCTCATCTGACTGAGGAAAAAGTTGAGGGCCCAGGCAGCTGAAAAGTCTTGCCTAAGCTTGCAGAGGCAATGAGTGCCCAAGCTGGGATAGAAACCCGAGTCTTCTGTGGCTGTCAGTCTTAAATGAGTGGTATCTGCCAAAGCTACCCTTGGATAGACAAATGTGGAGAAGGAAGGAAGGAAGGAAGGAAGGAATGAAGGAACGAAGGAAGTAACGAAGGAACGAAGGAAGGAAGGAAGGAAGGAAGGAACGAAGGAACGAAGGAAGGAAGGAAGGAAGGAAGGAAGGAAGGAAGGAAGGAAGGAACAGAGAGAGGGAGGGAGGGGAGGAAACCTACAACTGTGGACTGGAAAGACCTTTAATTATAAATTTTCAGCCAGAAAGTGGTCTCATTCCAAGAAGGAATATTCTTCCCTAAGATACCTATCCAGTCAGGACCCCAGGACAGTAACAGAAATTTCATTTCTCATTTTAGCTTTCTAGTTTTATCACCAATTATAGCATTAGGCCTGGAAAGGGGTTTTGAACTATGGGTCCTCTGGACCAAATTCCTCATTTTCATAGAAGTTCTCTTCAAAGAGAGAAATGACTTGCCCAAAGTCACCAGGGTGGCAGAGAGCCAGGTTTTCTGCTACCAAATTCTCTTCCCACTCTGTCCAAACTAAACAAATGGGAAAGGTAGCCTACCCAAGTCCTGCCATGCCCAACCTGTTTTACCTTGGCCTCCAGCCATGATCATGGCCAAGCCACTAGGTTTTCCTGTGCCTGCTACCTCTGCTTTGAAAGCACCAGCCATACTGGCCACAACCATATCTTTGTTGCTGGTGGTTTTTTTTTTCTTTTTTTCCTTTTTCTTCCAGGTCTCTTTGCTTTTTGAGCTACCACATTTTTATTGGATTTATTGTTGTTGCTCCTGTTGTTTTCTACTCTGTGTTAATCTATTTACTTCAGCTGGGCTAGGCCTGGCCCTGGGCTGATTGTCAGTGGCTCTATTGAGGATAGCAAGATGGGGGTTTAGAAATGGCACAATAACATCTTAGTTATTGAATGCCTGACCTGGGAAAATTTCCAAGGGAAGTGTTTTTCTGCCCTCCTCTCTGCCCTCTCTCCTCGATCTGAAAAAGAAATCGTTTCCTTGTTATATTTTTGCAGAGACCATATCAAATTCGCTCTGGCGCATCTACTAATGACATTGCTCACATGTTTAAGACAGCAATTGTGACTTACCCGGCTTCATGGTCAGTGGGAATGGTGACACTGCTGAAAAAGGTAAGAGGGGCAGGCAGCATGGTCCCCAAGACTAGGAGATATTATGAACAATTACCTGTGTTAATGTAGCAATCAAGCCACTGGATTTAGAGTCAGGATGTACTGGTTTCAAATCCTACCTCTAATACTTACTAGCTACAGATCCCTGGGTAAATCACTTAATCTGTGTGCCTCAGTTTCTTCAACTGCAAAACAAAGGAGTTGCTAATATGCAAATATATTCTGCACAATTTGATATATACAATTGATATCTTATTTACCTTCTTAATGGGTGAAGGAGGGACTGGAAAGAGAGAATTCAGAACTCAATTTTTTAAAATGAATGTTAAAAACAAATAATAGTTTTTTAAATGGGGCAGCGAGATGGCTCAGTGGATAGAGAGCACCAGGCCTAGAGATGAAAGGTCCTGCATTCAAATTTGGCCTCAGATACTTCCTAGCTGTGTGACCCTGGGAAATGTCACTTAATCCCTATAGCCCAGCTCTTATCACTCTTTTGTCTTAGTACCAATATGTGAGACCCTGGGCAAGTCACTTAACTCCAATTGCCTAACCTTTGCCCTTCTGTCTTAGAGTTGTTACTAGGGCAGAAAGTAAAGGTTTTTTTTTAAAGGGGGAAACATTTTTAAAATGTAGTTTTGATTCTAAGACAAAAGACAAGAGTTAAAAAAAAAAAGCTACATGTATGCCAGGGTACCCTGTAGGTCACAAGCTCCTAGTGGGCAGGGACTATGCCATTTCATATCTTTCTAACCTCCGTGTCTTGATATGGTGGACATGTAATAAATATTTGTTGAATTGGACATTTAATTTAATTAATAATTCATTAATTTAATTTAATCAATAGGTATTTACTGAGTACCTGCTACATGTATAGAACTACACTGTGGGAGATACAAAAATCTTCCCAAAACTTGAAATATGATCCTTACCCTAAAGATGCTTTCAGTCTTATTAAGGAAAGAATGAGTTAACAGAGAGATATTTATTGAGGAATTACTGTAGTCACATAACTGGGCCAAGCACCAGCAGATGCCACCCAGAGCTACGTTCCTTTAGAGGAGCTTGTCATCTGGAAGAGACGTACACATAGAAAGAATATTAGCTGTACAAAACAGTGTGGGGAAGATGCTGAATGTAGAGCAGAGAGAATGAATGGATCCCAAACAGAGAACTGAGGCATAGAGAACAACGGCTCCCAATAAATAACATTTTATCCTGACAAAGTGGGATGCTACCCTCTGGTGGTTCTGGCAAAATCAATCTCTTACCTCAATCTAATTCCTACTTGATGCCATACTGATGTTAGATCCAGAGTTAGGGGGACTTCTGAGGCCAGCTCCATATAACTCTTTCATTTTAATGATGGGGAAATAATCATAACAGCAACAATAATAATAACAACAGCTAGTATTTATATGGTTCTTTTAAGTTTGCAAAATACTCTACAAATATTATCTCCCTTGATCCTGGGAGGTAGGGGGCTATTATTTTATAGATGAGGAAACTGAGGCAAGTAGAAATTAAACCCAGGGACAAGGAGACAGGGAGTGTCTGAGACAAGATTTGAACTCTTTCTGATTTCCTTCTTTATCCACTGTACCACCTGGCTGCTCCTAAAACTAAGGAAACTGAAGCCCCAAAAGGTGAAATGTCTTGCCAAGGTCATATAGTTGATGGCAGAGGAGTTTTTGAACCCAGGTCCAGGACTCCAGAACCAGCTCACTCTCCAGTCTCATGAAAATGCCCCAATTCAGGTAGCATGGCTGATTTTTTTTTTTTGCTCATAATTAATAGGATTTTACTTTTTCTTTGGTTTCTGAAGTCATTACATTTTGGTTAGGGAGCAAAGTACATCTTTAAAACCTGTACTGTGACTAGTATTGGGCTCAGTGGTTCTCTGACTTGCTGCCCTTTTTTCTTTGCCTTTATGCTATAACCGCAGGTCCCCATGGCCAGAGCCCCTTTCCTGGAGCCCCCCTTTTCCCAATGCTGCAGCCCTACCTGCTATCTTCTCATGATTCTGGGAACCATCCCTGACCATCTACTGTGTTATGGGAACTCAGCCTAGGCTCTTGGGGGTGGGGGGTGGGATAGGTCATTCTCTCTCATGCCACGAAGCCCCTTGGCAAAGACTGTCCTCAGTCTCCCTTTCCCCAACTGAATTTTCCCCAGATACATTAATTCTTATAGATATCTCTACACCTGAAAGGATAGAAAGATGTGTTATCTAGAGATGTCATTTCCAAGCAATCCCTCCTTCTAAATCCTGAAATGGGAGGTGGGTGGAGGAAACATAACCAGCATTTGGATAGAACCTATGGAAAATAGGCAATCATTTATAGGATTGAAACCATAAGGAGAATTTTTAAAAGAAGCTTCCCAGCTGGGAAAACCAGGCTAGCTGAGGGCAGCTAAGTAGCTCAGTGGGTAGAGAACCAGGCTTGGAGACCAGAGGTCCTGGGTTTAAATCCAGCCTCAGACACTTCCTAGCTGTGTGACTCTGGGCAAGTCACTTCACCCCCAATTACCTGGCCACTCTTCTGTCTTAGAACCAATACATGATATTGATCCTAAGACAGAAGGTAAAGGTTTAAAAAAAAAAGAATCAGGCTACTCCAGAAAACAGACATGAATTTTCTTTTTTGACTCTTCAGGAAGAATATTTCAATCTTATGGTGGGAATTAGCTAGCAAGACTCGAGTTCCATAATATCTAGTCCTACAGAACTTTCTCTAGCCGTGTGTGTCACAGTTGTCTGGCCCTTATTGGCGGGGCGGGGAGGGAAGGGAAAGCTGTCCATATTTCCTCAGTGTTGGTGCAGCCAAGGTATTGTTCAGTCCAAATCTGTGGGTGGAAGCACATTTTCAGGGCAGATTCCCAAGTGAAAGAAATGAGTGTGCGAGAGCCTTACAGATGTCAGGCAGCTGTGAATGCCTACCTCTCTTTTAACAGCTTCTACAAGTTTCCTTCTTCACCTAAGTCCTTCCTTCTTGAAGGGATAATGTGGAATAAACACATTTGCATTCGTATACATTCTTGCTTGGTGAGGTAACTTGGTAGCTGAAAGTGTTGCCTGCCAAGTGAAGTAAACTTTCTTAGTAAAATGTAGTGCAGTGGAAGGAGCTACGGCCCCAAAGTCAGGAGTCCTGGGTTCAAATCCTAACTCCATTATTTAGTATATGGTCACTGAGTCTCACTTTTCCTCATCTATAAAATGGTCCTTATAATGTTTATACCACCTGCCTCCAGGATTGTGGGGAAAGCATTTTTGTGACTATTAAAGGGTCAGGAGGAGGTGAAATACTGTTCTTTGGCCAAATCTGACCACTTCATTTTTGTACTGTGCCACAAGCTAAGAATAATTTTTATTTATTTTATTTTATTTATATTAATCTTTAATTTTAATTTAGCAATTAATATATTTATATTAATTTATATATTTAAAATACTTTTATTTATTATACATATGTATATGTACTATAGGTATATATACACACATATAATATACATCTATATGTGTGTATGTGTATATATACACTATATATATACATAATACATATTTTAATACAAAATTTTATTGTTAAAAATGTTAAAACTTTAGCTTGTGGGGCTTCAAAAAAAGCAGGCAGTGAGTCATATTTTAACCTCCTTGTGACCAACTCAAATATCTTCCTTGGCTCTCAGTTGCCTCCAGGATACAATATAAAATCCTTAGCTTGACATATAAAGCCCTTTCCAGCCAGTGCATATCTACATTTCCATTTATATTCTTCATTTCCCTTCTTCCTGTCTTTGCCATTTCAGTTAAACTTACCTGCTAACTATTTCCCATATATGATATTCTAGCTCCCATCTTCATTCAATTAGGTGGCTCAGTGGATAGAGAATAAAATCTAGAAGTCTTGAGTTCTAGTAGTGCCTCAGGAACTTACTGGTTACATGACCTGGGGCAAATCATGACCTCTCTCAGCCTCAGGTTCCTCATCTATAAAGTGGGATTAATATTAGTGCCTCTATTCCAAGGTTTTTTGAATTAACATATATGTAAAATGATCTACCAACCTTAAAGCCCTGTATTAATGCTAGCAATTATTGTTATTATCATATATTATGTGGCATATAAAATAGAAATTATTGTCTATACTATTATGATGTCAGGTATTATTTCACAAGTGTCTCTCTCCCTCTAAAATGCATTTCTTTTTTTACCTCTACCATATAGAATTCCTAATCTCCTTCAAAGATGTCACCTTCTACAGGAGGACTTTTCTGTGACACCCTCCCTCAAATATAAGCAACTCTCTCTTCCTCTTGAAATTCCTTTGTATTTAATTAATTTGGTGCATATGTTGTAACTGGGACAGCTAGGTGGCTCAGTGGATAGAGTGCTGGACTTGAAGTCAGGAGGACTCATTTTCCCAAGTTCAAATATGGTCTCAGAAACTAACTAGCTGTGTGTCCCTAGACAAGTCACCTAACTCTGTTTGCCTCAGTTTCCTCATCTGTAAGGTGAGCTGGAGAAGGCAATGGCAAACCGCTCCAGTATCTTTGCCAAGGAGAAACTAAATGGGGTCACAAAGAGTAAGACACAAGAGGTCAGAATAATTCATTGTTCTCTAATGATAGAACTCATCAATCTGAAGTAGGCTGGTCATCAGATGACAGACGCAGTCGGTTCTTTGGCCCACATTCAAAGCCACCTCAGTTTTGTAGCACCTGCCAGAATTGACATCACCTTTGAGAAACTATTGTCTACTCTATACTTGGATGAAGTATTTGCAAAAGACTGTAGTGGAGGCAAAAGTCAATTATGTACACCAGTTCATTTATTCTCATATATCCTAGCAATATCTATACTATCTCTTTTTTCATATTTTAAGATAGCAATCTTTCACTTTGTTTTGATAAATTATCTAATGCACCAAGCATTATTTGAGTGCTTATTCTGTACAAAACAATATTCTAGGTCCTTAGTGCACAAAGACAAAAATTAAAAGCATTTTAAAAAGAGAAAAACAATCCTTGTTCTCAAGGAGCTTATGTCCTGCTAGATTTTACAATGTGTAAACAGTTAAATAAATACAAAATAATCTGAAGTAGGAAAGAGCAATCACAATTAAGAGGATCAAGAAAAGCTTCCCATTCCCAGCAGGCAGCTCCTGAGCTAATCTTAGAAGGAAGCTAAGGATTCTAAGAAGATGAGGGAAACAGGGGCTCATGAGAGGTAATGAGTTCCCGAGGCTGATATCTGATTCACAGGATGGAAAAAAGGGATTCACTTTTTTTAAACCCCTCCCGTCTGTCTTAGTATTAATTCTAAGAGGGAAGAATGGCAAGGACTAGGCATCTGTGGGGCTCAGTCACACAGCTAAGAAGTATTTGAGGTCAAATTTGAACCCAGGTCCTCCTGACTCTTGGTGCTCTATCTACTGTGCTACCTAGCTGCCCCTAAGGGAAGGGAATTGATATGAGAGATGTTGGGGAGCAGAACTGACAAGATTTCTTTCTAGTTGGATGACCATGGGCAAGGCTTCTTCTGAGAGTCAGTTACCTTTTCTGGAAAATGATTGGTTTAGATCAATGGTGTCAAATTTTTATAGAATCAGAGACCACCAAACATACATGGGATCCCTGCTTATTAATGTTTTATATATATATATGTATGTATATGTGTATATATATGACTATATATATGCATATATATATATATTCTGCAGTATTTTCATTTATTTTGTTAAATATTTTCCAACTACATTTTAATCTGCCTCAGGCTGCACTTGGGAGTGTTGTGGACTCGGCGGTATGTTTGAAAGTTCTGTTCTGGATGCTTTTTCACATCCCTTTCACTTCTAACCCTTTGTTTCTATGACTTGGCGGCCACTTGGCCAGAGGCTGGCCAGAGCTTGGAGGAGGAAGTAGAGAGACCTATCTGAAGATATTAGCAATGGAACTATCCATTAAAATTGGTCTCCCTAACCCTTTCCATATGCCATCATCCCAACTCTTGTGTTTTCTTGGCAGTTGCTTGAACAAAACCCTGACCATAGATTTTCTCAGCTATCTGATATCCAGGACTGCTCCTACATGGATGATGTGAATTGGGATGCAGTTCTGCAGAAGAGGCTGATTCCAAGTTTCATTCCTAATGTAAGTCAACTGAGAGAAATCTAACCTCCCACCCTCAGCCCACTGTTCATTTCAACGCCTGTTCCAAGCTTCCAGTGGGTTTCTTCCTGCTTTGAAAGGATCTATAAATTCCAGTCTACTGGAAAATAATGGAAAGCTCAGGAGTTGGGTTGCTATGTAAATGTTCATAACCTTTGCCTCAGGCCATTCCACATGGCTAAAATTGTACACATTGCAAAATAGGAGGGAATCAGTATGGTTCAATGCAGGAAGGACCTCAGTAAAAAGAACTCCGCATAGCCCCATTTATGCTTTTGCTAAGTCCTAGGGAGTCACAGGGGGGACAGAGAGGTTAAATGATTGGAGGCGGGATTTGGTGTCTCATAGCGGATCTGTGTAAGAGGCAGAATTTGAATCTGTTACTTCCTGACTCCAAGCTTAGCACTCCGTCCACTAAACTAATGTTGCCTCTATCCATTCATCTGTGTGGATTAAATGCATGCAGGTTGCTAACTCACCAATGGCAATGCCATGTTTAGAGGCACGTGGGCAGTGTGTTTGGGAGCACCTCTGGTGCAAAGACTTGCTGAGCCCTTTCAGGGCTGCTCATCTACCTTTGGTGTCCAGCTCTCACCTGTGGTTCCAAGAAACTGTAGCATGTAAGTAAATAAAAATGAGTGAGATAAAATAAAACAGCTGGTTCATTGCATAAGTGGGGAATTTGGGTGCCATTTTATTTTATCCCACTCGGTAAGTTAAAAAAAAGTTTAAAAAATATTGTAAAACCATCTTGCAAACAGGCTAAACCAGGTGGAGCATAACAGAGAGGTCTCAAATTCATTAGTGAGTTGGGGGTGTGAAGAATTCTCCTGGCAGAATGGGTGGATGAGAACAATTTGTTCCAATTGCCATGAAGGCAGCTGTGAAGCAGATGCTGTGGAGGATTTAGAACTTGGTCAGACATGGGAGATACCACGGTCACCCACCGCATCCCAGGACAGAGCCAGTTCTGACCTTTGTCCTGCCACTGGGATTTTGGAAGAGAATGAGGCTGATGACTTTGTGCAACTTTGCCTCCTCTTGACTCAGTCAACCAGTGAGGTTACTTGTCTTTGTCAAAAATGAAAGACAACCGACAGCAACCTTTATGCCAGTTTTTCAGGTCCTTATTCTGATGAAAATTTAACTTTTGAGGTCTTTAATTCCACATAGTGTCCTCCAGGGCTACAGCAATTCACATATTCATCAGTCAACTAGATTTCACTGAGGACAAACTTTGGGCTCAGCTCTGTGCCAAGAACTTTTAAGGATTAAAAAACAGAGACCAAGAGACCTCGCCGGCTTCAAAGGAGTTTATGGCTTACTTGTAGAGACAGATGTTATTTCACAAAATCACAGAGCAGTATAGGACAATATCTGATTCTGTGTCAAGATTTAAATGGTAAAGGCAAGAATTACTATAGCAGTTGGGAAAAAAGGAGACATTAGGGTAACCTAGCTCATTTGGGGAAATCATTGTTTCCGTAAAGCCTTAGAATAGGGGAGTGCCCCATGGTCTGGGCTGCATGTATCCTTTGCAGGATGAGGGAAAACAGTGTAATAAATTTCCCTTAATGTGGTGGAAAGCAGAGGTAGGCTCCCTCCCTAGTGAGTTAATTAGCCAAGCAGTAACACAGAATTTTGAAGCGAAAGGCTCCTTAGAGATCACCTAGTTCATCCTCTCATTTTACAAAAAGACACTGAGGCTGAGGCAAGAGGATTTGCTCCTATTCACCCAAACAGTCGCTAAGAGAACCAGATTCTAAGTCTATTGCCTATGGATCCATTGCTTTTTCCATTAAACCACAGATGTTCTGCCCCTTCCCCAGTCGGGCCCTCTGTGTGAGGAATATCATTATCAACGCCTCATAGCATTTTTTCAACAATTAAACTGTATAGTGATCCAAAAAGTCCACTGGACAAGAAAGGTAAAATATAATTTAGAAAAGACATTTGTTTTCCTTTCAATCCATTGTGGGCTTATTAGAAGACAGAGAATAAAATATTAGTATAAAAATGATGAAAACACTATGCCATGGAAGGAGGTGATAAATTATGTAAAGCATACAGCAGGAGCTCTGCTCTCTGTATTGTCTTCAGTCTATTTCATTGAGATTTAGTTCAATTCCTTCCCTAGATCTGGCCCATTTGTAAAATGATATAAAAGGTCAAGGCCAGAGAAGAAGGTGACCTTTTACTTTTCTTTACAGAAAGGCAGACTGAACTGTGATCCCACCTTTGAACTTGAAGAAATGATTTTAGAATCCAAACCTCTTCACAAGAAAAAGAAACGACTGGCAAAGAAAGAAAAAGATAGCCGGAAATGTGACTCTTCCCAGGTGAGCAACAGAACCCATATACCCTCAGCTCCTGCTACTTGGGACACACAGGAAAAGTGAGGATGTCCTAAATAGTCCTTTAGAGTTGCTAGTGTGGTCATCAACTCAGTTCCGGGCCTGTGTAGGGAATGGCTTGTGACATGAATCTTTGATTTTGAGAAGTTGTCTTTTGCTAAGAATTAAATAGGGATAGCATATACCTAAAGATACCCCGGCAAATATTAAACAAGTAACTCTCCAGGAAAAAAAAAATGTACTCACAACACACTTTTAAATTTAAATTGCATTATTCACATTTTCCCATCACTTTCTTAATTAAGTCTAGACAATTAAACAAATGATAAATCATGCCCTAATTTGTGGAATTTGCTGTGTAAATGCTCTTACTGAAAAAGTAATAATTGATTCCAGCTAGCTCCAGCGCGCCATGTCTGTACCTAATACCATATCCATTCATTAAATTATTATTTATTAAGCACTTACAATATATTTCGCATTGGACTTGGAAGTTTAAAAAAGAAAAGAACATTCCTGGAGGAACTCATGCTAATATGACAAATGATAAATTTATATGCTCTCTAAGCTCAACTTGGCCCTCCTTAATGCACGGCAATCCTTTTATTCTTCCTTTATTGGTCTTCTCTCATATTTCCTGCAAAAATGTCCCAAACTGGGGTCTGCTGAACCCCACTACACCTTATCCACTCTCATCCCTCTCAGCAGAGAACCTTGCTTCCTCTTAGAGGAATCAAGACACTTCAGTTTTCTTCTTTTTTTCCTTCTTTTCCTTTATTTCACACCTCTCATTGTTCCCTATTTTTTTCTCTTTTGCTCCAATTTCTAAACAAGATTTGGTCATTCTCTCTGTGCCGAGGCCAATCCCTATAAAGATTTTCCCCCCTAATTAATTGTTTCCTTTCTAATTCTGACTGCATTATTTATGCAAATGTTTTTAAATTTTATGTAATCAAAATATCCATTTTATTTTTATGATCATCTCTATCCTTTGTTTTATTAAGAATTCTCCCTCACCCATAGCAGTAAGATATGTAGCTCCCTTCCTCCTCTAATTGTTTATGATTTAATCTTTTATATCTAGGTTATGTTTCCATTTGGGATTTATTGTAATATATGGCATAAGATTTCAACTGGCTTCAAAGATAAATCCAATGGGTTGTTTTTTTTTAAAAAACCCATTTGTTGGAGGCAGCTGGGTAGCTCAGTGGAGTGAGAGTCAGGCCTAGAAACAGGAGGTCCTAGGTTCAAACCCGGCCTCAGCCACTTCCCAGCTGTGTGACCCTGGGCAAGTCATTTGACCCCCATTGCCCACCCTTACCAATCTTCCACCTATAAGACAATACACCGAAGTACAAGGGTAAAAAACAAAAACAAAAACAAAAAACAACAACAACAACAAAAAAAAATTTGTCTTCTCTAACTTTTGCCACTGTCCAAAACTTTCTCTTCCCTCGATTTCTATGATATTATTCTCTTTTTGTTCTCCTACCATTCTGACCTCTCTCATCATGGGAGTTTCACAAGGCTCTGTTCTGAGCCCTCTTTTTTCTACATGCTTTCTTCCTCAATGATCTAATCTATTCCCATAGGTTCAATTATCATCTCTTTACAGATGATTCCTAAACCTTTACAACCAGTCTTTATCTCTATTGAACTCTAGTCTGGCATCACAAAATGCCTGTTGGACACATTCACTTGGATATACCATTGGCTTTTGGATTCAGTATGTCCAAAATGGAATATCCTCCCACTACGCCTGACATTCTTCCAAATTTCCCCATTTCTTTTGGAGACACTACTATTCTCCCACTCATAAAGGTTCACAACTTCAGAATCAGTTTCCTTTTTTCTTTTCTTTTTTTTCAGAATCAGTTTTAACTCTTCCCTCTCCTCTATGTTCCAAATCCGAGTATGTCCCAATTCTACTTCCCTTGAAGTTCATGTATCTATTTCCTCTTTGGCACTCACTCCATTATAGCAAAGGTCCTCAGTATCTTTTGCCTGGTCTATTTCAGTAATCTCCTATTTAATTAGTCTCCCTCCTTCTAGTCCCTCCCTTTTCCAACCCATCCTCCATGTGGCTGCCATCATAATAATAATTAACATTTATATAATGTTTACTCTGTACCAGGCAGTGTGTTAAGCACTTTACAATTATTGTCTCATTTGATCCTTACAAGATTCTTGGGAACTAGGTATTATTATTATCTCTATTTTAAAGATGAGGAAACTGAGGCAAACAGAAGTTAAGTGACTTGCCCAAGACAGTGAGTGTCTGAGGCCAGAATTGATCTAAGGTCTTCCACTATTCTGTTCACTGCACTAACTGCCTTGTGACATTATCTTCCTAAGACCTTAGTCTAACCATAGCACTACCCTGTGCATTTTAAAATGACTCTAAGTCCTAGGAGATTACATCTCCCAGGACTCTCTGCTATAACTTCCTCAGACACGTCCCACTTCTTTTGTGGGAGGTGTCTGAGGAAAGTATAAGAAGAAGAGAGAGTGGAGAGTTTTGGCGCCTTTTTCCCCCAGAGCACCTTCCCCCAAGGATGGCAGAGCATTTCTGGAGAGCCCAATTTACTTAGTTTTCCTTAACCTTTCTTTACTACTTAAATAAAACCCAATTAAATACCCCCAGAGACTAGCCTGACTTTTTTCTACCCCAAGATCCTAGCCTAACCTCCGAAGGGCTCTGGCCAATTTCCCACCAGGGCTGGGGTCTACCCTGGCTACCTTCATTCCCTTCCTCCAGCTTCCCTAACTTCTATTCCCTTCCTTTCTCCCATCCTCCTTTCTCTCTTCTTTCAACCACATAGCCCTCAAAAATCTTCAGTGGTGCCATATTATTTCTAAGTCAAAATGCAAGTTCTAGTGGTTGGCTTTTAAATCCCTCTACAATCTGGCTCTAAGCTACCTTTCCAGACTTACTTCATATTACTTTTTTGACACTCAGCTGAAGTGGCTTATTAAGCTATTTCCTGAATATTTAATTCCATCATGCTTCTGTTCCTCACACCAGGAATGAGCTCCCTGCCTATTTTCATCTCCCAGAATTCTTATCTTTCTTCAAGACTCATCTCAGATATCATCTTCTCCACAAGACCTTCCTTGACTCACCCCCATCTCCTGCCACAAATTAATTTTTATTTACTTATCTATGTACAGCAATACTGTCCTCAGTAAAATGTAAACTCCAAGAGGGTGAGGAATTTCATTTTTGTCCATTTGTTCCCTGGCCCTAGGCACCATGCCTTTCATAAAGTCTGACACACTTCAATAGATATTCCTTGAACTCACTTGAGAAAACCCAATGCCCACCTATCCTTACAGAGCATAGAGTTTAAGGAGGAAATGAGACACACACAGAAAAAAGTAATTTCTGAATGGTACAAAAACCCTGCAAAAGTTCCCTAATAAGAAATAACAGCAGGAGCAAGAAGGGATAACTTAGGAATAACCCCTTAAAATTGCATAGTGCTTAACAGTTTTCAAAATGCTTTCATTTCTGCTGTCTCATTTGACCCTCACAGCACCCCATGTAACACAGAAGTATACTAGAACTAGATCATACTGGTTGGAGGGTGGATTGTTAAATTTTCAGTGACTGCTTTTATATCCTGGAAATCAGCAAATGTTACAAATCAGGACTTGATTCATGATTATATTGATTGCCTAGAAAGTGCAAGTTTGCCTGGATTTCTAGGCGATTGCCCAGAAAGTTATATTGATTGCACTTAAGAAACTGATGGAGAAAATGTTAATGATGCAGATTAAATATAAAAGTATAATGAACATTTTATTTTTCTTTTGGAGAGCTGTTTGTTAAACATTTACCAGCATATCCCTAGATAGCCACCTAAACAGAAACTCTTTGGGTTTTTAGTAATTTTCAAAAAGGTTAAAGGAGCTTTGATGATGTAGTCTCTATGTTTTCCAAAGAAAAATGGATGGGGTTTGGGAGGAGTAACCAAATATCATGTATAGGAAATACATATATACCAGAGTCCCAGGATTTTCTCAAGACTATGCTATTTCCTCTCTTCTGGGCTCCACTGGGTTTCAGTCAATGTGGCCACTTTTCCTGAAACTGAATTGAACATTTGAGACAAGAACATTACAGTTTCCCTTTGGCCACCAGCCTCACATGAGATGGATTAAAACTTCCTTTGCTGAGCTTCAGTTTCATTCTCCACTGCTTATGGATCACACTTTCTTAAAAAAAAAAAAAAAAAAAAGACACAGCACCACAGCACTTAACAGGAGAGTTTGGATTAAAGCCATGAATGTGAAAAGGAGGCCAGCAACCCAAGCATGAACATTTTAGTGGCATCCGACTGTCTCTAGGTACCCAGTCTTCGACCCTTTGTCCTCAGCTACAGGGGAAAAGAATCCATGCCCAAGGAACTTTTACCTTGCTAGAATAGTTAACCTTCTCCTCCCTCCCTCCCCATACCACCAGCATTACAATAGAACATGATTTTTTAAATTCAAATTAATTGGGTAAATCTCATAATCTCTCTGATCCTCAGTTTCAAAATCTATAAAATGGAGATAGAGCTACCTGTCTCAGAGGGGTACCATGAGGTTCAAATAAGATACTGTATGGGAAGGTTTTGCAAACCTTTAAGTGCTCTAGAAAAAGTATAATAAAAGAGGCTTCATTTATAACTTCTCTGAATCACACTCTGTCAGAGTAGAGAAGACCTTTAGATCATCTAGTTCAGCATCTTTATTTAAGAGGAAAAAAAACTAAGGCCAGAATGGGAAAGTGATTTACCTAAGGTCCCACAGTTAGCAAGTGGCACAACTAGGATTTAGAGGTATGTCTTCTAAGACTAATATTCTTTCCAATTATAACGATATCGTTTGCTTTAGAGAGAATGCTTATGATTTACAAAGCACTTCTCCGTACATTACTTCATCTGGCCATCACACAGCGCCCCCCGAGGTACATACTAAAAGTTACCTAATTTTCATCTCTTTTATGGGGATACTGAGGCTCGGAGAAGTGACTGGCCCAAGGTTGTCTAAGATAGTGATTTCAGAGGCAGAAATCAGACCCAATTCCCTTCTGACTCTAGATCAATCATTCAGTGAATAAATGCTTATTAAATAATACCTACTGTGTGCCAGGTATTGTGCCATACACTGGGAAAAAGACAGCTTTCACTCTCAGGAGCTCCCAGTTGAACAAGCAATGCCCAGGTACAAGCAAGCTATATATAGGAAAATTGGAAATATATTCTCATCTGCATCATCCACAAAGGTTCCTGTTATAGTAATCCATAGTTATTATTTATTATTAATTAATTAATTATAAAGTATAAATTATATATGTATATATAAATTATAAAGTACAATATAGTTATTAATTAACATATCTAATAATTAAATAACAGATTATATAATATAGTTATTAATTAATAATAAAAAAACTAATATAGTAGCAGTAATAGACTGCTTAGTATATTAAGGAGGTGTCTTTGAAGAAATTCTTCTGTTAAGAAAGTAAAAAAAAA
>NC_058131.1:393986685-393996946 GCF_016433145.1 Gracilinanus agilis | reverse complement strand
CCATGCCCAAGGAACTTTTACCTTGCTAGAATAGTTAACCTTCTCCTCCCTCCCTCCCCATACCACCAGCATTACAATAGAACATGATTTTTTAAATTCAAATTAATTGGGTAAATCTCATAATCTCTCTGATCCTCAGTTTCAAAATCTATAAAATGGAGATAGAGCTACCTGTCTCAGAGGGGTACCATGAGGTTCAAATAAGATACTGTATGGGAAGGTTTTGCAAACCTTTAAGTGCTCTAGAAAAAGTATAATAAAAGAGGCTTCATTTATAACTTCTCTGAATCACACTCTGTCAGAGTAGAGAAGACCTTTAGATCATCTAGTTCAGCATCTTTATTTAAGAGGAAAAAAAACTAAGGCCAGAATGGGAAAGTGATTTACCTAAGGTCCCACAGTTAGCAAGTGGCACAACTAGGATTTAGAGGTATGTCTTCTAAGACTAATATTCTTTCCAATTATAACGATATCGTTTGCTTTAGAGAGAATGCTTATGATTTACAAAGCACTTCTCCGTACATTACTTCATCTGGCCATCACACAGCGCCCCCCGAGGTACATACTAAAAGTTACCTAATTTTCATCTCTTTTATGGGGATACTGAGGCTCGGAGAAGTGACTGGCCCAAGGTTGTCTAAGATAGTGATTTCAGAGGCAGAAATCAGACCCAATTCCCTTCTGACTCTAGATCAATCATTCAGTGAATAAATGCTTATTAAATAATACCTACTGTGTGCCAGGTATTGTGCCATACACTGGGAAAAAGACAGCTTTCACTCTCAGGAGCTCCCAGTTGAACAAGCAATGCCCAGGTACAAGCAAGCTATATATAGGAAAATTGGAAATATATTCTCATCTGCATCATCCACAAAGGTTCCTGTTATAGTAATCCATAGTTATTATTTATTATTAATTAATTAATTATAAAGTATAAATTATATATGTATATATAAATTATAAAGTACAATATAGTTATTAATTAACATATCTAATAATTAAATAACAGATTATATAATATAGTTATTAATTAATAATAAAAAAACTAATATAGTAGCAGTAATAGACTGCTTAGTATATTAAGGAGGTGTCTTTGAAGAAATTCTTCTGTTAAGAAAGTAAAAAAAAATGAGGCTTCTCAATCAATAGGTGTCCTCATTAGGGAAAAAAAGCCCTCAGTTTGCCTTCTTGGGTTGGTGGGCAAAAACCCTCTTAATTAAAGGGCTACTGTTATTCTATTCTTTTTTTAAATACATTTTTTAAAGGTCAGCCACCTTTATGAACTGTTTGATAGGTCTGAATATTTCATAACATTCATCGAAAGTGGCTTTTTTAGCAAAGATTTTCAAGTCTTGTTATCCCCAGAACCCATAATCCCATCCTTCCTTGTGTCGTCGTTGTCACTTAACTCTCTTTTGTTTGTACTTGGGCTTGTCCCTCCAAGCTCCTTGGTGGCAGAGGCTCTGTCTTCTGTTCCATCTTTGCATCCCCCACTGGGCACAGGGTGCCCAGGGCCCAGCAGACACTAGATGAACACTCATTAAGTGGGAGCTTAGAAGTGGCTCCCTTCTCTCCACTGAGACTCCCCATCTGCTATGAAATCTGAATTCGAAGTGGAGAGTTGACACTTTACGTGAAAAATATACTTCAAGGAAATTGTTAGCACCCTCCAATCAAATACAGGAGGCCCCAAAAATTTTAGTAAGTTTCAAACCACACTGGCTGAGATGGGCATCATAGCAATAGCCCACATGTGTGCAGTGTCTTACATGAACAAAGCATTGTATGTAGGTGAGTTATTATTCCTCTCCTTATCCTCTAACTCCAGGGATTTTCTCCACTCAGTCTCTTTAGGCTATAAAGTTTAAGGGCATAATAAATAAAATAAAGGAAAAAATAATTTAAAAATAAATTATGTGCAGAAGAAAACATGATTTATCACTTGTTTATATGAGTATATGATTTGGGGTTTTGATTTTAAATGATTACTCTATTACAAAAAGGAATAATAAGGAATAGGCTCTGAGTGACAATATATGTATAACCCAGTGGAATTGTTTGTCAACTCTGGGAGCGGGGAGAGAAGAGGGAAGGGAGACAACATGAATCATGTAATTATGGAAAATTTTTAAAAAAATTTTAACAAATAAATAAAATAAATTTTGTTCTTTCCCAGAGGTCTTTCCCTCTTCTTTGCCTGACCTCCACTACAAATGGCTTTGTCCTTTCTTTGCATTTGCTTCTCTCTGGATTTTATTTTTAAAAATTCATATTTTCTTTAAAAGTCATGGGATCCCACTCAGCTTCTTCTATCCGCTGAGGACAATACAGCTCAAACCCTCTCTACATACCTTCTCTCTGAAACTTAGATTATTGTAAGAGATTTTGAGCTCAGAAGACATCTCATCCAACACCCTCCTCCTCCATTTCACAAATGGGGAAACAGAGTCCCAGTTTGTTGGCCATTTCTCAAGGTTAAGTTCTTTCAACCAGGTACTTTGTACAATAACAGAGTCAGACATAGTTAATAGCCTGTTCACTGGAGCCAAAGTACATCGAACAGTCCCTGATGTCACAGTGGTGGGAGTGAATGTTCAGAAGGAATTAAAGGCGATCCCAGAGGACAGTGATTGTCCTGGGCTATTCATAACGTCTGAACCTTTCATCATGGGACAACAAATGCGTGGTGGGCAGGAGACCTGCATGATAGAGCCTCATACAGTACCTTTTACAAGATTCAATCTATTTTTGTTCCCAAATGATGCCTTCTTGGGTGAGGGGAGGAAAAAGAGGGAAGAGAGACCTAAGAATTTTAATGCAACAAATAAATTTTTAAAATAAAATTGAAAAAAAAATCAGTCTATGGCTTCATTTTCCTCCAAGGGAGTTACCATTTCTGATTTCATCCTGGGGAAAACAGCTGATGATGGCTCAGCAGATAACTCACTGTTGTCCAGTTTAAACAACTGCCTAAACAAGTCTTTCCCATTCAGGCTAGAGGCCTGAAGAGAACTATTCCCTTTTCCTTTGCCAGACAGGAGGATGCATGATAACAGTTTCCACCCTCTTACTGACACTGCCCTTTGCCAGGCTCTCGGTTCCTTCTCATTGATGTAGCTGCATACCTGCCCCAGCCTTTGTCTTGGGGACTATGAAGGGGACAAGGAAGGGTAGGGCCAGTATCTTAAAAAGTGGGACCATCTTATCCAAATCAGCCTCTCGATTTAATAACTGGGGGAAAAAAATACATGCTTTGTGCCCTTCTAGAAAATGTAATACTTCAAGCAGATATGGTCCTGGTTGAGATCTAAGGAAGAGGCAGTGTGGAATAATGAAAAGAACATTCAGAGGACTTGAGTGTGAATTCTAGGCTCTGACATTTTTTAATTACTTATATGACCATAGGATAAGTCAGTTTCTTTCCTGAACCTATTTTCTCTTCTGCCAAATGGAGGGTTGGGGCAAGGTGATCTTTAAGGCTCCTTTTACCCTTATTTAAAATTTTTTTTATATTTTTCTGGGTTATACTTGTATTATCACAGAAAATATATTCCCACATTATTCATTTTTGTAGATGATTTTTTTATTTTCACATTTCATATTTATTTTCATATTTATGTTTATCACTTGTTTATTTGGGTTTATGTTTTCAAATAAACAAATGATAAATCACGTGCTTCCATCTGCATTCCTACTCCAACAGATCTTACTCTGGAGGTGGATAGCATTCTTTGTTTTAAGTCCTTCAGAATTGTCCCTGTTCATTGCATTGCTGAGAGTAGCTAAGTCTGTCACATTTGGTCATTCCATATTATTGCTGTTACTGTGTACAATGTTCTTCTGGTTCTGCTTGTTTCACTCTACATCAGTTCATGTAGATCTTTCCAGCTCTTTCTGAAATCATCCTGTTCATCATTCCTAATAGCACAATAGTATTCCATCTCCATGGTATCCCACAATTTTTCAACCATTTCCCAATTGAGGCGCATCCCCTCAATTTCTAATTCTTTGATGCCACAAAAAGAGCAGCTATAATTTTTTCTCCAAACAGGTTCTTTCCCAACTTTTTTAACTCTTCGAGGTACAAAACTAGTAGCAGTATTGCTGGTTCAAAGGGCATGCATTCTTTTATAGCCCTTTGATTATAATTCCAAATTGCCTTTCAGAATGGTTGGATCAATCCACAACTCCACCAGCAATGCATTAGTGTCCCAGTTTTGCCACATTCCCTCAAACTTTTATCATTTTCCTTTGCTATAACATTGGCCAATCTGATTGGTGTGAAGTAATATCTCAGAGTTGTTTTAGTTTGCATTTCTCTAATCAACAGGAATTTAGAACATTTTTTCATATGATTATTGAGAGTTATGATTTCTTCATCTGAAAACTGCCTATTCACAGCCTTTAACCATTTATCAATTGGGAAATGAATTGGATTCTTATAAATTTGATTTAGTTCTTTTTATATTTGAGAAATGAGACCTTTATCAGAGAAATTTGTTATCTTACCCTTCTACTTATATAAATAAAGGCAGGGACTAAACCTGTGACTTCACTGGCATAGAGAACTCCCAGGTGAAGAAATTCCCTCTACCAATGCAGGATGCTACCTTCTCTACAACTTCTGAAGGTTGCCTAGAACACTAGCTTAAGGGATTAGAGCTGGTGCCTGAACCCAGGTCTTCCTATTTCTGAGTACAGAAAAGACAGAGAGATGTCCTTTCCCCATGAACATTTTCTAAATGTATCCCAACACTTCATTGTCTTTGGCAAAGGTAAACTTGAATTCAAATACTGGCTCTGACCCTCAGAGGTTTTCTGTTTCTTCATCTGTAAAATAAGGGGGCTTGAAATTAGATGATTTCCAGGGGCCCTTTTAACTCTAGACCAACGGTCAGTAACCTTTTTGGCCATGAGAGCCATAAATACCTGCAGAAGGAGGAGGATGGAGGCAGAAGGTGCTGGAGGGTTGGGGGCTGAAGGGCTCCCTGGGGCACATTCTGGGACTCTGCCTGGACTGTCAGGTCAGGAAGTGGAGCCAGATATGGCTCGAGAGCCATACGTTGCTGACCCCTGCTCTAGACTGTCTGATCCTACTGAGTACATTTTAAGCAATTGGGAAATATTTGTTAATTGATCATGGAGTCTGTCTACTTAACCTTTCTTTTCTTATTTCCATTGGCAGACTTGCCTTCTTCAGGAGCACCTTGAATCAGTCCAGAAAGAGTTCATTATTTTCAACAGAGAAAAGTAAGTCACTGCTAGAAAAGACATAGCCTAGTAAATTGAGAACCAGAGCAGCTAGAACTTCTTACAAAACAAATATTTTTGAATTTACCAACCAGAGTGAAGAAGTAGGGTTTTAAGAAAAATTAATGCTTTTCGTTTCTGCTATTCTTTGCTACTGGTGGGAAAAGCAAAGGTATTATTAGTTGATAATTCAAATCTGAAATGTTTTTTTGACTCATGCATTTTCCAAGCTGGAGGGGGGGGGGTCCTTTTTGCTTTTGAGGCTTAAACCTTTTCCTCTTTTTATTTGAAGGGTGAGAAGGGAGCATAATGAGAAGCTGGCACAAGCCAAAGACCCAGAAGATGGACAGAACAACAACCTGTGAGATGTGCTCCATCCTCTGTCCATAACATTAGTCAGTTGCTCAGCACATGGGCACCGTGCCATGTGCTTCAGAACCTTCAGTGTAGAATGCTCAAACAGTAGTTCTCCTGTTCACTCCCCCAGACCCCCATTTTAAAAGTGTAAATGCCTGAAGCTCTCTGGTAGAATCCTAGACCAGAAGCTAGGAGGCCTGGTTCTAATCCCAGTTCTGCCACTAACCAACTCTGTGTGGCCTCAGGCAAGTCACCTCCCCTCTCTGAGGCTGTTTCCCTCATCTATAAAATGAGATAATCTCTTTTAGTTCTAATATTATACAATTATAAATAGCTTTGGGGGGAAGAATTATGCTTTAGGGTAGTACAAAGGGCACAGGATTAAAGAAGATCTGGGTTCAAATCCCAGCATTGATATACTATGTGACCACTGGCAAATGGCTTTACCTTTCTGAACCTTGATGGATAATGGGGGCAATAATATTTATACAACCTATATAAGACCTACCTTACAGGGTTGTTGTGAGGAAAACACTATATAGTTGTGAGTTCTTATTCTATTTAATCCCTTTGCTCTTCCTTGCTACACTGTGGAAAATGTAGGGATTGGGGAGGGGATGCCTTTCCAGCTTAGAAAACTAACAAAAGAATGCTTTAGCCCCTCTGAGCATGAATTAGAGAATTCTGTCCAGAAAAATAAAAGAATGGGATTTAATTAGGTTAGCTCTACAGATTTATGTGAAAGGAAACCCCAACAATTGGGGCCTTCTTGCAGGGGTACGGCCCATCATCACTACCCATCTCATGTAACTAGGGACTAACTGTTCCCTGGTTAAATGCCAGGAAATACCAGAAAAAAAATATTGTCACATGTAAAACCCATCCACCATTTTGTGGTGAGGTATGGAAGACCTGGGCATAGAGAAGTCTGAAAGGAGGTCCTTCAGGATGGAGGAGGAACTCACTTTGACCAAGGCACAAAGAAACACTAATAGTGTCTCTTTCTTGCTAAATTCATCCAGGGCAAGTTGATGGCTGGTCAAGGGAACAGCCAAAGAGGAATGAGAATGTAGAGAATGAGGGCCTGGGAGAGGGCCAGAGTTGGGCATAAAGAGATGGAAGGTGAGAAGAGTAACTGGCTTCCCTCCACAAGGGCACGTAAGCATGAAGCGGAGGCCCAACATATACTTAGTGTTTACAGCTTTCATCGCATTCAACTAACAGGCCTTAAGTTCCAGCAGTGGAAAAAAAGAAAAGTCTCTTTTCTTGCCATTTATCTAAAAAACATGATGTGTATTTGCAAGGAGGTAGCACAAATAACTTTGTAATTGTTTGTAAAAAATACACAACAAAATGCCATTCACCTCTATCTCTTGTGTTTCCCCTCCAACTACGAGGTATATCAGATGAGCTCATGTATAGAAAACACTGAATACTGTAAAATAAGAGATTCAAAGAGTTCCCTCCAACCAGCAGCCCTCGTCCTGACATAGTCCGATCTGCTGAGGACCGGAGTAAAGTCATCAGCAGCAGGAAAGAGACCAGACTCTCATTTCAAAGAGGAAAGGCCAAGAGTTTCCATGGCCTTTTACAACTGAAGCCAAACTATGTGTTTTGGTTGCTCTGACTCAAGCCTGAAAGGTCCTAGACTTTTTCTTCCCTGTCACACATTTCTTCTTACTAAGCAGTCCTGCTGAAAGTACTTCCTAAGGGATGCTTCAGGAACAAACGTCTTACCAAAGGGAAGGAAGGCAAGCCATTTGGCTCATCTTCCTCTAACTAGTCTAGTTCTTGTATCTAGAATGTCTCAGAGGCACCTTGCAAAACAGACATGATTCGTATTCCTAGTTAACTAGTGTTTATTTCTGATCTTAAGCTACAGTTGGCCCTGGAATAGTGCCACTGGATTTTAGGAGCTGGGATTCACTTAGCTGGATGTCGACAGACCTGGCAAAAAGCACCTCCCTGGCCCTTACTGGCCTGTTTAGAGTTGTCTGCCAAAAATAAAAGAGATGTTTGTGTTAATATCACTTCCAGAAAACTGGAGTAAGAAAGTGTCCTAAGAATGCTTCTCTTTGCTGAGTTAGTATACTCCCTGGCTTTTGCAAAACCTTTCCCCCTGTTTTTTAAATAATTGTTGGCAGCAGAGAGGGCCTTCTGTTCTATTCCATGAGTCAGGGGCTAACAGCCAAGGCCTTTCTTGGAGCTAGGGCAAATACACCTACAATTAAGTAATATTCCATTAGAATGTAAGCTCTCTGAGGTCAAGGGACGCTCGTATTTTTGTTTTTGTATCCCCATTGATTGTCCTGGTGACTAGCACATAAGAGGCACTTTCATTGACTTGAATGGAGTGACTCTAGGTTTTCCAGGCCTATTCCCTGGTTCATGACTACTTAAAAGTTGAATCTGAGAGCTCCAGACTTGGAAAAGAGAGGAATCGTGGCAGCCGTGTATGGCATATGTGCCTGAGATTTTTATTAGTGTGTCCTATTATCTCCATCCATCACTGACTATAGGAAAATGTCTTTATAGACTTACTATGTTTGTAAGGTTAGAAGTTGTTTTTCTAAATAGTACTGTTTTTTCTGGCTTTATGCCAAGTGAATGCATGTTGGCTTAAGTAGCATGGATAGGGAGGGAACTCCCTACTGATAACAGATTTGGCATTTGGGGATGTAAAATCCAGGCCAATAGACCACGATGCCTTTAAGGGAGCCGCAGCTAAGAACAGAGATTATGGCTGGAACCCAAGTTGGGTTTGGAATTAGAAGACCTGAGTTTGAGCCCTGACCCCGCTGCTTATTAGATCTATCACCTCCAACAGACAAGTCACTTCCCCTCTTCATTTCCTCATCCTTAAAAGGAGGGGGCTGGAGTAGCAGATTCTGAAGCCCTTTTCGCTCCTAACATTCTGTGATTGATGTAGCATTCACCTTGTACACACTCATCTTGATGCAGTTGTTTGTGGGCTGCTTCCTTGTTCTCAACCAGTCTAGGAAGTAGGCAATATGATTATTTCCATCCCCATTTTACATATGGGGAAACTGTGGCTTGGAGAGGCCCAGTGGGTACATGGTTAGCAAGTATCCAAGGTGGAACTCAACCCCAGTTCTCCTGATTTCAAGTATAGTACTCTTTCCTCTAAATCTAGAGGACTGAGATTAGTTTAATTAGGGTAGAAAAGCAACCCCTGATTGCAGAATTGCCCTTAGTCGTTGGATAAATTACCCATCATCGTAGCTCCCTTTGATCATTTGGCAGATTAAAAAGTAAGCAGGACAGACATCTTCCGGAGGATTCATTCTGCAGGCAGATAATCTTTGGCTGTGTTCCAAGATTCACCTGATAAAGTAGGATGGTCTATGGAGGCTGAGGGGAAGAGAGGGAAGAGCCAGGCATCTCTCTTGTCCATCACCAAGATGTCAGAGCTCCATATAATCTTGTTTTCTGATAGCCGTCTGCCATGCTCACTAAGTAAAGTACTGTCTGTCTGCCTCTAATGGAATTAAAGTCAAACGTCTTACTCTCTGCTGTTGTGTGTGTGTGTGTGTGTGTCTAACTTCTTCCTGAGCTCTCAGTGAGAGGCTAGAAGCCAAGTACCTCTGGGGAGCTGCAGTGCTGCAAGCTTGAACAAAAAGCAGCGGCATGGTGCCCTGGGAAGGATTTGGAATGGGTGTTGGATCTGGAATTCAATCCTGCCTCTGCCACTTAACTAGCTGTATGGCTTGGGAAGATGTCCCTGGGCCACAGTTTTCTTGTTTGTAAAATGGACTTGATGACCTCTGAGGTCCTTTCCAGGTCTAAATTTATGACCTTAAATAACAAAGAATGGCTGGAGAAACTGAGTGGCCTGAGTGCCCTGAATGAATAGTGTCATAGGAACGTCACATACTGTCCTGTAGGGCAGGCACTAAAACCTCCTGTTTCTAGAGAGGATATATTCTGCAAGTGTGTCCATTTATGAAGCACTCATGGTCCAGGCACTGTACTAAGCAGAAAGACAAAAGAGAGTCCTTGTTTTTAAAAGGACGAAGGGGCTGATGAGGATGAGGAAGGCAAGATGCAAACACACTGAAGAAAATGGACAAAGGGAAGGCAGTCCCAATGAAGGGAGATCAAGAAAGACTTCCTTTCTCCCTCAGATCACTTCATGGCCCATGTAATGTAATGCTGAGAGTTCTGACTGGCATCAGGAATGTGTCCCCATTTGGTCAGGGGCCCCAGTTAAGATATGATGTTAATAAGCTAAAGTAATGGCCAAGATGGGAAGAGCCTCCAGTCCATCCCATAGGAGGATCAATAAAGGAATCGGGATGCTTCTGCTAGAGAAGGAAAGACAGGAGTGGTGGGTAGAGGGCAGGAGACAAGGACATGGAGCTAGGGGCAGTGAGTGGAAGTTGCAAAGGGATAATCTGGGGCTGAAGGTGGGAAAATCTTCATAAAAATCAAAACTAACCCCAAGTGGAATGGACTGCTCGAAGGCGTGGGTTTTGAAAGTCTTCCAGCTGGCTACATGTCACTTGTCTGGTATGCTCAATTGAGATAATATATTCAAAGTGCTTTGAAAGTTTTTAAGTGCTCTATAAATACACATTATATATATTTATATATAACATAAGGTATTATATATAGCATATATATATAGCATAAG
>NC_058131.1:393872835-393984760 GCF_016433145.1 Gracilinanus agilis | reverse complement strand
CCTGAGCTCTCAGTGAGAGGCTAGAAGCCAAGTACCTCTGGGGAGCTGCAGTGCTGCAAGCTTGAACAAAAAGCAGCGGCATGGTGCCCTGGGAAGGATTTGGAATGGGTGTTGGATCTGGAATTCAATCCTGCCTCTGCCACTTAACTAGCTGTATGGCTTGGGAAGATGTCCCTGGGCCACAGTTTTCTTGTTTGTAAAATGGACTTGATGACCTCTGAGGTCCTTTCCAGGTCTAAATTTATGACCTTAAATAACAAAGAATGGCTGGAGAAACTGAGTGGCCTGAGTGCCCTGAATGAATAGTGTCATAGGAACGTCACATACTGTCCTGTAGGGCAGGCACTAAAACCTCCTGTTTCTAGAGAGGATATATTCTGCAAGTGTGTCCATTTATGAAGCACTCATGGTCCAGGCACTGTACTAAGCAGAAAGACAAAAGAGAGTCCTTGTTTTTAAAAGGACGAAGGGGCTGATGAGGATGAGGAAGGCAAGATGCAAACACACTGAAGAAAATGGACAAAGGGAAGGCAGTCCCAATGAAGGGAGATCAAGAAAGACTTCCTTTCTCCCTCAGATCACTTCATGGCCCATGTAATGTAATGCTGAGAGTTCTGACTGGCATCAGGAATGTGTCCCCATTTGGTCAGGGGCCCCAGTTAAGATATGATGTTAATAAGCTAAAGTAATGGCCAAGATGGGAAGAGCCTCCAGTCCATCCCATAGGAGGATCAATAAAGGAATCGGGATGCTTCTGCTAGAGAAGGAAAGACAGGAGTGGTGGGTAGAGGGCAGGAGACAAGGACATGGAGCTAGGGGCAGTGGGTGGAAGTCGCAAAGGGATAATCTGGGGCTGATGGTGGGAAAATCTTCATAAAAATCAAAACTAACCCAAAGTAGAATGGACTGCTCGAAGGCGTGGGTTTTGAAAGTCTTCCAGCTGGCTACATGTCACTTGTCTGGTATGCTCAATTGAGATAATATATTCAAAGTGCTTTGAAAGTTTTTAAGTGCTCTATAAATACACATTATATATATTTATATATAACATAAGGTATTATATATAGCATATATATATAGCATAAGACTTTTATATATTGTTTTATCTATACTATATAAAATTATAGATAATATAAAATTTATATGTAACAAAATTTCATTAATATATACTATATTTACTACATTATTTGTTTATAGAAATTAAATTAAATCTATATTTTATATATTATATATTTAACATATATAAATGTAAAAAGTTAAACATTAATTAAAATTAACATAGTAAACAATGGCTAACATTATTAATATAATGGTGTAGTGGGGACTTTTGAGGGGTATGGGATGGACTCAATGGTCACTTAATTCCCTGCCAATTCTGAAAAGCTGTGATTTATGTCCTATGGCCACGGATCACAATAAACTTATTTAATGATAATTAATCATTGGTAATCATCTTTACTATTTACCAATAATAATCATAATGACTTCTAATAATAATGTAATAATAAACTTTACACAGAGATCCAGGCCACAGCTCTGACCGAAAGTCCTGGGCTCTAACCAGCTCGGCTCACCAGCCAAGACTTAGCAACGGGAGTCTAGGAAAGCCAGGAGTATGCCTTGCAAGGTTCATGTACATGGGCAGCCTTGGGCAAGTCTTGTCTCCCTGAGTCTCAGTATTCTTGCCTATAAGATGACAAGGGGAAGGAGGAGGGAAGGGAAAGAATATGAATCATGTAACCATGGACAATTTCTCATAATTAATTAATAAAATAAAAATAAATTTAAAATGAATAAATAAATAAAGGATGAGATAGAAAATTAAAAAAAAAAGATGACAGGACTGGGCCCAATTCAAACAAGCATTACTGTATGTGAGACACTGTGCTAAATGCCAGGGATAAGAAAAGAGGCATAAGAGAGCTTCTGCTTCAAGGAGCTTACAGTCTAATGGGGGTAGCTGACACACAAACAAGACTATGCAAAACAAGCTATGGATGGAATTAACTGGAGATAACAAACCCAGAGAAGGCACTGGAATTCCGAAAGGTTGGGGAAGGCTCCCCGTAGGTGGGATTTTAGTCGAGCCTTTAAGGAAGCCTGGGAGGTCAATAGTCCGAGAGAAAGAAGGAGAGCATTCCAGGCATGGGAGACAGACAGACAAATGGACACTCATAACGTGTAGCGGCTCCAGAGGCTGACACATGCTTGCCTTCTGAGAGAGTGGTGCCACGACTACCATCCCCATTTGACCAATGAAGGAACTGAGGCTCAGATTTGAGGGGGCCTGCCTGGGTCTCATCTCCCCGCCATGCTCTGTAGCTCTGCCGATCTTTTTCCAGCTTTGCCCGCCCCCATCCGTCCCCCGAGGATCTCTGTCCTAATAGAGCCCGAGTCCCTGCCATCCCTCGTGCCCGGCCAACAAGGCCACATTCAGCTGTTTCCCAGTCACGGAAGCCGCCTTCTGCCTGGAGAGCGAATCAATGTATCTTTCACTGCAGACAGTGCCTCTTCTCAGGTCCCACAATGGCTCGGCGGCAGGCCGGCGGGCTGGCGGTTGCCCTGAACTCTTCCTTAATAACGGGATCTGTTTGGAAGGTCAGTGTGGCTCTCCCAGGAGCTGCATGCTAAGTGGTCCCCGTTAACCCTCTGCCGGCCCCAAAGGGACCGATCCTTCTGCAACGCCAGATCCCGACTAAAAGACGGGTTCTTGCAGTACCAGATCCTAAATTGTACTATAAGACTGTGACCATCAAAACAATCTGGGAGCGGCTAAGACAGAAGGGTGGATCAAGGGCACAGACTAGGGGCCAAGGACCTCAGCAAGCTAGTGAGCCCAGCTTTGGGAGTAAGAACTCACTATTGGACAAAAACTGCTGGGAAAATTGGAAAAGTGTGGGAAAAGCCTGGTTCTCCCAAATTTACTGGAATGTTCCTGCGGGCTGTCCCTCGCCTCCATCAGTCCTCTTCCCAATACCATCTCTCCCCTCTACTGATGGGAGGAATTAAGTACCTACTATGTGTCCGGCTCTCGACTGAGTGTTGAGGATACGAAGGATAACAAAAGATAATGCTTTGCAGGAGCTTCCATGTGGACACATAGGAGGTAGCCTTAGAGGGGGAGGCACAGGTGGATGCACTGATGAGTGGGCTTCAGAAGGCTTTTCTCCCCCACTTGTTATCAAGTCTAAGAAAGACGTGTGGCAAGGGCTAAGCGAATGGGGTTAAGTGACTTGTGAGCCTTGGGTCTGACTGCTACTGCTAGGAAGTGTCTGAGGCCACACTGGAACGCAGGACAGACACGGAGTGTAGAAAAGATCCATCTGACAGCTGAATGGAGGATAGACCAGAATGGGGAATACATTTGAGGCAGAGATTCTGAGACATTTCACCTAGAACTTTCTGACTTTAGCCTTCAAAGAACAGAACGAGTAGGGTGCCTTCGGAGGTACTGAGTTTCTCATTCACTATCGAAGGCTAGAATTGTCAGGGATTTTCTCAAGGGAATTTCTGCTCGCATCGGTATTAGACTAGGTGCTCTCTGAGATTTTGTGATTCTTGATGGGGTTCAATGCTGACATCTCATCCAAATAGGAAGTCCCTTTGGGTAACCTTTGGGAGATTTGAGCAACACTACAGGAACATTGAATGGCTGGCACACAGAAGGCACAAAAGCATATTTGTTGTTTATAGTCATGTCCAATTTTTCATAATCCCACTTGGGGTTTTCAGGGTAAAGATACCAGAATGATTTGCCTTTTCCTTCTCCTGCTCATTTTACAAATGAGGAAACTGAGGAAAACAGGGTTAAGTGCCTCACCCATCACACAACTAGTGTCTGAGGCCAGATTTGAACTGAAGAGAAGTCTTCTTGACTCTAAACCCAGTGCTCTATCCACTGTGCCACCTAGCTAGGTATAAAGTGCTACAAAACCTTGAAAGGTAGGCTGAGGCTAGATAATATTAAGGATGTTAATTTAAGTTTGATGGACTTTGGGTCTGAAATGCTGTATATAAGCAATGTGGCTGGTTTTGCTCAACTTAAAAAATGAACTATTTTGCCAAGCTGAGGTACATCTTATCCTAGTGGCCATAGGGAGCCAATGAAACTTCCTGAGCAGGGAGTCCCATGGTTAAATGTGCTACAGGGTGATTACTTTGGCAGCTCTGTGGAAGACGGAGCAGAGACGGTAGCAATGGGAATCTAGATGTCTAATCATGAGAGGAAGTGGAGCCTGGTGGCTACTGCTGCACTGGCAGTCAGGCTGACTGGTCCCTATTTGAATCCTACTGCTAACACATGGATGTTCCGTGTTGTCTGGCCAAGGCATTTCATTTCTCTGACCCCCAACTCCCCTTAGGAAGAAGCAGTGTCATGATGTACTCTCTGGAACACCAGACTTGAAATCAGGGAGACCCAGGTTCAAACCCTACTTTTGGCATTTATGAGATGACTCCCAGCAAATTATTTAATCTCTCCCACTCAAAAGGAGACTAGGACCACCTTCCCCTCACACATACCCCCATTACCAGAGGAAGATTTTTCTAACAAAGATTGAAAAAAAAAGCTTTCAAGATCACCCTCAAATAATCAGGAAAAGTCATAAGAAGTCCCATTCCTGGAGCATCCCAGGTAGTCATGGTCTTCATGTTTGTGGGGGAATGACAGGTGGTATCCTGGAAAGAATCAGAGGCTCTGGGGGTCAAAGAAGTTGGTTCAAATCTCGGACACTGTCCACTACATGTGATTTGTGCACATTACTAACCTTTTTGAGGCTTAGATTCTTCATTTGCAAGAATGGGCTGGACTTTATGGTCTCAAAGTTCTCTTCCAGCTTTGTGATCCCAAGAGCCTGCCTTAATAGCTCAAGTGACTATTTGTCTCACTGTCACACATTCCTTCCCTCTGTCTCTCCCTCTCCCTCTTTTTTCCTCTCTTTTCTGTCTCTCTCTCTCCCTCTTCTGTCTTCCTCTTCTCTGTTCTCCCTCATCTATCTCTTCCTCTTCTCTCTGGCTCTCCCTCCCTCTTTTCTCTAACTCCTCCCTCTCTTCTCTGTCTCTCCCACTTCTCTCTGTCTCTGCCTCTCCCTCTCTCTCTCTTCTCTCTCTGTCTCCACCCCCCCCCTCCATTTTGTTGTGTCCAACTCTTCATGACCAGATTTGGGGTTTTCTTGGCAAAGATACTGGAGTGGCTTACCATTTCCTTCTCCAGCTCATTTAACAGATGAGGAAACTGAAGCAAACAGTTAAGCAACTTGTCCAGGATCACAACTAGTAAATGTGGGAATTAAACTTAGGTCTTCCTGACTCCAGGCCTAGTGCTCTCTCCATCCACTTAGCTGCTCAACCCATGCAGATACACATATACACAAACATGCGTGTGCATACACACACACACACACACACACACACACACACACACAAAGAAGGAGGCTGGACACCAAAGAGGATGCTGTTTTACAATTATTTTAATAACCAGGTTTACAGTAACAGTCACTTGGATGAACTTTTCTTCAGCTAAACTCAAAATACTGTTTTCTTTACGGTTGAAACCAAACAGCTCTTCCACACGGGAGCTACTTCACAGCAACCACAGACCACAGGAAGGCTCACTTGTCCGTCCTTTTATTATATTCACCAGATACGAGAACTTGACACCCACGAACCATATGTCAATAGAGGGAGTTGGGGGGAAGGGAGAAAAATATACAATAAATGTTGGCTGTCTACAACAGCCAGTGAGTATATCTGGGAATCCAGCTTGGGTCTTCCCATGGAGAAAACTTAGACAACCCTTGGCAGTGTATGGAAGTTGGAAATTCAGTCTGCCAGGCACGTTATTCCTGGGCTAGGAGAGCCCAGCCTCACAATAAAATCAAAGATAAAATACCTGTGAGG
Organism: Gracilinanus agilis; assembly: GCF_016433145.1. NCBI lineage: Eukaryota > Metazoa > Chordata > Mammalia > Didelphimorphia > Didelphidae > Gracilinanus > Gracilinanus agilis. Next base: position 393,978,862 of record NC_058131.1, on the reverse strand, counting down.
TGGGAAGATGGAGAGAGCATATATTTGCTCACTATCACCCACTGCCACCTTCTTACTTAAACTTAATTTATAATGGTGGGGCAGGTAACAATTCATTAGCACCTGCTCCTGCCCACCACTCCAGGAACTGCTAATATCTAGGACCAGAGGGGCCTGGAACAAGAGTGACAGCAGGGATGTTCCAGAAGTCACAGGATCAGAGATCATAGGGCTCAGGCAAAGGATGGGATGATGGATGGCAAACTGAGGCTGAAAAAGGCCATCTGAGAGCCCTCCCTCAAGGAGAAGAGGGCTTGAAGAGTTGGAGAGACAACTATAGAATTGTGTGTTATACTTCATAATGAAAACTCTGGCAAAACTACCTCCAGAGCTTTAATCTCTACAAGTTCATGCTATGAGTCATTTCCTTCTCCTACCTTTTATTGACCCCTGAAGGAGAGAGAGACCTGATGAATTTTTTGGACAGTAGGGTACTAACTTGATGTCATTTTCTTTCCTGCTTTTGCTCAATAAGAAATCTGACCATTAAAAAAAAAATAAGACAAAAGGCTCCAAAACCCAAGCAATTCATTCCACGGAAGCCAAATTTGGCAAGGTGATGGAGATTTCTTTTTTACCTAAAATTGCTGAGTTTTGGCAAGTTGCTATCAAAGTGAACAAAGATGAGATCTTCCTCTGAATCTTTTGGTCCAGCACCCCCACGCCCCAAAGATAACCTCTATAGTTTATAGAGTTAATCTGCATGTGCAAATGGAGAGGTCCCAGACTATTCTTTCATGTCAGACTCTCTCAATAACAAAGGCAGGCACGGCTGTGGTAGATGGGCAACCATGAAAAAAGGATAATAAGCAGGGCTTGCTTGGGCCATAAATGGGTCAGCCCCTTCTGAGGAGAGACAGACTGGAGATTTTCATTTCTGTAATGCTGGCGCTATCTTGTGGCCATGACTTGGGATTACAAGGAAATCTTAAGAGAACTAGCCAAGCGTCTCAGCATAACCCAATTTGGACCAAAGGCCATCTCAGGGTAAATGCAAAAGGCCAAAGTTGTACATCTGGGAACAATGACCCACAACTGATAGAAGCATGATTTTACCCCTTCCCTCATCCAAGAATAAAACAAATCCAAACTGTTACTTTCTCTTAGCCTGTATAATACCTGAAACTGGGCAAAACACAGGAAAATAAGAAAAGATAATATGGCGAATAACCATTCAAGGTGGTTGCCACTAAATGGTTGGCCTTTAAAGACACAAATGGCCCAGTCAACAAGGTGCCTAGGGTTGATGCGCAGATTTTACTTTATTCCTCTCCTATGGAACTAGTAGGTTCTGTTAAGCACTAAGGTTCTCTGTCTTCATTCCAGAAGATGAAAATCTAAAAGCCTTTAAAGAGATGAGGACCTCACTCTAAATGATTTAGAAAGAAATTTCAATTCATTAAAATAGTCCCTTCATCATTTTCAATCCATTCTGGACAGAAGACACTGGGTAGGAAGGTGGGGAAGGAATGAAAGTGTCCCTTCCTCTCTCTCTGCCCTGAGGGAAATGAGCAGGAATATCAAGGAGACCCTAAAAAGCATTGGGAGCCCTTTTCTCTGTTCCTTTGAATTTGCCTATTCAATTAATTGCCCTCTTTGGGTCAGAAACCTGAAAATAAAAACCATGAATGGCAAGTACATGACTAGCAGTGGATAATCAATGCCTGAACTCAGAAGACAAAAGAAGGTGTATGTAAGACCCCACTTCTCTAACTCCTTTTTATTAGAAAAAGCTTGCCCTATGATCATGGACTTAGGTCTTAGAAGAGACCTTAGAAATTATCTGGTCCAACCCCTACATTTTACTATGGTGGAAAACAAGACCCACCCTTTCCTAACCTTTATGGGACCTCATAAACACAGCAGGATTACCTCTCAATGAAGGAAAAAATGAATCAGTTACAAATGAAAAATAAAATGTCAAAAAAAATTGCTCTCTGACTTCCTTCCCTGATCCCCACTCCCAGATCCAAAGGAGATGAGGTTCCTTACTGGTAATTAAAAATTCAAGGGATGCTTAGGAAAATTCCTGCTTAAAAAAAAAAAAAAGATCCTTCCATCCAATCTGAAGCTATATGAGCACCAAGAAATTAAGAAAATCAATCGCTCAGACCCACTTGGCTTGGTTTCCCCCCCAGAGGCTTGATGGAACTTTCTTTTGGCCACATCCAAGCTGACAACCTGCTTTTATGCATTAAAATGTCCTTGTGATTATATCTTGTCATCAACATGCAAGAGTAATTCATCTCCCAGTGGGCAGTTAGAGTTATTACTCTTTGCAAGCTGTCACTGCCATCCAGAAGAATATCTATGCCCACCTTCCTGGGTCACCTGGCAGGACCCTTGGGCAGGAAGGGAGAAAATAGAAGTACCTCCCTGCTCCTCAGTCCAGAGAGGGAGGTGGTCTTGAAAATAACTGAGCAAGAGACCAAAGAATGGGGGCGACCAAACAGGTGGAAAGAAATGATTGCCTTTCGTTTTTTAATAAAATGTACAAAGTAACACAAAATCAGATTAAGAGGCAATGTGACAAAGGCTAAGTGACAGAAACTGCTTGCCTTCTCTGGAGGCCCCGTGGTACCATGATGTAGCGAGGCAACGACAGTGGCCATGCCTGACTGGCTTAATCGGAAACAGAAGTACTCAACACAATACACAATATCCCCCTTTCCTTTCCCCTGGCCCACCCACCTCCCGTACTCAGCCCACCCCCCTGCCCCTCTGCCAGGGCTCCCACCACCCTTCCACCCCAAGCGGCCTGGTTCCCTTTCGTTCTATCTTTTGGTTCCCTGTCCTCCCAGCTTTGTCTATCCCCTGTCTTATAACTCAGCAGTACACAAGCTTGCAACACATATGTAAGGTTACAGACTCTTAACTTAGTGATTCATCTTACTGCATGCATGTAGAAGAGAAAAAAAAAACTCTCAAGGCTATGCAAAAAAAAAAAAGAAAGAAAAAATGAAGCGATATTCTTAAAGCTAGGCAAGCGAGTAGCATTGGGAGAAAAAAAAAAACCATAAGGCTTGAAGGCTTATTGATTCTTCAGATTGGAACTGTTTGGATTCACTTTCTTTTTTTAAATACCAATGTACCATTTTGGCTTTGAAAAATCTTTCCTTGTTTCTCCATCCTCTTTGAGGGTCACTTAACTCAGGGATGTTATATTAGAACGGCCTCCAGGGGGTGCCACAATACGCTTGCTGGCCGAGCGGACTCCTTCGTCCACCTGGGTACCTGCAGTTGCAAATAAGAGAAAGACAAGATTAATGTCAAGGGCTAAAGATTCGAGGTGGTTGCCCAATCCTGATCTTCCACCTCTCAAAAATAAGCATAAATGGCTTTGTTCCTGGCCATGCTGATCTTCCTTCCCATTGTTGTTCCCACAATTAACCCATATTTATTTCTAAGTTTCCCTTTCTTTTCCCGTTTTTTCTCTTTATTCTCTCCCTTTCCTCCAATTCTTTTTCTTTTTCCTCCTTTGTCCCCTAATTTGGTGAGAATATATAATTAAGTTTGGTACAGTTTTATTTTTATATTAAAATACATTTACATATTTTAAAGTATCTGTTGTGCTATTAAAAATAGCATTTATAGGGCCTTTAAGGTGTTCAAAGTACTTCACAAATATCTCACATATTCCTCATAACATTATAGGCAAAATGCTTATTTTAGATGAGAATGATAGAATGAGATGACAGATGAGGAAACTGAGTGACATAGTAAGTATTTGGAGATGGATTTGAACTCAGGTCCTCAACTCCAAATAGAGTATTCTTACTCACTGTACCACTGAGTTGCCCCAAACTGAGAAAGTCTGTATTTTTCTGTTGCTTATTTTGTAAAATAGGAGGGTAGTATAAATTATATGCTGGAACAAACCCTGGACAGGGTGGTCAAAGAAGACCTAGGTTGGATAGCTAGCTTTATTCTAAACTTGGTTATATGCTCTTCAGCCAGTCATAATTACCTCTTGGTGGTCTTGGTTTTTATATTTGTAAAATATATGATTTAAATTTTAAAAAATAAATATAAAGGGAGCAGCTGGATAGTTCAGTGGATTGAGAACCAGGCCTAGAGATGGGAGGTCCTAGGTTCAAATCTAGCCTCAGACACTTCCCAGCTGTGTGACCCTGGGCAAGTCACTTGACCCCCATTGCCTAGCCTTACCACTCTTCTGCCTTGGAGCCAATACACAGTATTGACTCCAAGACGGAAGGTAAGGGTTACAAATAAATGAATGAATGAATGAATGAATGAATGAATGAATGAATGAATGAATAAACAAATAAATAAATAAAAATTCTAAAATCAGAGGAGCTGGACCAGAGGTGTTTCCCCCACCTCTAAAATCTTCTGTTTCTCTAAAGAAGAAAACAATCCCTCTATGGCTAGTGTCCTTTACTGACTTAAGATACCTTTCTGTTTTTCCCAGAAAATTTTTTCCCTAAGAGCCAGAGCCAGCAAATGAGACATCCTTTTGTTTCTTAAGATCATTATCCAGCCACAAGGTATATTAAGTCAGATTTTTCAAGGGTATTTATTGTTTTTTTTTTAAAACCCTACCTTTCATCTTGAAATGAATACTAAGTATTGGTTCCAAGGCAAAAGAGCTGGAAAGGGCTAGGCAATAGGGTTAAGTGACTTGGCCAGGGTCACACAGCTAGGAAATGTCTCAGACCAGATTTGCTGCCTTAGCATTTATTGTTATTAGCAAAGGTTATTATTATTTTGCTTTTTAATTTTCAGCCCTATCTTATTTTTCATGAAAGTCCAGGCCCAGCAGCACAGTCTTACCTGACAGGCTAAATCCTGACTGATGAAGATTTCTCACTGGTGGGGTCTGGCGAGTGGGTGACCCCCTAGTAGATCCTGCAGGAGTGCCTCCTTTTGGAGTGGTGGTCAAGTCAAACACCGGCCCATCATACATGCCCCTTGGCACAGCATGCATTTCAGCCATCTGCCATCAGGGGGAAAAGTGTCATCAATTCAAGTCAACGAGCAATTAACAAGTCTTTGTGTCAGTACTGAGCAAAAACAAAAAGTCCTGGAACACGAGCTCACCATCCACTTAAGACTTAACAGACCTGCCATCGGCAAGCCTGGGATCTGCGCCACTCTGGCACACCAGTCCTAGCTCTGGCTCCATCCTGGTAGCCACACTCATCCACTCCCTGGGGCCTTGGGGGCAGAGCAGTGAGCTTACAAGGGCTCTTGTTGGGCAAACTCAAATGGTGGGGCAATCCCTAGTCCAAAGGCATCTGGGCCCCCAGCCACCAAGCAGAGATGTGTCCCACGTCCTCTGCACTAACACTGAGGACACTTGATTCTGGGATAAGGACTCAGGCAAGTGAGTTACAATGAGTAGATATTCTGATCTTCTTTTCCTTATGCTTTTATTCAACTCCAGAGATGTTCCGACACATGTGAATGGCTACCAACCAATCCAATAAGCCCCTTTTAAAGTGCCTACTGCATTCCGGGTACTGTGTTAAGTCTGAGGAGGATACCAAATCAAAACCAAAAATCACTCCTGTCCTTAAAGAGCCTACTGGACTGTATGTCAATGCCTAAACTAGCAAACACTAGAAAATAACTTATTTAGGTCATAAGACCTTATGATAAGCCCCTTCTCCTAGTGAGACATCTTGCAGCCACAGTGATTGTGTCCTAATATTTCACAATTCTCCTCTGTACCTCAGTGAGAGCTAGAGCAAGACATCAGCCCTTGCCTCCACATCTTTCAATGACCACTTCAGTTGGCTTCTATTTTATCAGGGTTCCATTTTCTTCTTACCTTCCTCCGAGCTTTAATGCGCTTATAGACAAAGTCAGAGAAAGGGTTACAAGGGATAAAGCGCCCAGCCCCCTGGGTCACATGAAGATTGCCATCCTCTAGCATGATCTTTCCCTGGCAAATGACCACCAGGGGTGCTCCTCGAAGCTCCATCCCTTCAAAAATGTTGTACTCAGCAGCCTGTAATCACAAGAGGAAATTTCACAATGGATAAGAAGTGTAAGACTAAAAATGAATACTCCAAGTATTTAAATTTATAGGATTTAATAACAACAAAGAGAGAGAGAGAAAAGGGGTTCCCTTCAGCTGAGTGAGCAGAGGAAAGAGCCAGAGCTTATGTGCTCGAGCCAAAGAAAAGCCCCGCAGCTTGGGATTCAGCAAATTTATAAACAAACCCACACCAGGACAGAACACAGGGACACAAAAGGGAACCCAAGGAAGAGTAAAGAATGCTGTGAAATGAAAGTCCCCAGGGTACAAATTTTTAAAACACACAGAAGTGAAATAGGTTCATTGTGGACACTGTGACCCAAGTCCACTATCCTACCTATACCAACATAAGGGGTTGATAGACATATACTATGAATAAAAGTAAAAAGAAAAGTACAGTATGTACTCAACTTCTTCCAAAGGACTGACTCCTTGTATTGTCATTCTTCTCTCTAACAAAGTGAGTGATCTTCATAGTAAGTAGTCTAACACTACCATAATTAACAAGGAAACTCAAGACAAAGGAGAAGATAACAAAAGAATCTTTGTTCTCCATGAGTTCAAGCCACTAAATTTGGGTAACAACTGCTTGATCACATAGGTCGATGGGGATATGACTAGGGATGTAGACTCTAAGTGATCACCCTAGTGCAAATATCAATAATACTGAAATAGGCCTTGATCAATGACATGTGTAAAATCTAGTGGAATTGCTTGTTGGCTACAGGAGGGGGGTGGTAGGAGAGGAGGGAAAGAACATGAATCATGTAACCATGGAAAATTTTTCTTAATTAAACAATAATAAAAACAACAACAAATAAACAAATGAAGGCATACTGGAGAAAGAAATGGCAAAATCACTCCAGTATCTTTGCATCTTTGTGCTCTCTCTCTCTCTCTCTCTCTCAAAAAAAAAAAATATATATATATATATACACACACACATACACACACACACACAACACATACAGATAGATAAACAGAGACATATATGTGTATGTGTGTATATGTATATAAAGAGAGAGAGAGTATAGAATCAGACATGATTGAATGAACAACAACACAAAGTTCAAATTCAGCAGGGATAAACAAAATTCTACACTTAGATTCACAAAGATCAGTTGTATAAACATAAAATGAGGAAGATGTGTCTAGGCCATAATTCATTCTAAAAGGAGGGGGAAGGAAAAGAGGTTTAATAATCTGCAAAGTTGATATGAGTCAAGAGTTTAGTTTGGCAGACCAAAAAATAGCAGGAATAAAGGAGATAAAATGAACATCCAGAGAAGGGTGCCCATGAGAGAGGGGATCCCATATAAGGGTTATTTGGAGGAAACAGAAATGTTTGGCCTAAAAGAGATGATTAGGGAAGTTAGGAGAGCTGTCTTTAAATAATTAAAGGATTGTTAAGTGAAAGAAAAATTAGACTTTCTTTTCTTAACCCTAAAGACAGAATTAAGAAAAACGGGTAGAAGTTTCAGAGGCAAATTTTGTATCATTCTAAGAAAAAACTTTCTAATAATTAAGATATTTCCAAAGAACAAAGTAATTTACTTTGGCAGGTAGTAAGCTCTCCTTCAGAGGAGGTCTTCAAGAAAAGTCTGGATGACCATGTAAACACCAAAGAAGGGATCATCTCTTATGTAGGAGTTAAACTGAGATGTTTTCTGAGTCTGCTTTCAACTTTTCAGATTTTTTGGATTTGGCGGCTCAATTCCAGAATTAATTTCTAACAATAGAATTGCACAACAGTAGAACTGGCCGCCTCATTAGTCTAGGTGATTGTCTAGCTACTACCTAAGTAGCAGCTGGAGAATTCCACCATACACATTTTTTTGTAGTGCTTCTTACGTTGCACTGAGAAAGTAGGCTACATGAGAGGCACAGCAGAGTGGAAATGATAGGAGATTTGAAGTTAGAAGATTTGGCTCCGAAACTTCCTGCCTGTGTGACCTGGAGCAAGTATTGGCCTCACTGGGCCTGTCTGTAAAATGAGGAGTGAGGGGTGCACCCACTGACCTCTGTACAGTAGGAGTCAAGAGTGGGAGAATGTCGTGACCTATGACTCCAGAGTTAATGCAAAGTACCTTATATAGCAAAAGAAGCTCTAACTGTGCCATTTACGTGACCAGTGGCCATTTCTGGCCTTCTTTGTTCTGTTTTTATATAGTATTTGGTCAGAGGCTGGTACAGGGATCCACTGTTCTATCCTGTTGCTTCCTAGGGCTGGTCTTATTGAGTAAACTCCCTTGATAAACCTGATAAACCCATATATTTCACCATGTTGGTGAGGTCTACGCCTTTCTTTGGTATCTCAGTACTTTTTCATTCTGGTAGAACTGCTCCTCTGGAGAGTCTGCACGCTTCAAACCTCAGAGGTTCCTTCCAACTAGAAGTTCAATAATTTCATGACTACAAAGAATAAGGAAGGGCTGTTAATAGTAACATGTTGGGCTTCAGGTTAGCATTCTTTGCATGTAAAATTCTTCCCAAATAAATTTTTGTAGAGGAAGAAAGGTCTCTATCCATAAATCTTGGAAAAGTAACTTAAAAGACTCTGGGTCTCATTTTTTCTTCTTCTAAAAAGTTAAATAACCTCTAAGATCTCCTTTCACCTTCAGACCCTATGCCCTTTCCAGCAATTCCTTCCCTATCACAAGAAACCTTACCGACTGATGGTTCTTGGCTGAAACGATCTTCACAGCATCTGGATCCCAAATGACTAGGTCACTGTCAGAACCCACAGATATTCTCCCCTTCCGAGGATACAAGTTGAAGATCTTGGAGGCATTGGTACTTGTCACAGCTACGAACTGGTTTTCATCCATTTTCCCAGTGGCCTGTTTAAGAGTAAATGGTCATTTGTCAATGTACAAGCCAAAACAGGATATTGTGACGTGGGTTGAGATGGCTGAGTGTCCTCCAAACCCTGTGGTCACAGAACTTCAGTGTGGTGAGGAACCTTTCTCAAGGATGGTAACTATCCATTAAATGTAACTGGCTTGGACTGGATATCTCTAAGCCTGTGATAAGACAGTGACTAACAAATGGTTTCAGTATAGGCCAATGGCTCCCAGCCCCAATGTTTCAACCAAATAAATCTATCAACAAACATTTATTAAGCATCAAGTATGTGCCAGGAACTATTCCTGGTTCTGGGAATACAAAGACAAAAAGTAAAACAAACTCTATTCTCAAGGAGAGTGTATTATTAGTATACAAAATGTATATGAAATTCAAATAAAGTAATTTAGGGGAAGGTAGTTTGGAACAAAGATTAGGACAGACCTCAAATAGAAGGTGAAAATAGAATATCTAAAAAAGTGAAGGTAATGAGGGAACATGCAGTACAGAGTATATAGAAATGGAACATTGAATACTGTGAGGAAAAGCAAAAGATCCAGTTTGGATGTTCCATAAAGTGAATGAAGGGGAACGATGTGTAACACTTCTGGAAAGGCTGGGGCCAGGGCTTTTAGTGTCAAACAAGAGGAGGTTGTACCTGATTCCAGAGGCAAATGGAAGCCAGTGATATGGTCAGAAGAGTAGTTTAGGAATATCACAGAGTGAACAAGCCTGTTATCTCAAGGAGTAAACAAAATCGATGTGTCTTAAAACATGTTTAGGAAAGGGATGCTAGTGTAAGCAATGTTTCACAAATGATCCAAACTAGCGTCTAGTCTCTAGTCAGTCAATAATCATTTATTAAGCTCTAATTAGGCAGCTAGGTGGTTCAGTGAATAAAGCTTCATCATCTTCCTGTATCCAGACCTCAAACACTTCCTACCTGTGTGACCCTGGACAAGTCACTTCACCATTTGCCTCCATTTCCTCATCTGTAAAAATGACCTGGAGAAGGAAATGGCAAACTACTCTGGTATTTCTGCCAAGAAAACCCCAAATGGGCTTACAAAGAATTGGTCATGACTGAAATAACTAAATAACAAGAAGCTAGGTGTCACAGCAGAAAGGTGTTCTGATATACTTCCAAGGGACAGCATGATGAGTGGATAAAATGCTATATTTGAAGAAAATCTGGGGTCAAATCCTGCCTCTGACCCTAAATAGCTCTGTGACTGAGCAAGTCACTCAAAATTTCTGATCCTCAGTTTCCTCATCTGTAAAATACAAATGCTAATACTTGTAGTATGTAGGACTGTGGAGGATCAATGAACACTTTTATAGAACCTTTGAAGGAGCCAAACCTAAAGCATTTAAAATGTCATTGATAGTGATAAGGAGGGCGAAGGTCAGTGCTTAAATTAGAGCCAGAGGGTCTCCATCTCAGCAGGTTAGGGGCCTTCCAGAAGCTCTCCCAGCAATTAGTTTAGTGCCTGACATACTATGGATACCTGGTAAATGTTTATTTATTGATTGAAGGCAACATTAAGGAGAATTCATTAGACCATTTATACTTAGGATCAGAAAACTCTCATCATTATTTTTCCTTTTAAAATTTATATCTATATGGATTTTTTAAGATTTTTTTTTATTTTAAACCCTTAACTTCTGTGTATTGACTTATAGGTGGAAGAGTGGTAAGGGTAGGCAATGGGGGTCAAGTGACTTGCCCAGGGTCACATAGCTGGGAAGTGGCTGAGGCCAGGTTTGAACCTAGGACCTCCCGTCTCTAGGCATGGCTCTCAATCCACTGAGCTACCCAGCTGCCCCCATCTATATGGATTTTTAATTATACATCATCACTTTTCTATATATCTCTCCAGTGTTTGGCAAAGCTAATTAATAATAATTAGTTGATCCTTCTTAGTTCACTCATCAATATCCTGAGCTCCAGTTCTCAAACTTCATCCTGGGTAAAAGGGGAGAGTCTTCGTCCATCCCCAGTTTCTTACCACAGCCTTGTCCCAGATGACAGACATGCGCTCTTCTACCCCATTTGTACCCTCGGGGATGGCAGTGAAATTGTCCTTCCCGACTGCCTTCTGAGCTGTGCTGAATGTGCAGTGGGCGCTCCCAGCAAGCTGCAGGTCCCCACTAACAGGAGAGACAAAAGCTTCAAGTCAGGAAAAGATGGTAGAAAAGATCCCTTGACAACTACCTTGGACAGATGTCCTTTCATAAACAATGATGTACAATGGAAAAAATTTAAACGACCTGGGTTTAAAACCCACCTCTTGGCACTAATTACTATGTAATCTTACAACAAGTACTTAATCTCCACAAGTTTCAGGTTTTTTTCTTCTGTATGATATATCTTCTTTTCAGAGACAGAAACAATAATAATTATAGTCATAATAATAATAGCTAACATTTATATAGTGCCTACTATGTGCCAGCCACTGTGCTAAGCACTTTATAATAATGATGATAATGATAATATTTAACATGCATATTGCATTTTCTATGTGTCAGGCACTGTGCAAAGCACTCTACAACATCTTTTTTGTTTCACAACCTTGGAAAGCAGATGCTGTTATGATCTTCATTTTACAGAAGAAATTTTGGCAAACAGAGATTGTGTGACTTGCCCAGTGACACCAGCTAGTATGTGTCTGGGGCCACACTTGAACTCAGATCTTCTGGGCTTATTTAGGTTGAGTACTCCATCCACCCTAAAACTTAGCTGCTAAGAGACTCTCGAGGCCTCCACATCTGAGAGAAATGAATGGGGCGAGTTAGATGGGGATTATGTACCTGTTCCATGTCTGTATCTGACTGCCCTCTTCCAGGCTAGGATATTAGCTCGAGGCTAAAAGTGTCTCCACTGGGCTCCGTTAAGCATGACAGCTGTGTGGTGGCATGTGAAAAGCTTCCTTATTTGAGTCAATAATCCATGAACCAGGAAGCATATTCAACCTATTTCTGAGGTTCCAATATGCTAAAAGTTCATTTAAAACTACCTTTTAATTTAATTCCTGATCAGAACTCATTTTATTGTTACAATTTCTGTCTAAAACAGTAACTTTCTCATGATGAATTACTTTTTAAAGCAGAGAAATTTTGCTACCTAATTATGGAGGCCAGTTTGCAGCAGCACAGTGGCCCAAAGATTCAGGGTACAAATTCTAACTGCAAGAAAATGTGAGGACTAAACCTATTATTATGATGAATACCTCAGAGATTAAATTTCGAATGCATCTGTGATATTCAAGGGATAGTAGAAAGTTCCATTCCCATTCATTCCAGTGATGGATCTGCTCCTGACTAGCTGTGTGTCCTTAGACAGCTGAAATCTCCTCTCTGGGTCTCAGGTTAGTCTCCTTATCTCTAAACAACTCTAAATTGTGCCTCTACAGAATAAAGGGCTCAAAATAGATGATTTCAAAGGTTCCTTCTGGCTCAAACATTCTGCTTTAGAAAAACAAAAGAGTACAAAAAAAAGTACAAAAAAGTACAAAGAACTCTAAACCTACAGTCTGAACAGGGTTTAAATCCTACCTCTGATGTTACTGCCCATGTGTCCCTTGGGCAAGACCCGGAAATCTTGCCTTTGCCTCAGGTTCCTCAGCTGTAAGACGAGTTGGCGGGGAGCAACTAAATAGCCCCAAACATCTCTCGGATCCTATGCATTAATAATATTTACCACCAGGGGGTAGCAATGAACAACTAGCAATGGACATGGGCATCAAAAATGGTCAGATAAATGTTGAATATTGGTAATATTAATATAAATAATAATTTAATATTAATATTAAATCTCCTAAAAGAATGAATATCTATTAAAATAATTAAATAAAATTATTATATTTCAAAGTAGATTTCCAGTGGAAGATCTTTGTTTTTAATATTTTTTTAAATAAAAATGATTTTTTCCTTTTTATCATCATCTCACTCTTTATCTTTTTCACTTTCATGCTCTTAGAAATGGAATGGAGAAATGGCATAAAATAGTAGGTAGGGAACTGGCCTTGAAGCCAAGAAGACCTGAATTCAAGTCCTACCACCAACACATATCAACTATATGACCCGGCCAGGTTTACCCAAACTTCTCAATCTTCTCAGTAAACCTTAAGACACTAAGTTAAAAAGAAGATGCTGACTCACACTGGTAGAAGTTTCCTTACATAAGAATTTCCTATACTATTGAAATCAAAGGTCCAAGCTGAATGTATGTGAGATAAATCCCATGAGATTGCAAAAATGCTTGGCATGAAACAGGCACTATTATAAGTTATTCCCTTCCCTTCCGTATTCCTTTACCAAAAGCTCAATGCAATAGAATGAAAAGAACATAGGTCTTGGAGTCTTTAGACCTTGAGTCGAAGTCCAGATTTGATACCTTAGGACAGTGCTGGTGAACCTATGGCACAGGTGCCAGAGATGGCACGCAGAGAGCTCTCTGTGGGCAAGCAGCCACCCCCCATCTGAACCCCCAGTTTGTTACTAGAAAAGCAGAGGGACTCATCAGATGGAGCTGCTCCCCTCCCATCTCCACCATGCATGAGGACATTTTTTTCCATCCCCTGCCCCTCTGCCCAGCAGCCATTGGGAGCACACAGCTGGGAAGGTGAGTGGTTCACAGGCAGCAAAGCTAGAAGGAGAGGAGCGCTGGGGCCACTCCTCACTGTTCACCTGCCCCTCTGCGCAGCAGCCCAATGGGAATGCTTCCCTCCCCTGTGTGGGGCAAAAGGGGGCAGGGCATACCCATCGTGGGGCGGGGGGGCAGCACTCCATCTCTAAAAGGCTTGCCATCACTGCCCTAGGGGATAAAACCTATGGGAGCTCCTTCCCTTTCTGAGTCTCGGTGTCTTGTACAATGAGCAGGCTACACAAACAGTCTCTTCTAAGGTCCCTGTTTTCAGATCTCTATCCATTATCTGTTGATTACAGGCCACGCTCGAGATTTGCACGAGTCAACCTAGATTTGGGGTGGTATGTGTTCCCACCAATACGGCCACCAAGTCCTCAGCACGTGTACCTTCTCCACGTTTCCCACACAGAGGAGGCATCCTGAAAGCAAAGCCCTCAAGAGCTCCCAGACCTGCTCTTTGAGGGGCTGCTGCTTTGTTTCTGAGTAGGGTTCTAGCAAGAAGGGTAACTGTTGATCACAACCCCACACACTCCCTCGGGGATTTAGGGGGTCAGGGTAGGCTTCCTGAGACTTTTAAAGAGACAATCAGGGAAGAAAAAGGCGAGATACAGTCTCAGCTCTGCCGCGAACTCTCCATATAAACCTCAGGCCAAGAAGTCATTCACACTCTTGGGCCTCAGTTTCTTCCTGTACCAAGTGATTAGTGAGCTCTGCGGTCTCCAACAGTCTCTTCTAAGCCCCACTCGGTGCCAGCAGTCTCTGCTAAGGGCCTTGGTATTTGCTGGTAGCTGACAAAACAGGGAAATGAGTTGGGACCTGGAACTTTGAGGAAGATCCTGGCACTTTCCACATGGCTGCTGTTTGCTTCCTAAATCCCAGAGGCTAGAAAGCCGACCGAGGGTGGCTAATGACATATTTGGGATAACTAATTTGTTAGGCAGATAATAGGTATGATATTGCTCTGTGCTTTCTGCATCCAAGCACTGCAATGAGGACTAGGGATCTGAATACAAATAAACAGGACCTTTCCTGTTAGGCCCTCAAACAGCTCACTTTCTAAGGGGAGAAGACAGCACAGAGAAGGCTGTTGGATACAGTCAGGTGTGTGAAAAGAACATGATTGTGCCTGAAGAGGAACGGTTCAAATAAACTGAAGACTGAATCGGGAGTGAAATGGCTACATTCTAGTCCCACCACTAACCTGCTGACAAGAGATCACAGCAAATTATTTCATGTCTAGCCCTCAGTTTCTTCACCTCCTCCACCAGAAAAGGGGATAAATGAATGCGGCCATCATCAGCTCCCTCAGACTTTGCCTCTGAGGCTCCAGCCTCGGCCTTCTTCTGCCTCTCTGCCCCCTTCTGTGCCCCCCTAGCCCTCCCTGGGTGGTCTTCTCCCACTAGAAAGTGAGCTGCACGAGGGCAGGAATGGTCTTGTTTCTTTGTATTCATATCCCTAGGTCTCATCACGGTGCTTGGCATGTAGAAAGTGCTTCGTGAATATTACATCTATTTATCTTTCGAATGACATAGCGACCAAGACCCCGGATAGATCATTCGCCACTCCCAGGGCTTTGTAAGCCCAGTGCCAAGCACAGAACTCTATACAGCAGCTCATCAATACATGTTTGATGATGTTGACAAGAAAAGCACTTTGTCAAATATAAAAAACCACTAAGTAAGGTAGGTGGCACAGGGATAGTGACGGGTCTGGAGGCACAGAGATTGGACATTTACTTAGCTAGGTGACCCTGGGCAAGTCCCTTGGCCTCTGCCTCAGTTATTCCTATAAAATGGGAATAATAGTAGTGCCTACCTTCCAGGGTTACTATGAAGATCAAAAATAATAATATTGATAAAGAACTTTTTAAACCTTAAAATTCTAGACAGATAGATGATGATAAAAGGAAGAGAAAAACTGGTACAGAGAGCCAGTTTTGGGGTCAGAAAGACCCAGTTGTTCAAGCTTTGCCTTAGTTATATAAAGACTTTGGGCAAATCACTTAATCTCTCAATACCCTGGGCTTCTCTAGGATGATGAATTGCAGATGAGTGGTCCAACGGGACTGGTGGAGAGAGTTATCACACATTAGGAGACCCCCTCACCAATGAATCCGAAGCTCTGGACTCTCCCTCGCCACCTCCCCCCAGACTCCCTCCGAGATACGGACTCTCCACGTCATCAGGGGACGAGACCTAGCAGAGGGCGAGCAGGCGCTGGCCATACTCGACTGGCTTCTTGGATGAGATCGCATCATTCTTTTGGCATTGGGGATGTCGGCATGGATGAGATCCCTGAGAGAGGCCGGCGCTGGGCCGCCGAGGAATTTCTAGAATTCACAGCCCGCACAGCACCTGTGTGAGATCTGCCTGACCATCCTCATTGTTCCTCACTGGCCCGATCTGCCCTGGCATGCCTCTCTCGGGGGGCATCTGGAGGCTTAAAACCTCCCCAGATTAACCCCATTTGGTGCTCCGCTGCCAACTGCCCCCATGGCAAATTCCGCCCTTTGACACCCCACTCTCCCTTCGGCTCCCATCTTCCTATTCCAGGCGCTGCTCCCTGGAGTATGCACGATCCCTGGGGCGGTGAAGCAAAATCAGCAATAGCGAGAGCACTGGACTTGGAAATCAGGAACCCATGAGTAGTCCAAATCGTGCCTCGGTCACGAGCAGCGGGAGAAGTCCCTTATCTCACATCCCTAGATGACGTGAAGAACACACGAGCCCGTCCACACGAAGTCTGCATCTGGACACGCATCGAGTGCCCACAGCACAGACGCCGTATTCACAGAAGGTGCAGAATACATCAAGCACACACTACGTACCAGTAACACGCACAGAGGGCCTCAGCCATGCGTGTCGACGTGCACACACCCATAAATGTATGTACGCACGATCACTCTGCCATTGCGGTTGTAATCATTACCATTACCTTGCCAACAAGGAGTTGATATAGTCCGGAGTGGTGGGGTCAGGGCTCAGCGGAGGAGATGTCACAAAAGCAGCCGCTTTGGCCCAATTCTTGCTCCAATAGTGCGTCCCGTCTGTGCCAAGGCTGGCTGTGATGGGCTCCCCAAACACCACATTGCCTAGAGGGTACAAAGAGAAGAGGGGACCTGTAGTAGGCAGACAGACGTAGGGCCTGATTTATGTCATTGTTTCCCCGAAGGTAGAGAGGTGTTTGGGGAAGATCTAGATGTAAGTCTTATGTGATCCTGGCCAAGGCCTGGAGTCAGCCACATCTGCTATACATTTTCCTCATGTTATACATTCAGGCGGCTAAGTGATGCAGCAGATTTGAGCGCCTGGCCTTGAGTCAGGGAGACCAGAGTTCAAATCTGATTTCAGCCGTGTGACCCTGGGCAAGATGCTTGTCCTTGTTAGCCTCAGTTTCTTCAACTGTAAAATGAGCTGAGGAAGGAAGATAAACCACTCCAGGAACTTTTTTTTAAGTCCTTACTTTCTGTTTCAAGATCAATACCATGTCTATTCCAGGGCAGAAAAGTGGAATTGGGGTTAATTTAAATTTGAACTCAGAATCTCCCACTTCTAGGTCTGGCTTTCTAACCACTGAGCCACCCACTTGCCCCCACTTCAGTATCTTCACCCCAAAATCTCAAATGGAAGAGTCAGTCACTACTGAGATGACTGAACAACAACAAAATGAAGATTATAATAGCATCCACCTCCCAGGGTTGATGTAAGGATAAAAACTAGTACGTCAAGTGCTGTGTAAACCTTAAAGGACTATAAAAATGCTGGCTGTTATTGTTCTTATTTTATTTATTTAATCTCTTAGTGCTCCTAGGCAGCTTCTCTAAGACTATAAGGTTCAGAAGAGATACAGATCTGCACGGGGAGCATCCCACATTTAGAAGCAAGGATGACAAAAACAAGCAGTACCAGCATGCAAGGAAGGTCCAAATTCACCCTCTCCCCAAAGCCAACAGGGACAAGTAGGCCTGACCTATACAAGGATTTCCACTGCTGTCCCAAAGTCAAAGTTTTCTCAGTGGAAGGACTGCAACAGTCCTTTATCATCACCTCAATCTTGGGCAAGGAATGAGTCAGGAGCACTGAGGAAAACTGGGGGCAGGCAAAGAATTAATGCTCCCAGAATTAAGTCTCCAACTGGACCACTTAATGAGGGAACCTAAATGGGAGAGGGACAGGAGAACAATGAATGAAAGCCGTCATGAGGATTCCTGAAGCAAAGGAATAAGGTTGCCAAACTCCATCCCTGGAGAACCTCAGCTCCTTGAAGGGGATGGAGGTTTCATATGTGTCTCTGTATCTTCAATGCTTAGCACACAACAGACATTTAATAAATATTTATTTAAAGGCAATAATTCGTTAGAAAATAGATGAGATTAATTGAAGAATGAATAAACAATTTAAGACACATAAGTACAAAGGGACATTCTTATACTGTAAGGAATAATGAATACAGAGAAGCCTGGGAAGACTTAGATGAACAGATGCAAGGCATAATAAGAAAAGTGCAACGAGGTGGCTCAGGGGATAGATAGCTAGGCCTAGAGATGGGGATTCCTGAATTCAAATGTGGCCTCAGACACTTCCTAGCTATGTGACCCTGGGAAGTCACTTAATCCCCATTGCCTAGCCCTTACTGCTCTTCTAATTTGGAACCAATACTTAGTATCAATTCTAAGACAGAAGGTAAGGGATAAAAAAAAGAAAGAGCAATAAAGAGGCATAATGAGGACAAACCAGAAAACAATAATGACTGTAATCTAATAAATGGAAAGAGCCACGCATTTAAATTCTAATGACTAAGCCTATCATATGATATGATAGGATGCTGTGTCAGAGATAAGACCAGACTTTTCTGGTGTGTTAACTAACTTTGCTATACTTTTTTTTGGTTCTCTGTGTCTGTGTTTTTTAAATGACGAATGTCTTTGAGAGAATGTAGTTTTCCTAGCTGTCTTTAAATTTCAGCTGAAATCTCCCTTTCCATAAGAAGACTTTCACAATCCCCTTTAATGCTAGTCCCTTCCTTAAGTTAATTATCTCCAAAGCGATCCTGCATATATCTTGTACATAGCTATTTGCATGCTGTCTCCCCTATCAAATGACCATGAGCTCCTTGAGAACAAGGACTGTCTTACCTTCTTTTGAATCCCCAGGGTTTTGCACACTGCCTGGCACATAGCATGTGCTTAATAAAACTGAATAACTGCTAGATGATTATAAAATAAAAGATAACAATAAAAATTATTTTAAAAAGAAAAAATAGATGAGCACTAAAAATCTCCTATCTCCTATTCAAGCCAGTATTTATCAGCGTTATCCCCTTCTTAAGGTGTCAGAACCACATTCAGTCTTGACCTTCCTTTCCTCTCTCTCTTCCTTATCTCAAAATTTCCCCTGTAAGGCTACAGAAAAGACTTGGTTTAAGAATGCTTACTATGTTAAATTTGAAATATATATCTTTTAAAAGCTGTATATAATGGTGATTCATAATAATGCCTAGCATACTATGGTGAAACCAGCTGTACTGATGTCAATCTGCATGGTGATTTAGGAACTCTCTGTAAATATTAACTCAACTAAAAAATTCAGATGTATGAACAGTGAAGAAGAAAAAATATTAAAGACAACTCTATGGAAAAATAGCAAGAAAGATGCAACAGTGAAGAAGCAAAGAAAACTCACCCAGGCCCCCAAAGACAGGGATTGTTAGTCCTGAGGAGCCACTTTAGCTGAGTCACCAAAGACCTTGGAAACCCATCAGCAACTCAAACCTGAACAGGAAAACCACTAAGTCTCCTTACTTAGTTATCTTTTCTCTCTCCCTTAGAGGAAAAACGTAGAAAGAAAGATCCAAGAACATACTCTCTCTCAAGGACAAGTTTTTCCCTAATGAAATATGCTTTATTTCCCTTGGCATGTAGTTTCCTGGCCATACTGCAGTGTAGACATCCTATGCCGTGCTGCAGTGTAGACATCCTACACGATGCCAGGTTTCAGTAGAGACTCAACACTACAGAATCCCTTCCTCAACTGCCAGGTGAAGAGGCTTGGACCAATGGCCCTCAAAGGTCCTCTGTGGCTATATATGTACCGCCTTTTCCTGAGCAACCTTCACTTGAAGCCAAAGGCTGACCAATTCCTACCCAGCAAAGGAACACGCTAATTCAAGAAGACAGAGCCCCCGGCCAAGTCTGCCTGAAAGGGTAGAACACAAGGTCAGGTCTCTCCAAAAGGTCAGAACTCAAGGCAGAACCCATCAGGGCAGTGAAATCCATATGAAAACAAGCCGGAGAAGTGGTCAGTCCCCAGGACGGGTTTGCAGGCATGTGTACACTTGCCTCATTTCTCCTTTTTCTCCATGAAAGGAAGGGGAACAGGAGAAATTTGGGCCCTCTTCCCAGATCCACCCCTCTTGTGACTCAGGCAGTGAGGAAAAACAGTATCGTGTCAGTGGGCAAATGTAATGCCTATAGTAAAACACAGACACACACATACACAACTACTGTTGTCAAGTGGGCAATGCAGAGAACCCGAGTGAATGTGTCAGGGCTGTCTAGACAGAAAGGGTTCTCTCCCCACAAGAATGGGCCACCCACCCTCGGGGAAGCTGGGCATCAAAAGACCGCTGGGCTATTTTTAGCAACCCCAATCACTTACATGTGGAGTTTTGTGGACTTAGCCCAAAATGTGGCATTTAAACTACTGTTCTCACAGTTTCTCCTCTACCCAAAGTATTTCATTAGTACCTAATGACCTGCAACCATTATCCATTTCCTTTCTCCTCCTTTCCCTCCTTCCCTGACTTCTCACTTACCATCTGTCCCTACAGATTTCGTAACCACCCAGAGACCACACCTTCTGGGATGATCAAGTCAGGTACCAGCCAAGCTGAGGGACAAGGTCTTTGATACTGCCAGTTAGCAGCATCCCCCAGCCTTTAAAGTGGCTGTGTTCATCCAGAGACACTGGAAGAGGAGGCACAGTTGCTGCTGCTGCCATTCAGTCACTTCAGCCTTGTCTTATTCTTCAAGACCTCATGTGGGCTTTTCTTGGCCAGGATTAAAGGAGTAGTTTGCCATTTCCTTCTCCAAATCATTTGACAGATGAGGAAATTGAGGCAAACAGGGTGAAGTGACTTGGCCAGGGTGACCCAGGTAGGAAGATGAGTCTTCTTGATTCCAGGTCTGGTGCTCTGCCCACTGCCCCACCTGGCTGCCCACTAAAGCCTAGTTACTGGCGAAAAGCAACAGTGAGGATGTGTAATAAAGCTTATGAACAAGTTTTAACTCCTTGAGCCTCAGTTTCCTCATCTGCAAAATAGGACCGGTGTCTGAGGTCCTTTTCCTCTCTAGAGCTAGCATCCTAACATTCTGCATGTGCACACTCAGACTCTGGGGGACCCTGACCGAGATGCCAGGAAGGAGAGGAACACGGGGGGAGCACAATTCACCTTTCTTCCGGGCTTGAGAGATGAGGTCCGCAGCACTCTTGCTCATGACCTTGGTGATGTAGAGAGGGCAGTTGGTTTGACTGGCAATGGTGATTGCCCGAAAAACAGCCTCAGCTTCCAGCTAGAAGAAAAGGAGTCCATTCATCAGAAAGGCCAGAGACCAGCTCCCCAGCAAAGCTGCCAATTCCTCTGCCTCCCACCAGCCACCTGTCATTCCTCAAAGAGATGAGTGGTTGCCCATTAACAAAGAAGGCCCATAAGTTTTTCAGGTGGCTCTGTTTGTTAAGTAAACAACCAGGCTCTGCTTGTACTTAAGGTTGAAAAAATATTAATCTTTTATCTCCCTATCCCACAAAATGGTGCACCCCACCCCTCTGGGAAAACACCACCCTAGTCCCGGAATGTCTGTCTAAAGGAATCAGCAAACACCAGCCGAACTATAGTTTAAAACTCTGATATCTTCTGAAAGACAGCATTTTGCAGGGTTAGTCCAAGAGGCAGGTCATATCAAAAATTAAGAGAGTAATAAGTGGGATGCTGTCAAGATGAAGTTCAAGCCTTTTTAAACCCAACACTGGGATGCTGGGCCACAGCTTACAATGATAATAAACCATATCCTCATTAGACAACACAAAAACCTTTTACATTCATTATCATAATGATTTTCTCGCACCTTCCAGTTCTAAGTGTGCTTCCCTATCTCCAATCATCTTGTATTTTCTTATATTGTCTCTTGGCTTCCCTGGCCTTCCCTCTCTCTGTCTATAAAGCAAGAGGGGTTGGGCTTAAAACCTTAGAGTTTGGTCCCTTCCAGCTAGGATTCTATGATCTGTGTACACTACTGGCTTTGTTTATTTTGGTCTTTGCATCTAAGTGCAAAGCTTGAATTTCACAAATGCCAAGGAAAATGAATATATATGTATGTATGTAAAACATATATACACATATATAGATATGTACACACACACAAAATCAAACTGAAGCAGAAAACGGTAGAGAATTGGTGAACTATGGTTACATATACCAACAGATTTTGGAACACTGTTAGTAGGCTTTCTGTAAATATTTTACTTTGCTATGAAGGAGGACAGTTATTTCCTACTATTTCTAAAGGTCTATATTTATTTTAGGCATCATATACTTATTTCAAAATAAATATAATTTTTATTTAAAAATTTTAATTTAAAAATAACTTATCTTAATAATTTTTCTTACAAAAGAGTTACAGTGGGAAGGTTTTGCAAATGTTGGTAGGTTTTCTAAATATTTTCCTTTACTACAAGGGAGGATGGAGCAGGAAGTGACTGATACTCTAAAAGTCTAAATCTATTTTGGGTATATATTCATACTATTAAAATAAACCTATTTTAATAAATAATTTTTCATGAAAAAAATTACAATGGGATTTGGTAGGTTTTCTGCAAATGTTTTACTTTGCTAAGAGGGAGGATGGAGAAGAAAGTGACTGACATATCTAAAAGTCTATACCTATTTTAGGTATTTATTATATTTCTTTTAAAATAATCTATTTTAATTAATAACTTTTTACAAAAGAACGACAGTGGGAAGAATGCAGCTTTACAGACAACATAAGCCCGAGCAGCTAAGTTTGCACTCCTCACAAGGTAATTTTTCCTCTCTGGGGAGGGAAGGTGACATTGGGCCTCCCGATGACCGAGGAGGCCGCGACTAAGCCTGTTATCTTTCAGACAGTCACCCTCTCGAGTTTCTCTGCAGCATGTGGGTCGCAGGGCTAGAAGGCACCACTTGAGGTACAGCTTAGGTATGCTTTGAACTGGAGAGCCCTGCCTCGTTCCCCGATAACCCTTCCCTCCGAGCAGCTGGCCCGCCCGCCTCGGTTCCCCGTGGCCTCAGCCCTGGCCTCCGATCTCCCTCTCTCCCAGAGCAGCGTGGATTTCCAGCACTTGGGCAACCTGGCTATCTTTGGAGGGTTACATCACTCTCTCTGACTTCACCCACAAGGGCTTCCAAGGTTCTGACAGATGCTACAGCTGAAAGGCCTCTTATTAAAAAGAAGAAAGGAGGGAACGAGAGATGGAGCCAAACCAGAGGAGGCAAAAATAGGCCTTTCGTTGAAATCCCCTGGCCCCTGGCCCGCTGCAGACTCCCCGAGTGACCCAGCTGAAGGAATCTATCTTGCAAGCACATCTCCTCAGTGGTTAGCCTTTAGAAATGGTTTTGAGAATGGCGCCGATTAGCCCAACCAACCTACCCTGTGGAATTAATCTGGCTTTATTTCCCACATGGCAGTGAGTGGCTTTACAGGCAAGGCCTATGGGCCAGGGTCAAAAGCTGTTAATGAATTCCAGTGACATTCAAGTTACACTAAAAAGAAGGGATCGTCACAATCGGGGGGAGGAGAACTAGATACTTCTGCTTGGGGGGTTTCTGCCTCCTATCACCAATATCAGCTTTGAATCATGGAACGAGAGGGAATTTGTATTCATTCATATGCAAAATACAGAATCAGTTCTGGGTGGCCTGTCCTAGGATGCCAACCTGCTACTGACTACGGGGGCAAACAACGCTTGCTCCTACAAGCCGATGCTGCTGCAAGGGTGTGCTCCTCTGAGGATAGCCTTACCAAGCTACTGTATCCTCTTCACCTACTGGATAAATGAAGTATGAGGCAGCAAAGTTGTATAGGGACATGAATGCTAGACTTGGAGTTGGGGGGCAGCTCAGTGGATAGAGCCAGGCCGAGAGATGGAAAGTCCTGACTTCAAATGTGGCCTCAGACACTGCCTAGCTGTGTGACCCTGGGCAAGTCACTTAACCCCCATTGCCTAGTCCTTACACACTTCTGCCTGGAAACCAACATTTAGGATAGATTCTAAGACAGAAGGTAAGAGTTAAAATAAAAAATTTTTAAAAACCAGAAATTAGTTCGAATCCTCAATGTCTCTGACACCTCCTAACAAGAAGGCCAAAATAAGTCAATCTCTCTTGGTCTCAATTTCCTGCATCTGCAAAAGGGGGATAATCCTGGCACTTACCAGATCAAGCTCTTGTGAGAATTAAATGAGATAACATAGACAAGAGTTTTGCCAACCCTAAAGGACTATATAAAAGTTAGCCACTATGTTTACAATGCTATAAAGGCCACCATCATTCAAAAGAATCGTCAGTTCCAGGATGGGAGGGAGTCCTGGCACCAGTGGCTTCAGAGGATGTGGAATATTTCACGATCACCTTAAATTACAACCTCCAGCATGGGAAAAAGCAGCTGAAATAATTTCATACACCACCTGTGTTCAGATGGAAAGCCAGGCCAATGATTCTGAGATTGAAAATTTTTTTAATAAGGCAAATAAGACAAAGGTGATGAACTCACAGCTATACTCAGGAAGGAAAGAATTTAGAAGTTTCCTTCCCACTGCCCCTCCTAAAGGTCTATGGACTCCATCAGCCTTAAT
This sequence comes from Gracilinanus agilis, assembly GCF_016433145.1. Taxonomy (NCBI): domain Eukaryota; kingdom Metazoa; phylum Chordata; class Mammalia; order Didelphimorphia; family Didelphidae; genus Gracilinanus; species Gracilinanus agilis. The sequence continues at coordinate 393,954,441 of NC_058131.1, read as the reverse complement.
GAGATTATTAGAGAGATAGCTGTCTCTCTTTGAACAATCTCTTTCCAATTTGGAATCACTCTCCCTCAGTGTCAGCCAAAGACAGCCTTTGATAAAATGCTTCAATACAGTTTTCCTCTAATTTTTGATTCTTTCCCATCTCCAAGCTGTGTGTGAGTACAAATGTATATGTAGGAGCACACGTACTAGGAGTGACTGCCAAACATAACGGCATCTGACAGAAAACAAGCTGCAAGATGTAAGGAAGAGAAGCTGCGTCTGACATAGCCTGGCTCCAGCCTTTGTCTCTTTCCCTCTCCGTTTGTGCCACTTACCTCCTCTGGTCTACTTAGTACATGGCCTTCAGGGCCAGTTATTCCAATTTCCAACATCCGGGTTTGTTCCTAGAGGAATGAAAAGCCAGATATCAACAGATATCCATTAACTATGACAGTTAAAAAGGTAAAAAGCCTACAGACGGTTTTTCACATAAGGATGGAGAAAGAAAATGGAACCACGAGATCTCTAACCAGAATGGTGAGAGAACTATTAATCAAAACTTCCCTGAGGAAACTGAGGCCCAGAGAGAGAAACCAATGGAACCAGATGATTCAGGCGGTGGCAGAAATGAGATTTGAACCCAGAGAGGCTGCATTGTAAGTACCATGGTGAGGGCTACCAATTTGAATAAAAAACTCTGTTCTATTACTTTCTATCAGTATGACCTTGGGGCAAGTCAACTGAACTTCCATAGCCCTTAGTTTATCTGTAAAATGAGGATGTAGGACCAAATGACCTCTCTGAGTTCCCTTCCTACTCTCATTCAAATCCAGTCCTTGGCTCCAGCTGCTGAACAGAACATATTCTCATCAAATCATATTTTCATCCTTTACTTTAAGTCACTAACAGTCCATCTGCTATGACATGCTGTCTCTCCAACTCCCACTCTGACAGTATTAGACATGAGGAAAGCTAGACATTCTGGAGTCAGGAAGACTCATTTTCCTGGGTTCAAATCTGGCCTCAGACCGAGCAACTCACTTAACTCTTCTACCTTGGAACCAATACTTAGTATTGATTCTAAGACAGAAGGTAAGGGTTTAAAGAAAAAGTAAGGGGGATTATGTCTAATAAGCCTGGAAAGATGAAGAGGAGCCAGAGCATGAAGGGTAAATGCCACACAGAGGAATTTGTATTATATCCTAAAGCAGGGGTCAGCAACGTATGGCTCTCGAGCCATATCTGGCTCCACCTCCCGACAGGCCAGTCCGGGCAGAGCCCCAGGATGTGCCTCAGGGGGCCCTTCAGCCCCTGCCCCATATTCCAGCGCCTTCTGCCTCCATCCTCCTCCTTCCAAAGGCGTTTATGGCTCCCATGGCCAAAAAAGGTTGCCGACCGTTGCTAAAGGCAAGAGGGAGCCAGTGAAACTTCCTGAGCTGGGGAAGGACATGGTCAGATCTTGCTTTTGAAAACAGCAAAGGGGATGGATGAACCAGAGTGGGTAGCAGCTACATTCAAGGTACTCTCCCATTCATTCCTCTTCTTGCCTCTAGCTGGCAGGAAGAGCATAGGATGACGATAAGAAAATAATAATGTTTCAGTTTTTTATCCCAAGACAAGCTCTAGGATACTTTGGAAACCTAACAATGGTGGCAGAGACAAGAATAAAGCTACGTGGTATAATGGAGGGCACACTAGATTTGAGGTCCGAGGATCTGGGTTCAAATCTTAAATCTTCAACTTACTTGAATATAAACTTGGAGCTAGTCACTTGCTTTCTTAAAGATGGACCTCAGTTTCCTTAATTGTAAAAAAAAGGGTCCAAGGTCCCTTCCAGCTCTAAATTTTATGGTCCTATGAATCACAGCCTGCATTCTAAATCTAAATCTACAAACCATTTACTAGCTTTCCGGAAGAAGGCTGCTGAGCTAGTACACTTATGGGCTGTCAAATTAAGACAGCAATCCTGGAACAATCTGTGACAGGTCATCCTGATTTGTTTTTAAAATAACAAGCTTCATTCCAAGAATGCATAAGAACACTGAAATAGCCTGGTCGATTGTTCTGGGAGCTCACTTTGGTCATTCTGGAGTGAAAATGGAGATAACTTACACCTTTGAAGTGTTCCATTTCTACAGGGACAAAAAGACCTTCCTTTGTTTGAGAGCAATGAGACGTTGAGAGAAAAAGCAATTTTTTCTGTCCATTAAGATTCACCAGGCAATATTTTTCCTGCTGCCCTTTCATTCTCATAAAAAAAAAGCAAGAACAAAAATGTGCTGGGCATTGAGATTATCTCTATTTTATACGCTTCCTTGTACAAGAGGGCCTAAATGTTCCACCAAGAGACTTTGGTCTCAGGTTCTTTCCTTTGCTCTTGTTTCATGCATCTCTGCTTCTGTCCACTCTCTTCCTCTCCCCTCCTTTCTTTCTCTCTTCTCTCTCTGGGAAACTGGGTCATCATTCCCTCAAGGATTCTAGTCCAGGTCCAATTCCACGACTGGTCAACCAGAAGCTCTGACATGCTCTGCTTCTGAACTGAGCTGATGCACTCTCCTCAGACAGTGACCCATACCCTTGGGGGCCCTAAGTGTTGTTATTCAGTCATTTCAGTGGTGTCCAACTCTTTATGACCTCTTTTCTTGGCAGTAATACTGGAGCATTTAGCCCTTTCCAGTTCATTGGACAGATGGGGAAATATGAAGGCAAATGGGGTTAGGTGACTTGTCCAGGGTCACACAGCAAGGAAGCATCTGAAGTCATATTTGAACTCTGGGCTTGCTGATTCCAGGCCTAGTGCTCTACTCCAATGTCCCATATTTAGTGGGAACAAAGCTAATCAGCTTAGCCCTACTGGGGCCCAGAATTCCCAAGCTCGAGAGATCCTACTGCTCCCTCCTGCAGCTAAATCCAGGAGGACAAGTCCTCTGTAAGCTGATGAGGCTGCATTAAGATGATTTCTAAGGTAAGAAGCAGCAGGCCTCTTTTCATGATGCCTGTCAGAGGCTGTATGCAGGCCGTCCAGCTGTAGAAGGGCCTGAGTGCCCGCCCTTAGGCTCTGCTGTGCCTGTATGACCTTTCGACACTGGGTTTTTGTTTTTCACTCTGCTAAAAGGAGCAAGTTTGCTTCTTCTTCTGAGTCTCTTTTAGACAAAGATTTTGAAATCCCACGGTAATCCACCCACCATCTTCTGCTTGACAACATGATCTCTCATAGTCAAGGTGGAATTTAACAAACACCACTAGAAATTCTTCCAAATGGAAAAGTGCCTTCCATTGCTTCTTGTTTGCAAGGAGGCACCGAGCCCCAAAGGTCTTCTGCCACCCACAAACACCAGCTCCCTGCCACAGCACTTTGGGAGAAAGGTGGAGGATGTAACATTTCTCGGAAAAGGCCCCCCTCCTATGCCTTCAATGCAGCATGGATTTAGATCTAAAAGGAACCTGGGAGGCCATTCAGCCTGACTCCCTCATTTTAGAGAGGAGAACCACTGTTCTCCTAGAACTAGAACGGAGAGTTAAATAATGTAGCCGAGATCACTGGAAACCAGACCTTCAGAGAGCGGGGCCTCGTCCCCAGCACCACACTGCCTTCTCCAAAGAAGCCCAGAGGGGTCTGATCCAGACTCCGGAGAATGCTGATGCGGACTCCGGTACTCAGAGGACCAGGGAGGCTGCTAGCCAACGCTGCTGGGAGCTCTCCAGTTCGAGCCCCACACAAGGGGTCGCAGCACCTCTGGGTGCCCGTGGGAAGACACTGCCAACACACACACACAACAAACCCTCCCCTGTGGGCCTGAGAACGCTGAAGGGACACACCGTCCCTTCCTCTCCCCCAAACTGGGCACTATTGTGACAAAGCCTGGCAGTCACACGCCAGAAGAATGCCTCCCTGGCAGACAGGGCTGGTGCCAGAGAGCTGGAGGGAAGGGCTGCAGGAAGACCCGTCACCCTAGTTGGAAACAGTCCAGGTCCTGTGGACCCAAGGACATTCTTATCCTGACTGGCGGACAGGGTCACCAAGCCTAGGAAAACTTCTGAGAAAAAGGGCTAGGTGGTCCAGGGCATAAAGAGCCAGGCTTGGGGACAGGAAAAGTGACTTCCAATCTAATCCAAGACACTTACTACCTGGGTGACTCTGGGCAAGACACCTGACTAACTTCTGCTTGCCTCAGTTTCCTCATCTGTAAAATGGGGATAAAAATAGCATCCACTTCTCAGGGTTGCTATGAGGATCAAATGACATAATGATGTAAAGCATTTAGCACAGTACTTGGCATGGAGAAAGAGCTATCTACATGTTAGCTATTATTATTATTAAACATTAGACCTTAAGTCAGGAAGAACGAAGTTCAAATCTAGTCTCAAACACTTTTTAGCTATATGACCCTGGGCCAGTTACTTAACTCTGATTTTTCTCATTTTCTCACCTGCAAAATGGGGCTAATAACAGCATCCACACCCCACATTTGGTGCTATGAGGACCAAATAACATCATCATTGTAAAAGGCTTAACACAGACCTTGACACATGGTACATGCTATAAAAATAGTTTTTGCTGTTATTATTATTATTATTATTTTTATTTTTCACTGGTCCCAAGTTCAAATCTGACCTCAGATATTTACTAGTTGTATGACCTTAGGCAAATCACTTTCTACCTTAGTTTCCTCATCTGTAAAATAGGGAAAAATAATGGCATTTACCTAAAAATTAGATAATGTGTGCAAAGCACTTTGTGCATTCCTTAAAGTAATATTAAATACTAGTTATAATTATCATTAATTACAATTATTATCATTCTACCCGAGAGATTGATGCAACAATTTTTCATTAGGATTCTGATCAAATAAACCTCAAAAAACAGCACATCTAGCTGAAAATCACTGAATTTTTAGTTAAGAAATGTGAGCTCAAGCCCCAGCTCTGTCACTTAGTAAGTGAAGTTGACATTAGGCAAGTGGCAGAATCAGAGCCCTGGTAACTGGAAGGGAAAGCAGAGGTCTCCTGGCCCAGCGGCTATGTGAAGCAGGGCCCTGCCTCCTCCGGCCTCGCCTTCAGGGATGAGAAGGACGTCCCTCTCTGGGGAGGCGGCTCTTCCTCAGAGTACTTCCGGTCAGGGCCTAGGCCCTTCTCCATGTGGAAGTCCTTCCAATCCCTTCCCTCCCCCAGCTGCATCTCCTCCTCTCTCTGAAGTGGGGAGGGCACCTCGTTCCCATCTATTGGTACAAAGAAAAAGCCCGGAGCCTCAGGGAAGAAAGGTAAGTTGTTACTGTTCTCAAGAGAGCGCCCCCTTCCTCATCTATCCCTTCTCACTGCGAGTGTATGAGTGTACGCTGCTGGATCCGTGCAGGCTGGCCAAGCTCCTCTGTGGATGGCATCTCCTCATCTCAGCCATGAAGCAAGGAGACAGGACTACCTGCTTCCTTACGAATGATCCGTGTGGGCTCTGGGGCTGAGCTTTCATCACTCTTTTGATAGGTCATTCAATAGGCCCAGGAAAGCAACAGAATTCCTCCAATTCATCTTTAAAATGCATTATTTTGGGGGCAGCTGGATAGCTCAGTGGATTGAGAGCCAGGTGTAGAGACGGGAGGTCCTAAGTTCAAATCTGGCCTCAGACACTTCCCAGCTGTGTGACCCTGGGTAAGTCACTTGACCCCCATTGCCTACCCTTACCACTCTTCTGCCTTGGAGCCAATACACTGTATTGACTCCAAGATGGAAGGTAAGGGTTTAAAAAAATGCATTCTTTTATCATTGTGGGGCAGCAATCCTCAATTGGGTTCAAAGTCTTTAAAAAAAAAAACCTATTCATTTTCACCCTGGAATAGATCCTGATTCAAAAATGACTTTTTTTTTTTTTAACTTTAGGAAAAATCAGTAACTTTCAGAGGAGCAACTGGTGCTGTAGAAAAAGCAATGCATTGGAGGTTTGACTGGCTGGATTTGATTGATCTGGTTTTAACCCCATGTTGTTGTCATTCAGTGATTTGGGTCATGTCCAACTCTTTGTGAACCCATTCAGGGTTTTCTTGACAAAGATAATACAAGATTTTGCCTCTTCCTTCTCCAGCTCATTTGACAGGTAAAGAAGCTAAGCCAAAAAAAAAACAGTTAAGTGCCTTGCCCAAAGTCACACAGCCAACAAATGTCTGAGGCCAGATTTGAACTCAGGAAGAGAAGTCTTCCTGACTCCAGGTCTGGTGCTCTATCCTCTGTGCCACCCAGATGCCCCTAGTAAGTTTATAAACTGCTTTACATATAGTAACACATTTGAACCTCACAATAACCCTGTGAAGTAGACATTATTATTATTCCCATTTTGCAGAAAAGGTAACTGAAGTTGGTGGACTCTAGTGTGGTAGACAGAGCACTGAACTTGGAGTGAAGAAACCTTGGGTTCAAATCCTGGTTTAGACATTCCTCATCTGTAACATGATGGCATTGGTCCCTTCTATGGTTCCTTCCAGCTCAAAATCTATTTTGTCATCCAATGACCTAAGTTTAGTGTAAATAAGTGGTCCATTCTGGCAGAGAGAAGCTTGGGAATCTAGACAGAAAGCCCATGCTCATGGGCTAGACAATTACCTGCGCAATGATATCTCCATTTTCTGCATGAACTTGAGCAATGGCCCCCAACTCTGCGAGGCAGGTAAAGATTTCATAGAGCTGAAAAAGAAAAGGTTACCAGTTAATCTTCACTGGAAAGCCTATGCTTTTTAACATCTTCCAGAGGACCCTCAAACACTTAAAGTAAAACTTCTTGGGGTACTGGTTGGCCATCAACAAGAAAAAGTATTTTAGGATGTCTGGCAAGTCAGCAGGACTGATGCCAGCAGCCATTCTCTCCCCAGAAGAATGACGAGAAACCTACACATTCAGAAGGGAATCCTGGCAAAGGTAATGTCCTTCTCATACCACTTCTTGGATTTGGCCCTGGGTTGGCTGGAGAGCACGTGGACACGTTAATAACCCATCTGGGGACTCCTCGCTACCTGGGGGTCCCAGAGGGGCCACATCTCTGACCTGTACTTCCACTTCCCCCAGGGAAACAGGGCCAGACAACTATAGACTTCTAGATAAGCCCTACCCTGAAGGAAAAGCTGCCTGGGTTGGCTGGTATTAATCCCTCTGAGGCAGAGCCCTCCTAACTCTGCTGGGGTAAGACCCCCCAGGGCTTCTCTGATACAAGGAGGCAGGGAGGGAATCAATAAAAGGAGTGCAGAAGACAACCCCCCCCCCCCGCCAGCTATCTTTCAAAGGAGATCTGCACCCCTAGAAGCATCATTTCCTCAGGACTGTGGGGACCCTGCCTGCTACCTTCTTAAATATGTCTCTGGAGGGGCTCGACATTCACAGGGAACTCCGGCTCTCTCTAAGGGAGACCCCAGCACCCCTGGGGCCCAGGAGTCTAGGGCCACCCATAAACTCCCAGAGCAGGCCAGGGCAACATTACCTCTGTGTTGGAGACCTGATACAGATCCTTGTAGGCCATGTAAACCATGAAGGAGTTGACTCCTGTAAAAAAAGGGAGAGGAGATAAAAAACCAAGAGAGAGGGAAAGGTAGCCCACCTTCAATTTCCTTGTGTGAGAGGAGGGTGCTGCCCTCAATGACCTCGGACGTGCTTCCAGCTCTAATTCTCCTCGCTAAAGCTCTGATGGACATCTGCCTCACCTTCGGTCCAGTCCCCACTCACAATGTACCCTTCATACTACATCCTCTATGAGGGCAACAATCTCTCTCACATCTAGCACAGTGCCTTGTACAAGCAGACACCAAATACAAGTTGGTTGAATAAATAAACAAAACAAAATCATTTTTAAAAAAATTAAATAAGTGAATGAGTGAACAAAATCATAGAATCACAAAATTTGGCCTGGAAGAAGCCTCAGCTGTCATGCTAACTCTCATTCTGCACATGAGAAATTGAGGCTAATAAAATTAAACAGCATCCCCAAGGTCACATATAGTATGTAGTGGGCCCAAGATTCGAACCTACATAGTCCTACTCCAAGCACAGTGCTCTTTCCAATGGACCAGACTCATGAATCTCCTTTCTTTTTATTGTCCACTCTTGTCAAACACAAAGAAGATACAGTATTATGAAGATTCCCATATTTCCTCATAACACATGAAGACCCTCACATCTATAACACAAAATTCAATAACCATGAAGAAAGATTTATTTTCAATTCACAAATGGCAGGACCATGAATAAGATAGATTTATAGAAATAAGAGAGATAGGAAGGAGGAAAACATTTATTCTACTTTTTAAAGAGCAGACCACACTGATCATTGTTCTATAAAATCTGAGATTGGGAAGGAGCACCAAACCAAGTCCAACCCAATGAAGCAATCTTTTGGCTCTTCATTCTGTCATCCAATGAGTTGTCTATCCTTCCTCGCCTTGTGTCATCCACATGTTTGATAAACGTGCCAACTAGGTTTTTATCCAAGGAATTGATTTAAATTATTGAAAAACACAAACACGAATCTTGAGGGTACTTTACTACAGACCTCCTTCCAAGGAATATGAGCCATGAACAACTTCTCACGCAACTTCTAAGGATTCTAGTTCATTCACCTAGAACAGAAAGGACCTCAGAGGCCATCTAGCCTAGCCCCCTCCCCTAATTTTAGAGATGAGGAAACTGAGCCCTATGACCTCAGAGATCTTCTAGCCTAACTAACACTCCTCCTTAAGTGTAGAGATAAGGAAACCAAGCTGGAACAATGGAGATTAGGTAAATTGTCCAAGATCACCCAGGGAATAAACACCAGAACTCAGATACTGTGACCCCAGTCAGCATTCTTTCTAGGCACCATCCCTATCTTCTAAATGAATAGGCAATAATACTTTTACTTTCCCCATTCTTTTTGAATACTGCAGAGCTTTTCAGAGATAGATTCCAACACTAGTTCCCAGCCCATTAAACCTCCCAGGTATCTGTGAGGTCCAATTTGCTTCCTTGTTTTAATTCCAGCTTGGTTTGTTTGCAACTCTTACTTTTTTGCACTGATGTATAGACATTGAAGCCAATGAGTTTTATTGCTGACTCCTTTCTTGAGTTTTTGTCCTCTATAAATTTCTATCAGTCTACTACTCTTCTTCCCATATAACAATTATTGCCCTTCTGAAGCTTTTGCCATGGCTATGATTGTTAACAATAATTTCTAGGGTCTTCTCAACAGCATCCTTCATGCCATGTACATCATGAATAACCAGAAGTACATAAGAGTCATCAGCTGTGACTTCCTGAATGAGTGCCTCAGAACAATAACAGAGCTGTCTAATACTGAGATCTGGAGCAGCAAAGAGCCTCTGTGAAGAGTGAATCAAACTCTCTTTGTCTATCAATCAGCAACTTTTAAGTTAATCAATCAAAAACTTAAGTACCTTGAGAGCCAGGCCCAGAGACAGGAGGTCCTGGGTTCAAATATGGTCTCAGACAATTCCTAGCTATGTGACCCTGGGCAAGTCACTTAACCCCCACACTGCCTAGCCCTTATTGCTCTTCTGCCTTGGAACTGATATACAGTATTAATTTTTTTTTTTACAGTATTAATTCTAAGATGGAGGGGAAGGGTTAAATTTTTAAAATCCTATAAGTTAGAGAGGAGTTATCGACCAACATTGGCAGAGGGAGTTTCCACAGTGTTAGAATTTTTCACACTTGTCAACAAAAAAGTGGAGAGAAAAGAAGTTAAAGCTCCTCCTTTGCTGTCTCAAGAAGGGGAGTTCTACTCCCTAAAGGAAAGAAGGGGGAAGCAGAGTAAAAAGAAAGTCTAGAGAACAAAGTCTGTTCTTTTTCAAATTAAAAATTCCCTTTTGTTAAAGAAAAAAGTGAACTTAACAATGATTAACACACAGGAACATTTCAATGTATAATGGAAAGACTCTCTTTCTTCACAAAGTCTTGCCAGCCCATAACATTTCCCTCCTCAACCCTCCCAGATCACTGTTTACATCTCTCTTGGGGCAATTCATCATGCACTTCCTTTTGTCATGCGATCTATTTGTCTTGCTTAGTTTCACTTTCCAAGTATTTGCAGTGTGCAAATATCTTGAGTGCACTGACCAAGACTTCTCTCTAATGCTGAGCACACACAGTAGGCTCTCAATCAATATTTGGTGATGGAGATATAAACAGAAAGCCTCAGAGAACAAAGGTCCTTACATAGGGACCCACATTCATCGCTTCCTTTGAAGGGGAACTTGTGCTCGAAGCTTCAAAAAAAGAGAGAAATTTTGTTTCTGCTTCCTAACCTGAGACCTGAAGCAAAAGGTTCCATCTCATGCCATCGAAGCCTTGGAGCAGGAGGGCACATCCCATTCATAGCAGTGCCTCAGAATCTCCCACAACTTCCCTGCTCCTCATTCCATCTTAGAAAAACCTCTCCGGAAGAGGTAAAAGTTCAGAAATGAGGCCAGTGGAAATGAAAAGCCCTGAGGGGCCCAAAAGAAAGGGCCCCTGAGGAACAGGAGGCTGTTGGGCTCACCTTTGTCCCTGATGAGGTTCTGCACTTCTTGCTTGACACGATCATTCCAATGAGTGATGTCCACATGCAAGGAGTAGTCGCAGCAAGTCTTCCCATCAGCCCACTCTCGCCACTTCTCGAAGGCCTCGATCAGGCTGGATTCTGGGTCAGGGACCACATGGTCAACTGGAAAATACAAAGGGGAGAAGGGCTGAGGCATCTTACTGTTGACCATGACCTTTCCCCCTTTTCCTGGACTTGAAAATGGATCCTAGTTGCAGGATCATCAAATTAGAACTGGAAGAACAAGAAAAGGTCATCCAGCCCAATTCCATCATTTTATACACAAAAGAAATTGAAGCAAATAGAAGTTAAGTGACTTGCCAAGGGTCTCACAACTACTTAGTGTCAGGCTGCATTTGAACCCAAGTCTTTCTGACTCCCAAGTGCAACATTCTTTCCACTATAGCACAACTACTTCTACCACCTTCAGGACTTTTACTTGTCAAACCAAACTGTATCCCATGGTGGTTGCAAGTCTAATGCAAATGACCATTCAAAACCTGAAACTGAGATATGCAGTTTCTTTAATAAAAAAAAATATTCAGAAAGCCTCTGAGGTAAAATCATTTCACAGGATGGCAAAAGGAATTCATGCTGAGATAAAAAACAGACTATGACAAGACAAAAGCTTCAAGGAGGTTCTCTGGGGTCTCAGGAACATCAAAGATATAGAATTATCTTTTGCCCCAAAGCCTCACCATCTGGACTCCAGGTCTATCCGCCTGAAGGCAAAGTTCATTCAAATTAGCCCAGGTCAGTTTTCTGATCTCTTGGTTCAGGACAGCCATTAGATTCCTTGAGTTACCACCACCAACCATTATAAGGGGACCCCTCACCCTTGGTAGTGGTGGTGGTAAATTCAAGCCATTCTAACTCCCCTCACATCCTGGCCTACAGCAGACATCCTATAGCACCACAAAAAGTATGATACCCAGGAACTGGCCTTGAGTGTCCTCTAAATGCCAAATTTGGGCCTGTAAGATTTATTGGGTCAAACTCTCAACTATAAACTCTGACAGTAGAGGTCTACGTCTTATTTAAACTTTTTATCTCCCCCACAGTCTAGCATAGTATTTGCACAGTAACTACCCAACAAAAATGGATGGTATTGGAAGGCAGAAGGGCATCAAAGGAGAATCTACATGTCTATATTCACCCTGCTCACCAGAGTACCATGCATGGGAACACAGATGAACCAGCTAGCATTTCAGCATGAGAAAAATTGTGACAGATTAAAGGCCATCAAATGCCAAAACTGGAAGAGTCTTTTGAGATCATCTAATTTAACATCTTCATTTTATGGGGGAGGAAAACCTCCCTGAAGACTGCTTTTATCTTGTCATTGCCTGTTTTTTCACTCTCAGTGAGTTCCTTTTGCCATCTTGTGGAGTGATATTACCTGGAGGGGAGTTATGAATATGTTTTTTATTTAAGAAATTGCATCACAGATTCTGAAGGTCCATTGCACTGGACTTGGAACCATAACCAGGTTCCATGGTGGCTCAGAGAGAAGAAAAGTGATTTACTTAAAGTCATACGAATCAGGACTAGAAAATCAGCATATTGGAGTGTTACAAGTAGTGAACTTGGAATCACAAGTACAATGTTCAAATTCCATATCTGCCATTATTTACACTCTACGTAACCCTGAGGAAGTCACTTAATATCTCTGGGAATAATTTTCTTCAAGGGTAAAATGAGGAGATTGAACAAGATGACCTCTAGGCTTCCTTCCAGCTCTAAATCTATGCTTATATTCTCCTGACTTTACTTCCTTAATTGAATTAATATATTTAATACAAGAGCAGTACTAATCCTACATCCAATTAAAATTTTGCCCATGTTTCTGTGAGGTTCAGTTACATTTCCTAGTTCTGTGGGGCAATGAAGTCAGATCATTCCTTTCAATTTGGGCCATATCTAGCCTTGCTGTCTTGACATTTGGTCCCCTTGAAACCTTTCTCCATCCTCTTTCCCACAAAGGAAATTAATGGTGCTTAAACAGAGGAAGTTAAGTAGTCCTGGCTTTCCCCATACTCCCCCCACCCTCTGCCCTCGGCCTCACCTGGGTCACAGAAATCATAATCCCAAGAATATTCACTCTATCAGACTCAGTCTAAGTGCACTTATCAGAAAGGAAATGCATTGAACCGCTGTTTAATAATGTTTGGCATCAAACCAGGGACTCTAGTGGGCAAGGCAGCTGCTGAGAAATCAGCTGGTAGGATCAGGCCCCTCCTTCAGGCTAGGGAAAAAACTTGAGTATCTTTGCTCAGGCAACCTCTAATTGCATCTATTATGACTGATGCAATCCTGGAGATTCTCCTCCTCCAATTAGCAAAGAGGAAGTTTGGGCCCTTCTCCTGGGATACCTTTCATCAGCAGGGTAAGACTTAAGAAAGGAAGGAAGGAAGGAAGGAAGGAAGGAAGGAAGGAAGGGAGGGAGGGAGGGAGGGAGGGAAAGAGAGCAACACACACACACACACACACACACACACACACACACACACACACACACACACACACGGGGAGGGGGGGAAGAAGGAAGGTTAAGAAGGGGAAAAGAAAATTCAACTACCAGCAGATCTCTTACTAACCTTAAAGACAAGAGGTTGTCCAAATACTCTGTAATATTAGGTAACAATTTTAATCCTTTCTTTATTAAGACCTGCAAAACCCAAAGATCTGTTCATTCTCAAGCTACTTCTCTGCCATTCTTTCTCTGTATATTCCATTTCTAGACTCAATTCTGATGCTCTAGTGGTTTAGAATGGTCATTCCTCTTTCTGTTTTCTCCTCTAAGGAACTAGCTTCTGACAAGCTGGTCCTCTGCCCCATCTCAAGACCCAGATCTTCTTCTTAAGCTAAGACAAGTGGGGATAGAGTTACCTTTCCATTTTCCACTCATATGCACCATGGATCCTTTCATTTAGACAATGGACAGCTATCCTCTATCTCTTATAGTGTCACTCACCTCCCATGTCAATTTAACCAGTAAAATCTTAAGAACTGAAGATGGGGGATATATATGACTTGGCCCAGGAAATAGCTCTGATCAGCAAGTGGACTGATTAATCTATCACTTACTTTTAGGGGAAAAGGAATGAGCAAATACAGTTGACTCAACTTACTGATCATGGTGGTCCCGCCAGCCAAGGCGGCTTTAGTCCCTTGGAAGAAGTCATCTACTGTGGTCATTCCCTTGTACGGCATCTGGAAATGAGTGTGAACATCTATGCCTCCAGGGATTACCATCTTCCCATGAGCTTCAATGGTCTTCACTCCTCCAGGTACAATCAGATTGTCTCCAATTTGCCTGAAGAGACAGTAACAAAGTGATCAGTTAAGAAGAAAGCCCAAAAAAACTTGTCATGACAGCACAAAAGATTTTGACAATTTCTCTCCCCAAAGGCTAGAAAACATTCCCTCCTCACCTCTACCTTTTGGAACCTTGAATTTCCTTCAAGGCTTAATTCAAGTGACACCTTTGATGTGAGACTATTCCTAATTCCAAGAGAAACTAAAAACTATCCCTAAAAATGATCTCATTTATTTTCCATTTAGCTTATATATATTTATATGTTTGCTTGCTGTTCCCCCACCCAACAAAGGAATATAAACTTAAGGCTGGGATTTTTCATTTTTGTCTTTGTATCCCCTGTACCTAGCATAGGAACACAGAGATCTGAAAAGATCCTGAAGTCCATCTAATTCAAACTCATTTTAGAGATGATGAAACAGAACCACTGAAACTAAGAGGTCCCAGAGGCAAACAATTGTCAAAAACAGTTTTTTAAACCCAAAATCTCAACTCTAGAGTTTAATAAATGCTAGCTGATTAATTATGTCTCAAAGTCTCCTTTCCAAGTGCTTCAAAGGCTAACATGGCAATATATCATCAAATACAAAATATGCTAAACTGGGTGTTTAAAAAAAGATGTGTCTTTGAAAAGTAACTTATAATCTATGAATAAGCCAAAGATCACAAACATATGAAGATATCAAGGACCATCCCAAGTGTCAAAATGTTACCCATGAAATGTTTGGGTTTTTTTTAATCTTTATTTTTAGTTCCAAGTTCTCTTTTTTCCTTCACCTCTTCTACCCACTGAGTAAGCAAGAAATAGGATGCCCATTACATATATGAAGTCATGCAAAACTTATTTCCCCATCAGCCAGGTCCCTACCTCCCTCAAAAAAGCAAAGACAACAAAGAAAGGGGAAGAGTTGTGCTTCAATCAGCAATCTGAGACCATCAGTTCTCTCTCTGGAAGTAGACAGCACTTTACATCAGGAGTCCTTTGGAGCTATGGTGGATCATTGTATTCTGAGTCTTTCCCAGGGGATCATGCTTACAATATTGCTGCTACTGTGTCCTCTGATCTAGTTCTTCACACTTCATTTTGCATCAGTTCACTGAAAATATTCCCTTCACAATTTCTTACAGTACAGTAGTACTCCATCAAAATCATATACCACAATTTGTTCAGTCATTCCTCAACTGATAGGCATCCCCTCAGTTGCCAATTCTCTGCCACCACAAAAGAAGCTGCTATAAATATTTTTGTCCATATGGATTCTTTTCTTTTTTCTCCTTGGTACCCATGTTATATTAAAAGGCTTAAAAGGAAGACCTTGTTGAGGAGCATAGTGTAGTGGATACAGCAACAGACTTAGAAGTTAAGAATACTCAGGTTCAAATCTCAGGTTGTGGATGAGGGGTGGATTGCCAAGACCTTAGAGATCCTTTTAGCTCCAGATGTGTGAGCCTGTGATTTGATCTGAGACTCCAGCACGCAGCAGACTGTCTACAGAAGATTTATGGGTTTACACATGGGCAAGCATCATAGTGTGAGGCTACGAAGGGGCTATGATTGGCATTGGTTGGGGGGGATTGCCTAATCAATGAGCTCACTATTTCACCAAAGCATAATAGAAGACAGATCTTATCTCATCTAAACTTTATGTCTCTCCTCTGAGGTATAGAGCAGAGTTTGGCATATCACCACAAATATTTAATAAATATATGCTAACAAAAAAATGTTTCATTATTTCTAAACAGAAGGGAATCAAATACATATTTTTAGTTATTTCTTGGGTTATTTTTGCTGTATTTGCTATTTTTATTTTGTTTTCTTTGGGGCTTTAAGGCTATGGAGGATTAACAGTGTTTTTAAATCCTAAAGAGAACAAATTAAAATTTAAAAGTCAGAAGAAATAAGATAAAAATAAATAAAAGGGGGAGGTGTGTGTGTGTGTGTGTGTGTGTGTGTGTGTGTGTATGCGTGCGCGCGCGTGTGCGTGTGTATTCTCTCTTAAAGAATATTAACTTAGGAACAGGTAGGTCTGGCCTCAGACACTTTCTAGGTGTGTGACCCTGGACAAGTCCCTTAACTCCAATTGCCTAGCCCTTTCTCCTCTTGTGCCTTGAAATAGATGCTTAGTATCCATTCTAAAACAGAAGACAAGAGTTAAAAATAATATTAAGATTAATTAAATTAATTAAAGGGTAGAGGCCCTTCTGTCCTAGAAATTAGTTCATCTAATCTAATAGTAAATCTAATAGTTAATCTAATCCCCTTGGCTGAAGGGGAAGAACGGGGAGCTCTAGGCCTTGGTGGGCTGAGTCAGCTCTTGCCTCAGTTTCAGTCCGAGCTCCTCCCCTTCTCTGCCAGCTCACCAGTTGTCCAAAGGCAGCGAAGCATGCTCAGGGCAGGAGAGCTGGCTGGAAAGTGAAATTGAGGTTTCCCCCAGCACCAGCTCTATCAGATCAAACAGCACTCTGGCAGGTCCTAAGTACTAGTGCTTAGCACTGTGCCTGGTACACAGGAGGTGCTTAATGAATGCTTTCTGCCTGACTGACTGAACATCTGTTTTTCAGATCTAATGCATCCTCATTCTCCAGGACAAGAGAGAGACAAATAGGCCAATAGAGTCATTTGGCCAATTCAGGAATTTAGGGAATTTGGTTTGCTTGATTATATATATTTGTGAAAAGGGTTTTCTTTTTTCTTTTTCTTTCAAAAGGCAGGGAGGGAACAGAGTGAAAAGGGAGAGAAAGTAGATTTTCATTCACTGAGAAAATAAAATTTAATTTTAGAAAATGCTTGATGAATTGCATCCATCATGCACGTGATTTTATGCATATTATCCACCTATAATGCACATGTAAATCTGCTTCTAACATTCATTCTATTCCTAGGTAATGCTTCAATTCCTAAGGCTGACATAAGCACCAACCCTTAAAATGGTAACTTGGAAAATCCTCTACTCTCTAGAAAAGTGGCTCTCAAAGTGTGATCTGGAGGTCCCTAAAAACTGAAAACAAATTTATTTTCATAATACTAGGATATTTTCATTTCTAATATGGTAAATATCAAGGTAAATATCAAATAATGCATAAAACAAAAGCTCTTTTGGGTGGGGTGGTTTCAATAATTTTTACAAGTGTAAGGGATATGTATATTTTAAAGTACATATGTATTTTGATAACTATTTCAATTATACTGAAACTAGTTTTAATGTACACCTATGTAATTATATATTACATATATAATAAATTATCTATGAGATGGCATGTAGAAATATCTCTGTGGGCATGGGCATGCAGTCTGGGGATTGGGTGGGACATGGCATGGGGTCCCCAAAAAGGTTTGTCATCACTACTATAAAATATATATGGAAAACCAATTATATTGACATAGCTATCAAAACTGCATTTTGAGAACTATTTTAATATAACTGTTAATAATTCATAATTCAATATAATCCATATATGCATCTTGAATTTCAATATAAATGATTGTCTTTCTAATAATATATAACATACATATGCATTTTGAAAACTATTTTAACGTCTTAATAATTTTTAAATAAATAGTTAAATAAAACACACATGTATTTAATAATTATTTCAACATAACTAGGTCTCTCTATAATCTCATGTATTTTATTTTATGTGTCTAAAACATTATTCTAAGAAGGAGTTCAAAGGCTTCATCAGAATCCAGAAGGTTTCATGTCACAAAAAAAGGTTAAGAACTTCTACCTTGGAGAAAAGCTGCTCAATGCTAGTTTCGACCAGGGTCAGACCAGGGTCAGACCAGCTACATGGCAGGGAAAGATTCTCTCTTGGGGCAGTGAAATGTTTACTACAGAGTCTGCCAAACTCCAAGTTCTAAAATTTAAAAAAAAAAAACAACATATATATCCCTAATGTCCCTGACGGTCCATCTTGCACCACTCAGCTATTCCAGAAACACTATGCAGTTCTAAACAAAAAGGATGAAAAAATAACTCCTTCTCATCTTTACCTCATCTCAACTCAAATATCCAAGAACTCCACTGGCTTTTTCCTTCCTTTCCCAATTTGGCCCTCCATTCAGGTTCAGTAGAAACCAACCACTCAGCTAAAAGATCTGAATTCTAAGGACTTCCCAACTTTTCGTCACTTCTGTGAGCTAAGAAAACTGTAAAGACTGGGCATGACGTGCTCTCCTTCTCCTTCTCCTTCCCTATAAATGTATCCATCCCTTAAAGGCCCAGCCCCAAGGCCTACATTTTCTGTGAAGCCTTCCTTTCCCATCCTTATCCACCACGGTCTCTTCTTTGAACTCCTACAATGTTTACTCTGTACCATTTAGGTAACTTTTATTAAATGCTAAATATTGTTAATCATTTTTTCATCTATGTAACCCTTCCCTCTCCAGTTATGTCAACTCCTTGGTCAACAGAGTCGGTCTCAGGGCCAGTACAGAGCCCTGCACACAGATGCTCCATATTCATTGGCCAATTAAGGATCATTAATGCTACTGACCTGAAGAACGGAGCTCTGTGCTACTCTTAGAATTTAGATCTCTAGCGCTCTCGCTCTCTCTCTCTCTCTCTCTCTCTCTCTCTCTCTCTCCCATTTAAAAACCCTTTGATAATACATGTATAATCCAGATTGAATTGCTTATCAGCTCTGGGAGGTGGGAGGGAGAAAGGGAGACAACATGAATCATGTAACTTTGAAAAACTTATGTGGAAATTTGTTATTAAAATATATATTTTAAAACTTTTACCTTTCATCTTAGAATCAATATTAAATATTAAATAATGAAGATTAAATCTTCAAGGCAGAAGAATGGTAAGGGCTAGGCAACAGGGATTAAGTGACTTGCCCAGGGTCACACAGCTAGGAAGTGTCTAAGGACAGATTTGAACGCAGGACCTCCTGTCTCTAAGTCCACTGAGTCACCTAGCTGCCCCCAGGAATGATTTTTTGAAATAAAAAAAAAGGATTCAGGGGGCAGCTGGGTAGCTCAGTGGATTGAGAGCCAGGCCTAGAGACTGGAGGTCCTAGGTTCAAATCTGGCCTCAGACACTTCCCAGCTGTGTGACCCTGGGCAAGTCACTTGACCCCCATTGCCTACCCTTACCACTCTTCCACCTATAATTCAATACACAGAAGTTAAGGGTTTAAAAATTTAAAAAAAAAAAAAAAAAAAAAAAAGGATTCAACTACTTCCACATTGGGCAGTTAAGTGGCACAGTAGATAAGATTGCTGAGCCTGGGGTCCCAGAGATTCACCTTTCTGAATTCAAATCCAGTCTCAGATACTTAGCTGTGTGACTGTAGGTAAATCACTTAATCTTGTTTGCCTCAGTTTCCTCATCTTTAAAATGAGCTGGAAAAGGAAATGGCAAACCATTCCAGTATCTCTTCCAAATAGGGTCATAAAGAATCAGGTACAACTGGAATGCTTCCAGCTTACTTCCAAAAGAAAATACCCTAGTGGTAGTGGTGACTCTTTTTTTTAAAACTAGTATTCCTATAACAACAACATGGCTTTTAACATCACTTGGCTAGCGTGGCTCTTCTGTGAAAGCATCCCAAATCCCAATAGCAGCTGTATTAGACGACTAGGATGCCTTGAAATCAATTTTGTTCGTAAGTCTTCTGCCTCTCAATAGCCTTGGGCTCGTCCTGGACCACGAGAATCCAAATCACAAGAAACGTTCAACAATTTTCCTCTGTAACCTACTTAAATATTTGAAACCACTCGTGTCTTCTCTACAGCTAACCTAAACTCTCTCACATAGCAGTCTCAACCCATCACATCTAACTCTGGCTTTGAGGGAGGAGAAAAACAGCGCGTCTTTGCCCATCTGGGATCCACGGGGCCTCTACATGCTTTCCTTCTTCGCTGATAAAATGAGATCAACATAAACATTATCTTCTGAAGACAATGTCACACAGCCCCATTGTTCTGTGGGAAGGTTTAAACAAAACTGCCTAAAGTTCCCAGGCATGTGCAAAATCTCTTTAATAGAAGCCACACTGCGAAGGCTCCAGCCCCCACCCTCCCATCAGCATTTCTTTGGTTTCCTGAGGATATCTTGCAGAAGAGGCTTGGGAGAGTTCTTTAGCTGGAGAGACGGGAATTTCTTGGCCTAGTCTTTATACTAAGCCCATAATCACAGCATGTTCTGTGCCTATATTAAAAGGCTGGGCCCCGTAAAAAAAATTTATTTCAAAACAGTTTCAAGGCAGCCTTTTTAAGACTGATTTTTATAAACAGAGACACAGTGTGGTAGAAGTGGGAAATGTGCTGGAAGATGCTCGTGTGACCTCTCTGGGCCTCAGTGACCTTCTCTGTAAAATGAAAGGGTTGGGTTAGATGGCCTCTGTGGTGCCTTCAAGCTTTAAAACTGGTCCTGCAGATCCTCCTCTCTATTTCTCATAAATATGACTTTCCCTTTACCTCATCTCACTGTAACTAGACTCCCTCTGACACTCGATCCAGGTGAAAACTGAGGAAAGTAAAACCAGGGAGGCAAGAGAGGGGCAGCGGTGCGAGCACCTCGGACACGGGGTGGTGACTTAGTCGATGGCTGGCCCGCAGACTATCTGATATGTGTCCTTTCTACAGAGAGGGGCCAGCCTCATTTTGTTCCTGGTGGCCTGCGCATCGACAATCATTTCAGACTTCACATAGTGGCTGGCTTGTATTTGGAGAATATAGACACATACACACATACATATATATAAAATAGATATGTACTCTTAATATAGTATATTAAATATATTTATCACATATAATATATAGTCATACATATTCAATGTATTACATTAAACATTATATTATTATATTTATATTATATATCGTGTGTGTGTTGTGTGTATGTGTGTATACATACACACACATATTATTGCATATATTTGGGGCAGCTAGGTGGCTCAATGGATAGAGTGCTGGACCTGGAGTCAATAAGACTGCTCTTCCCAAGTTCAAATGTGGCCTCGGATACTTTTTAGCTGTGTGGCCCTGGGCAAGTCATTTAATCCTGTTTGCTTTGGTTCTATCATCTATAAAATGAGCAAACCACGCCAATATCTTCGCCAAGAAAACCCCAAATGGGGTCACAAAGAGACTGAAAAATGATTCAACAACAAAATAACAATTTGGAGAGTGGACTGCTATATTTAAAAAGCCCAGCATGAATCACTCCATTCAAGTGGATAATTATTTCCTAATGTTCTTGCTGGGGACAACATTCCCCTCCACCTATCAGTCATAATACTACCAATTTGTCAAGGTCCAACTCAAATCCTACCTCCTCTCCCGTATATTCCACAAGGATCTCTCCTTCTCTGAAAGCCTAATAGTGTAGTAGGAACAGCAAGAGACTTGCCGTTGTGAGGCCCTACGTTCAAATCACATCTACAGAGTGATCCAAGCAAGACACTTAACGGCTCTGGCTCTCAGGTTCCTAATCCGAAAAAGGGACAGGCTGGCGTTTTCAAGCTCTAAATAGTGTGATTCTATGGAATTTCATGTCTCACTATCCTTACCATTTGTTAAGTGATTAGGCCTTTTTAGATGGCTGTGTGTGTGTGTTCCTTCCTGTTAGACTGTTAAGCTCCAGAAGGGCAGGTCTATATTCCCATTTCTACTTCACTATGAGCCCAATCCAGAGTCCATTTGTACCAAGTCTCAGCTATACATAGCAGAGATCACCCAACCCTAATGTGGAAAACACACTTCTTCATCCACTTGATTTTTCCTATTTAAATGGCTAAGTCAAACTTTTTTGAATGGTTATCCAGGAATTTCTGGAATGTTCTGGGGGGCCATGCAATTAGAATAACATCATCCATTAATGGAACACTTCACCATTCATAAGGAATCACTTTTCTACTTGGATTCTCTAGCATGGCAGCAGGTCAAATCCAGCCACCTGTTTTTGTAAGGTCCAAGTGTGCCAAGAATAATTTTTATATTAAAAAAAAGTTTATTGTATCTAAAATTCATACAGCTCAAGATTTTTGTAATTTTTGTCAATGAATCCTGGTTCATTTGGCCTTCAGATCATAGTTTGCTGATCTGATCCTGGCTAATATCCCAGAGGCAAACAAACCAATGAGAAGACCACTATATTGATTAAGGAGAGAGGGGCTAAAAAAGGAGAGAGAGGAATAAAGGATAATCTGAGATTATGAATGTGAGATAGTGGCATAATAATGACACTGCCTTTGAAAGAAATGGAGAAGTTCAGTAAAAGGAGGTTTTGGTAGAAAACATGTTGAGTTTGAGGGATCTTGAGGATATCTGGTTTACTTTAAAATATCCAATAGGCAATATAGATTTGAAGCTCAAGAGACATGCTAAATCTAGATATACAAATTTGTTAGCTATCTGCATAGAAATAATTAAACCCACGAGAGCTGATGAAATCAGTTTCTAAAAAAGCAAGCACCCAGGACAAACTTTGAAATGTATCCATTCCAGGTGGTGCGATGTGAGGGAACAAAGGAGTCTTGACAAGGAGTGTTCAGACAGGAAGGAGAACCCAGTAAAAAACAAGGTTCCAAAAACTCACAGAGAAGAGGGTGGGCAATAGTGTCAAATGCAGCAAAGAGGTCACAAAAGAGGAGTGCTGTAGAACCTTATCTGGTAAGGAAAAAAAAAAAAGATTGCGAACTCTGAAATTCAGTGTTTGAGGTGTGGCATGGCTAGGAAACCTAAGTCCAGTTTAATCCATTCAATAGACATTTATTAAGTAACCACTGGGTGCAATATATTGTATAAAGCTGGAGGAAATATGAAAATAAGATAGCTATTCCCACTCATATGGCATTTGATATAGTAGAAAGATAAAATATATGAGTATTTATAGTGAAAATAGTATTAAACAACTTAAGGTAAAAATTAGGCTAAAAAAAGGTAAAATAGATGGGACTTAATAACTGACTAGATTTAGGGGGTAAGAGAGAAAGAAGTGTCAAGAATGACCCAAAACTACAAATCTGGGTTTGATAGAAGGATTGTGCTACCATCAATGGAAACAGGAGTTGGAAGGGAAGAGGTTGGACGGGATGAATTCTGTTTTGGATATGTGGAACTTAATATGTTTTAATATTATTTCAATATCCAGGAGGCTGTTGGAAATGTGGAACTAGAATTCAGGATAAAATTTCAGGATTCAGGATTAAAGATGGATACACACAAAGACAAAAACCAGATATCCCAGAGATCCCTCAAACTCAACATGTTTTCTACCAAATCCTCCCTTTACTGAACTTCCCCATTTCTTTCAAAGGCAGCATCATTATTATTCCACTGTCTCAGGTTCATAATCTCAGACTGTTGTTCACTCGTGCAATCAAAAGCATTTATTAAGCACCTTCTATAGATCTGGCACTGGACTAGGTGCTGGAGTAACCAAGACAAAAATGAAGGATTAAAGGGTTTTGAAGGATGCTGATCTCTAGAAGAGTAGTGCCTCTTTCTACTTGCAAATATAACCCCTTCCACTCTTTGGCTATACTGCCCCATCCACACATCTATAACTATAATATAAAATAATATGTGCTAAGGGTCAGCAAGCAAGGTGAGCTCTTATTCAGGAAGGCAAAGAGCAGCATACATACTTTATTAAGCCATCTTCCATGTAGATGTCTGCATAAAAGGACTGGTCATCATTGACTATTCTGCCCCCTTTAATAAGAAGACGGTCACTCTGGAAAAGAAGAACGAGAAGAGTTATTGTAGCGTTAGAGTGTGAAAAGGCTGTTCCTAAACTTCCTGCTGGTGGCTGCTGAAGCACCCAGTATCATGAATTGAAAAGGGAAAAATAGGCTTATTAAATAGAAAATGTACTCTAGAATTCAGTGCTTGAGGTATGGCATGGTAGTCCAGTTAAATGCAATTTGACAACCATTTATTAAATACCTACTATGGGTAATACATTGCCCTAGAAGCCAGAGGAAATATAAAGTTTAGATAAAACAATCTTGCCCTCATAGATTTTCTAATCTATTTTCAGGTAAGACAAATTAGCAAATAACTATAATACAAACTAATGCTTAAAAATATGCTCTGCTTCCATCTTTATACAAGGACCAAATCCTATCTATTTTACCACCTAACAGGGAAAAAAAAATGTTTTTTAGGATACTAGAAAGTTGTCCTCCTAGGTAATTTTTTCATAATTATTCACTGACATCTGGGACTAGGTGGTGGGAACAGCAAAAACAATCTTATCTTAAAAGGGGAGAATGCTAGTTTGAAAGGGGGTTATTTAAAAGACAGTTTTTTGTCTTTCAGTTGCTTCTGTCATGATTCCATCTGGGGTTTTCTTGGCAAAGATACTAGAGTGTTTGCCATTTTTCCTTCTCCAGCTCATTTTACAGATGAGGAAACTGGAGCAAACAGGGTTAAGTGACTTGCCTAAGGGTCACACAGCTAATAAGTTTGAGGCCTGATTTGAATTCAGATTTCCTGACTCCCAGGCCCCAAACTATCCACTGCACCACCTAGCAGGTAACTGAGCCCCCTTTTTCCAAACTGGCCTGACCCTTAAAGGATGAAAGCATCCAAAAATGCTATGGTGACCATCAGATCTGCCCTGAAAGTTATATGATTTTTCACTCCAAACCACAGTAGGGGACTGAGAAACTAGAAAAGTAGTTTTACCAGATCTTGACATATGCCCTGAATAGGCTGAACCTGATTAATGTAATATCAACTCAGGCAAAAAAAAATCTAGCTTTCCACCAAGCCCAGGGGTTGGAACAACCACAGAAACTCAGAGTTGGAAGTGGGAAGAGGTGGACCTCAGGCTATCTAGACCAAATCCATATAAAAATCCCCTACACGAAACCAGTGGAATTGCTTGTCAACTCCAGGAAGGGAGGGAGAAAAAATGAGTCATGAAACCATGGAAAAAATTTTAAAATTTAAAAAATTTTTTTAAAAATCCCCCTATATACCACTTACCCAACAAGTGGTGATCCAGCCTTTGCCCCAGTGAAAAGGAAATCTCTAATGGAGCAACAATTGGAGCACCTCCATTGGAGCAGCCATGGGCAGAGCTTGGTGGATTGAGGACTGTCTTTGGAGTCCAGCTTCAGACACTTAGCTGGGTGACTCTGGGTAAGTCATAACCTCTGTCAGTTTCCTCACCTTTAATGATGAATTATCACTAAGGCAAGTCCAGATGTCCTAGTACTGTGCTTCTGGTGGTGCTGCCCTGATCACTAGTGCCCAGGCAGGGTATTTCATATTTCCCAAATGTCTCATCCAGCATTATCATACATTGCTGCACACACTCTCCTGGCTTTGTGTTCCTCCCATGACATTTCCCTTCCCCTCTCCACGGCTTTCCACATGGCCATTCCCCAGGACTGAGATGCATGCCTTCCCTGAGGAACCTCACGGTCCCTTCAAGACACACCTCAAGGACCACCTTCTACAGGATGCTTTTTCCAATTCTCCCAACTGCCAAAGCCCTCCCCATCCCTTGCAGCTAATTATTGCATCTATTTCCTCTTTCTGTCCAAGTAGTTTATAGTATACTGAGAGAGTGCTGTCACTACTATAACTGCCTCTATAAAATCTTTAACCAAATGCATCCCCCATCACAGATTCCTCAATTACTTATAGTCTGTCTCCTTCATAATAAAATACCACTCCATCTCCATCACCTATCACATTCTTTTGTCCTTTTCCCTCGAGTCTCTTCTAGGAATGGGAGCTCTCTCTCAGGTCTCTCAGAGGACAGACGAGGGAGGTTCTGACCTCAGCCCTGGACAGTAAGTCTGACCTGTGTCTCTTTTCTCCAATCTGGTGACTGGCAGATCAGCGGGCTAACAAGGCTCACAACTCTCTTTTCCCCTCAATCTCTTCCAACAGGACTCAGGAACTAACTCTTCAACAAAGGGCCCCTTCCACATAGCAGTCTCCCCCTACTCCACCATCCCACTGTATTCTATCTTCTATTTATTTGTGTTCATAGACCGTAAATCTTTTATGGAAGACTCATTTTTCCATTTTTTTGTATCCAGAGCATATAGAGTAGACACTCAATAAATGATTTATGAATAGTTTTTCCTCTTATTTCTCCCCTTTGTCCCTTTCCCTGTCCCTATCTTCTTGGCTCAGAAATTCTGCATCTGGCATAAAGAAATGAGTCTAATAATTTAGTATTTGAATGTGTGTAGTCTAGTATTTTGAAGGTTAGTCTTAGAAATTATATTTTCCATTTGTAAAAAATGATTTCTGATAAGAGTGTGTGGAGTTAGAAATAAGCTCCTATGCTTGTTATTCTTGACTTCCTAAATTCCCCTATCTTTTGAGGAATTTTGCAATGTTGTATGTAAATGTTTTTCATTTTTGACTCAACAGGTCACTAGCAAACTGGTTTGATAAGACTAGGAATAAGAAAACGCATGGACATCTTGGTAACAAATATTCATGGCCTCAGGCCAAGCATAATAATAACTTCTGCAATACTGGTTCCCTGTCCACTTGAAAAGGGCTCTTGCCTTATAAAAAAAAAGCATACTCACACATCAAAGTCTTATTCTAACACCACTATAATTTCTGAATATGCCTCCCCACCTAGCTGGAGTCGTCTCTCACATCAGTGTATTTATGGTTTTATTTGGGGGTTTTGGTTATGTATAAATTTTCTCGGATAACAATGACCATATGGAAGTGTGTTTTTGCATGACAATAAAAATAAAAAATTTGTTAAATATACTCCCCACATCCCCACTTATTCTAGTAACCAAGAAATTCAGGTAAGTAAATTTAAGCATCACATAAACCACACGTACCACATTTTCTTCTACCTCCTGAAGAAAGGAATCATAAGATCATATATTTCAGGGATGGAAGGGGACTTGGAGGTCATTCATTCAATCCCTTGATTTTACAAAAATGAGGAAACTAAGTTCTAGCAACTTGTAAGTAACTTGTCCAAGGACACACAGGTAACAAAAGCAGAATTGGGATTCAAACTCAGGTCCTTTCTCTTATTCCAAATACAGCCATCTTTCCAATGTAGCATACATGCTGTCTCATTACTTCCTTTCTATGAGTCAAAACTAGTTTTTAGAATTACACAATACCTGACAAAGCATTCATTCATGTTATTGTAGTCATTATGTATAATTTTTTTCCTATTCTTGTTTATATCACTTTGCATCCATTTATACAAGCCTTCTTTTATATCTTTGAATTCCTCACATGTCCTTTCTTCTGGAGGCAGTAACTTTACATTCCATTGAATTCACATGCCACAATGCACACAGTCATTTTCTTTTTCAATATATATTTTTATTTTTTTGTTAAGTCTTTCCCAATTACATCTTTTAAAATTTAACATTTATTGTTGAAAAATTTGAGTTTCAAATTCTTTCTCTCCCTTCTATCCTTCCCACCTCCTCAAGAAAGGCAAATAATTTGACATTGATTACATATGGGATGTCACACAAAATATATTTCCATATTAGCCAGGTTGCAAGGAAAAAAAAACAAGAAAACAAAGTTAAAAAAAAATATGCTTCAAGTTACATTCTAAGTTCATTGGTCCTCACTGGAGATAGAGAGCATATTTTTCATCCTGAGGTCCCTTGGATCATTGTCTTGATTAGAGTAGATAAGACTTTCACAGCCAATCAGTCTTACAAATATTGCTATTACTATTTACAATCTTCTCCTGGTTCTGTGCATTTCCTAAACCACGCATGCCCATTCTGTAACTAGGCTTTGCTATCACAAAAGGTACTTCTTTAAATATTTAGTGAAATGTGGGATCTTTTTTCTTCCCAGTCTTTGACCTCCTTGTGTCAAAGACACATGGCCTGTTGGCTGCCTATGATCTAGAGAAGAAAATTTGGCGTGTAAGGATGGGTGGGATAAAATGGGGCTGCACCACCCTGGGATCCGCCCTTGTTTTCATTACTACAGCCAAAAGTTACAAGCAGAGTCAAATGAGGAAAAATATGTTTCTGAGAGAGTGGCAAAGGTGGTTTTGACTGGATCAGACTTGAGGAAACAGAGGATGATCTAGGTCAAAGAATTCTCTAAAAGGTCAAGATGACAGAATTTTAAAGGAAAATGTCTCAGCCTATCTCTTCACTTCTTTTCTGTGGGTCATAACTAGTTGTTAGAATTATACGATACCTGACACAAAGCATTCATTCATGGTATTGTAGTCATTATGTATAATTTTTCCCAGTCTTGCTTATATCATTCTACATCCATTTATAAAAGCCTTCCCTTGTATCTTTGAATTCCTCACATGTCATTTCACGTGACCGGAACCTACCCACAGCCCTGCCCTCCCAAGTCACGTGACATAGCCCTTTGCCCATTCTTAGAACATGTCCTCAGTCTGACCACTACTGATGACAGGAAACAAGATTTTGGTCTTTGAACAAAGAAATCACAGGATCAGAGGTATCTAATGGGAAAGGCCATCTAGGATTAACTCCTTTGTTTTATAGACAGCGAAATTAAAACTCAAAAAGATTAAGTGAGTCAGCCAAGTTCAGCCAAGTTGTGAATGGCAACGTCAGAATTTGAACCTAGATGATGTCGTCCCTCTGACTGAATTCTGTTTCTATTGCCTTGGTTGTTGGGTGAACATTGGAAATGTAAAAGTCCCATTTTACAGCTGAGGTCATATTTGTAAAGCCTTCTATAGACCTTAAAGTGCTATTATTCTCACCATAACTATCATCATCATCATCATCATCATCACTGTATTGATATGACTGACACAGAAGGATTGAGGGATAAGTAGCCTTTTTAAAAAGCAGAAATAATTTCTTTCCATTACCGTTATCTGTTTTAGGTTCCCTCTAAAAGCCCAAAGTGTTTTTACTGTGGCTGAGTTGTTTCAGTCACATTTGGCTCTTCACAACACTATTCGAGATTTTCTTGGCAAAGATACTAGAGTGGTTTGTCATTTCCTTCTCCAGCTCATTTTACAGATGAGGAGACTGAGACTAACACAGGTTAAGGAGTTAAGTGACCTACTCAGGATCACACAGATAGTATCTGAAACAAGATCTGAACTCAGGTGTTCCTGTCTCCAGGCCTGGAACACTCTACCCACACTATGCCACCTAGCTATCTGAATAACCCAAACTTCTATCTGTCTATAAGAAGACTGAACTCAACAAGTTTATGGGAAAAGATGACCCTTTTATCTCCCCGTGCTTATTAGCACAGTCCCTGGAACATAGTAGAAGCCTAATAAATGCTTGCTGACTTTCTTATATGTGTGTCCACATGGAAAACTTGCTAGATTTGGAGTCAGAGGCCTTGGATTCAAATCCTAACTCTGCCACTTATATTGGGCAAATGTGTTAGCTTCTGTGGCATTACCCGAAGTCCTTTTTAGCTCTAAATCTATATGGCTCTAAAGGTTAAAATAATAATAATAATAATAATAATAATCAAATCTCCTGCCTCAAGTCCTAGTGATGACAACTGAACCCTCACAGCATTTTCCCAGCTGCCTTGAGCCTTGTCCCATCCCACAAAAGAGGGCAAGTGTTAATCCTAGCAAAATTAACACCATTCCTAGTGGTATTTGAAAGCCCTTCAAATGGTAACTGAAGAACTCTCCCAGTTCCTCTACTCCAGCCAAGTTCAACAAGTCTCTGAAAGGGCTGAGATGAATTTACTGGCCTAGCACCGTCCTTAGATAAAAGAAAGCACATACCCAAGAGAAACGAAAAGTTAGGGGGAAAATTCAAGCAATTTTAGCTTGTAGAAGGGGCAAAATAGAAAAGCCAGGACCAGAGGGAAAAATCTCATTCAACAATATAAGAAAAAGCCAAGCAAAGGCCAAAGCTTCCTGGATTCAGCAGACCCTCCAAGGCCACTGAATTCAGATCTGGCATTTAACCGAGGCAGAGGCTGATGCCCACATGCCCAGTGAGGCACGAGGAATAGGAAGGAGCAGGGGAACTGTCTTCAAGTATCTGAGGGATTGTGACAGGAGAGAAGGATTTGACTTCTTCCCCTGCGATTTTTACAAAGTGACTGCCCTAAGTTGTAGCGAGTGGATGGCAGAGCCAAGGCTCCAACAGTAGCCCATCCTGGAGCCCCTGAGCCTCCCATGCAGACCCACGGAGGCCAATTCTCTCCGTGAGTGTTACAGCTGGGCTCTTTCTGGCTCACCAACACCAGGGAGAGTCAAAGACATTCAGGGAAAATTCTGTGGAGATTAGCTCTTGTCGAACCAGCACATATACCTGGCATGGCAAGGGCTCACCAGTATTTAAAGTGAAATGGTGGTTAGAGTGTTGGGCCTGAGTCAGCATCCTCCTATTTATTTTCTTCTTGAATTTAGATCTGACTGTGCGCCCTTGGACAAATCACTGAACTCTACTCAGTTTCCTGACCTGTAAAATGAGCTAGAAAAGAAAGTGGAAAATTATTCCAATATCATTGTCAAAAAAACCCTCAAATGGAGTCACAGAGTCGGATATGACTGAAAAATCCTGAAAATGGTGAACAAGGGCAACTTTGGAGGTGGCTCTGTGTAGAGAGAACCAGGACTGGAAGACTTGGGTTCAAATTTGGCCCCAGACGCTTATTAGGTGTGTGACCCTGGGCAAGTCAGTTAACTTTGTTTGCCTCAGTTTCTTCATCTGTAAAATGAACAGAAGAAAATAATTCCAGACAACTCCAGTGTCTTTGCCAAGGAAACCCAAAGTAGGGTCACAAAGAGTTAGATATGACTAAAAAAAAGATTGAACCACAAAAGCACTCAACACTCCAAATGACCAAAAACTGGTATCATATTCCATGGGACTGGTTGTTCAGACTTCCCTGGGCTGAGAACAAACTGTATACATAGTACAACTTTCAATCAGAGGGAACCATGCCAAACCAGTTTTAGTACCGTATCTTCCTGAGGTTTCTAATGGTGGTAGCATGAGAAAGCTTAAGAAAAACTAACAAAATGGTGGGCCTGACATTTTCTGAACCCACAGGCGAGGGCTTCCTAGGAAAGAGCCCAAGACTGGGTATTAAAAAGCCCTACTTCTTTCAATCCTGACTCTGATCCTTACTACTTTTATGACCTGGGGCAAGTCAGTGCATTTCTCTGAGTGTCCGTTCTCCAATCTGTAAAATGAGGAGTGGGCTATATGAGTGGTTCCTAACCTTTTTCCCCCTGAACTCTTTATAACAACAACAAAAAGATGTTGTGAACCACCGAGGTAATTTAATATACTATTCATAACATTCTTTTAGATTTATTCACTAAGTGTTTACAATAACTACAATAATAGTGTTTGCTCCCCTCTGAAAAGCTCCCAAATTAAAATTTACAAACCTATAATGTTTTGACTATGCACATGCTTGTTGTCACAGAGGAAAAATATTTGCAACATCATTAGGCAATTATTCACTGCCTAAGAAACCATTAAAATTTTTTTAGTGTGAACTCCTTGGATCATGATCTTGAACCCCTAAGGAATTCATACCACTAAATGGGAACAACTAAACGGGAATGGCTTTTGCGAAAGCCTTTTACAAATTATAATCTCATCTGACCCTTACATCAACCTGGGAGGTTCTATTATTATCCTCACTTTATAGATGAGGAAACTGAGGCAGACTAAGGTCAAATGATTTGCCCAGGATTACTAGGGGCTAAATTATAGTTCTTTGGAATCTATCCACCATCATCTGCATCAAAACTATTAACCAAGAGAAATAAGATCCTCCTTTGGCCCTTATTCAATCATTAGGCAATTATTTACTGCTTAAGATGTCATTAAAGAATTTTTAACAAGAGTCCCTCTTGGACCATGGTCTCAAAGCCCCAGGGGGTTCTTTGCCACTAAATGAAGCAAGTTGGTATCTAAATCCTAGGAAAGTATCTACCAACTGGTTCCAAAGGAGGCAAAGCATTCTGGGAGAATGGAAAGCTGCATTCTTTTGCTAATTTATTTCTATTGTTTATACCATCTTGCATTTAGAGTTCTCTATCCTTTTAATAAGAGCTTCCATACACATTGCCTCAGTTGTTTCTCATCATATACCTTGTGCACTAGGCAGGACAAGTCTTAATAGTCCCACTTTACA
The DNA here is from genome assembly GCF_016433145.1 of Gracilinanus agilis. Lineage (NCBI taxonomy): Eukaryota > Metazoa > Chordata > Mammalia > Didelphimorphia > Didelphidae > Gracilinanus > Gracilinanus agilis. Next base: position 393,922,530 of record NC_058131.1, on the reverse strand, counting down.
GATAAGCAAAAAATAAACATAAGAAATACAAAAAGTTAAGTGACTTACTCCAGGCCACACAAGTGATTAATGACTGGGCCAGAAATGGAACCCACCTCTCCACGCTTCAGGTACAAGGCTTATTCCACAGACCACAAGGTTCCCCGATCCTACCTTGTACAACAATGCAAGTGAGAGTTGTCTTTCTGGCCTTCTGGTACCCCTATCCATAAGGGGCTCCTGAGCCATTGTTTTGGGGCTTATGAAGTATGATAAGCAGTTCCAAGCTGCCAAACACCCTTTGGAAACTTCTCCATTCTCTTTCAAGGTACCCCCTTAACAGTGAAAGGCACTAAAACTTCACCCTTGTGGCCTCAAAGTGTGAATGCAGCTTATAAAAGCATCTAATTTACAACCAAGAGTAGCTGGGGCATTTGAGTTTACTTCACTAGGGTGTTATAAAGATTAAGGAAATCATCTGTAAAATGTTATGCACTCCAGGGGTTAAAAAAAAAAAACAACCCTATATAAATGGGCTGTGTTGTAAGAAAACGCTCTGGAACCCATTAGATGGAGGGGCGGAAGGATGGTGTCTATAAACAAAACTGAAGCCTCGGGGCCAAAAGCCTGAGTTCTGCCTCAGTCTCCTAGCGCTTACAGGAATTTAATTGCCACCTTCGTCTGTTTGAGGTAATGAGGGAATGAGCCCCCTGCAGTAATAAGAGCCTCTTTTGGCCCCCATCCAGTCCACAGAGCCAATATAGACACATCTGGCTAATAGCCTGAGAGCCGCCCTGCAGCTCTGAAGAATCAGATAATGCCCCCGGCACAAGACGAGAAGTGAAACCGGCCAATGGGCTGCCCCCAATATCACGGCAGGGGCTTTTGGTCGGTACTTTCAACCAATCACAAAATCCGTGACGCAAGCTCAACCCACTGAAAAGACAAGGTCAAGGTCCGGTACAGAGGGCTTCTCTCCACCCCAAATAAATCAATTTACATGGCGATCAGGCATGACTTCCATAGGCATAAAGTCCCGGGATCCTTCCGCAGAGCAGATCCATCTCTGGATCCATCCGCACTAGCCTGCTGCCCCAGGGCAGAAGCATTTCTGGGTCAGAGGAAGAAGCCAGGGTTTGGGAGCTATTACTTCTGAGTTGCATGGGGTGACCTGAAGGAAGAATTTAAAATGAGAATCACACCGAGGGCCATGAAAAGGCTGAGCAGGCCCTGGAAACAGCCAATGAAGAACTTAAAAGGAATGGGAATGAAATATCATCAGAGTTGTATGATGGAAGCAAAGATCCTCTAGTCATGCTGGGGGAAGAGGGTGGGAGTGGCAAGTGGGAACCCAGAAATGTCAGGAGATACTGAGTACCACCCCATGTACATTAGACAGATCCTCTGGGGGTAAACCTCTAAGAGGATGGATATTTACATGGCACTTTAAGGTTTGCAAAGTACTTTAAAATTATCTCAGGGCAATTAAATGGCTCAGTGGATGGAGAGCCAGGGTGGAGATGGGAAGCTCTGGGTTCAAATGTGGCCTCAAACACTTCCTAGCCCCTACTGGTCTTCTGCCTTGGAACCAATACTTTAGTATTGGTAAGGGTTTAAAAAAATAAAATTTTATTATCTTATTTGACCCTCACAATAATCCTAGAAGGCAGGTACCATTACTACCTCCACATTTGATAAATGAGGAAACTGAGGCTGACTGAGGCTAAGTGATTTGCCCAGGATCACTCAGCTAATAAGGATCTGCGACAAAATTTGAAGTTGAGTCTTTCTGATTACAGGTTTGGAGCTCTATTGCTACACTGTCCAGCTGGGATATGAGACCCAATAGGACAGACTGGCTGGCTGGGGGGAGGGTCAGGGGTTCACAGATTTAAAAGCTGGAAGGGGCCTCAGAGCGCCATCTACTCCAAATCCTTCATTTTATAGATGAGGAAACTAGAGTTAGTAAGGGACCTGGCTAAGACACAAGTGGCAGAATAAGGATTGTAATTTGCGTTACTTTCAAACTGATCAGATCACAGATCCATCGGGGTATCTCATGCAGGTGGGTACAGTTGGGTATAATAGAGGGAAAGCCCCTGGACAGGAATCTAGAGAACTGAGATCTAATCCATAACTAGCTGGGTGACAGTATCTAAATGAGGGGAAAGCACCTGGATGGGAGACTGGAGATCTGAGATCCAATCCCTAACTAGCTGGATGACAGTGTTGAAGTCACCTGCCCTATCTGGGCCTTCATTAGCAAAATACACCTTTTGGAAGACAAGAAAAATGAGGTTCCCAGAGGTTAAATTGTTCATGACCACACAGAGCTGACCCTTCAAACCCAGGCCTCTTGATTCTCAGTACAGTGCCATTTCCACTGTCTTGTTTCCTTTTCCTGATTCCCAATTATTCTTCCCACTCTGTAACAGAATCAGTCAAGGTCATTTCAAACTGCCTGACGCCTAGGCCTTCTCCCTCCCGAGGAGATTCCAATGCCTTCTCCTGTCCGCCAATCCCCAGAAAATTAGCACTGCTGAGAGACAGATCACCTGCAGACTGTATTCCTAGCAGGGGAGCAAATACCATGGAAGAAAATTATTCTTTTCCCTCTTGCTCTTTCCCTAGGGCATGGATCTGTTCCTAAGACTCATTTACAAACATGCAATTTAGACACAAAAAGAAAGGGAAAAGAGAGGAAAGCAGGATCTTGGAGAGTAATGTAATTTCTTGGCTCTGGGTCCTCAAGGTCTGGAACCCAGCCAGGGCTAGACAGGGCGACCTATCCCAGCCTCCCCTCACCTGCCACAGATTATCACCTTGGAATAGGCCAACCTTCCTGAACTTCTCCGTATCATGTAAAAGCTCTTACTAAGCAAGTTAGATGCACTAGACAGAGATTAAATGAAATTGCCCCAGGCCTCAACCATAAACAGATTTCATCCTAAATAAACACAATACAGAAATATTATATGTCTCTGGCACAACTCCCACCCCTTCCCTTTCTCATAGGCAAACAGGAGAATCCTTTGTTTCCTCCATTCAGCAGGCCTGATTCCACCAAGGCTCTCAAAGACTGAGAAAGTAGGGGAAGGAAAGCAGGAAGGCCACCAGAGGGCAAACCCAAGAACTGCATTAATGTGAGAAGGAGGAACAGAATTCCAGCTCAGTAGAAGGTCAGCTGAGTGAAGGCAAGGACTAGAGACTGCTTCCATCCTGGATATATAGTAGCAAACACTACACAGGGCACTTGGCTAAAGTGCAGGGCCTGGAGTCAGGAAGACTCCTCTCCCTGGATTCAAATCTGGCCTCAGCCACTTCCTAGGTGTGTGACCTTGGTCAAGCCACTTACTTCACCTTGTTGGCCTCAGTTTTCTCATCTGTAAAATGAACCGGAGAAGGAAATGGCAAACCTCTCCAATATCTCTGCCAAGAACACCCCAAATAGAGTCAGGAAATCAGACACAGCTGAAAAATGATTAAATAACAGTTTTTAAAGATGCAAACTGATGGCTTCGGGAGCGGGGTGGGAAGAGGGGAGAGAAAGAACATGAGTCATGTAACCATGGGAAAATATTCTAAAGTAATTAATTAAGTAAATCAACTTTAAAAAAAAGATATAAACTGAGGTAGGAAAAACTAATCCGGCCCCCCTGATGAACAGGGCTTGATTTTTCCCCTACTTTTATGGGATGTCATGTGTTAATGCTGCCCAGACCTGTGTAAGTTAATGATGGCCACATTTCAAATGACAAATGAAGTGGCTCCTCAGAGTAGAGACCTAACTGGTGAAGGACACCCCCACGGGCCCTTTTCCCAGCCCTAACAGTGGTGTGCTTCCTTTCAACAAGATGCCACACAGAGAGATTTAATAAATGGATATGAATTGATGGGGAAAGGAGACGGAGGTGGGATATGGCTAATATGACATCAGGGGCTAGAAAAGAGTCATAAACCTGGAGAACTTAAAACAAAAAGGGAGCTTTTTTTTTTTAACCCTTACCTTCCATCTTGGAGTCAATACTGTGTATTGGCTCCAAGGCAGAAGAGTGTTAAGGCTAGGCAATGGGGGTCAAGTGACTTGCCCAGGGTCACACAGCTGGGAAGTATCTGAGGCCAGATTTGAATCTAGGACCTCCCGTCTTTAGGCCTGGCTCTCAATCCACTGAGCTACCCAGCTGCCCCCCAAAAGGGAGCTTTTTTAAAAAAATTATTGTCATGCAAAACACATTTCTATAAGGTCTTTGTAAGAGCAAACTCATACATGACCAAAACCTCAAAATAAAACCGTAACTACATCGATGTGAAAGAAGACTCCAATACTTCCTTCTCTGGTGGTGGATAGTGTTCCCCATCATAAATCCTTCAGGATTGCCCCAGATTGTCACATTGTGAAAAGTAGCCAAGTGGAAAGAGGCCTTAAAGGCCATCTAATCCAAGCCCAGGCCAGCGAGGGGGTGGGGGGGCTGCCAGAAGATGGACAGACAAGATGACACTCGTCTGGCGCCTGGTGATGGCCAAAGGGGATGGGGGGGGGGGGTTGCATGGAGAGTGGGCTGAAGTGTGGAGCAGCTGGAGCTGAGGATGCATGGGAGAACCGGGAAGTGGGTGAGCCGGACTCAGGCAAGAAGGCACCGTGTGCCAGGCTGTTTGGTGAGGCGAGGCTTTCTAAATATACATAAAGGGTGGCCAGGAGGGATGAAAACCAGTCATCAGAACACTGTGGCCAGCATCAGCTTACACAGGTCTGGGCAGCATTAACACATGACATCCCATAAAAGTAGGGGGAAAAAATCAAGCGCTTGTCCATCAGTTTCCTCATTTGTCAGGGACTTCCTCTAAGGGGGCAACTGTGGAGGGCAGCTAGAGCCTAGAAAGGGGAGGTGGTCCTAGGTGCAAATCTGCACTCAGACACCTCCTAGCTGGGTGATCCTGGGCAAGTCACTTAAATCCCATCACCTAGACCTTACCAATACTTAATACTGATTCTAAAATGGAAGGTATGGGTTAAAAAAAGGTTACAAGTCGGGAGGTCCTAGGTTCAAATCCGGCCTCAGACACTTCCCAGCTGTGTGGCCCTGGGCAAGTCACTTGACCCCCATTGCCTACCCTTACCACTCTTCCACCTATAAGTCAATACGCAGAAGTTAAGGGTTTAAAAAAAAATAAAAAAATAATAATAAAAAAAAAGGTTACAAGTTAAAAGGTAAAAAAAGAGACAGAGAGAGGGAGGGGGACAGAGACAGACAGACAGACAGAGGGAGGGAAAAGAGAAAGAAAGAGAGAGAGAGAGACAACCATAGTCTTACTCAAATAGAAACAGGGACCAGTTAACCGAAACATAAGGATCTCTGTGGGCTACACATTGACTCAGAAAACCACATATGAACATTATCTATGTTTTACTGAATTTTTATTTTGTTAAAATATTTCCCAATTTTATTTTAATCTGGCCTGAATTATGTAGGCCAAATATGAGAGCAGATTTATAACCATCTTACTTCCTCCAAAACAGACTGAGAGAGGTAGTGGTCAGAGGTTTTCATGGAAAAGCTATCTGAATCAGGAGATTTAAATCCTAGTTTATAATCTGCCACTAATGATTTCAGCCAAGTAACCTGACCTCTGTGGGTCTCGGTCTCCCCATCTGTAAAATGAGAGGGTTGAAGCGAATGTTCCCTAAGGTCCCTTTCAGCTCTCATTCTGTGAGTGTCTGCCCACTGCCCATTTCCTCATTCTATAAAAGGCCCACTTCAATCTGTCTTACCCATACAAGGAGGGCAAAGGGGGCCATCACCAGCCAACGTAGGCACTGGAAACTTCATGAATAGCCTGCACTGAGGCCTCACAGAAGACAGGGGCATCGAGAGAAGAATTAGAAAAGAAACACTCTTTTGCCAATTCTGAAAGCTGGCAAAATTTCAGGGGTAAACGGGCAAGGAGAACTCCAGCTTTGGAATGTGTCGATGGTAATTTCAAATTACAGGCTCACCATCCAATTGAGGAGGCGGCAATGGAGCCTAATACAAAACTGACCTTATATTTTAGGGCTGGCAGTGACTAATTTGGGGACTGTGGTTTTAAGCGCCCAACCACTGGCTTATGCAACTTCCTAAATCTGCCGCGTGGTGGATGTGTTTAAGAGGGCTCTGGGCCTGAGGCACACAGATCACACCAGGCCAGCTGTAGGCCCAGCTGTGGGGTTTCAAGATGCCTCCAGAGGGCTGGATTCAAAGGCCAAGCGGTTCTCCCTTCTGCTCTTTGTTCCTAGAAATCCAGGTTTGCATTTGTGGAGAAACAACCAAGTAGTTAGACTCTTAGTTTTTCTCCTTAATGCTTTAGATGCAATACTATAGAGTGGATAAAGGAGCCTGGGACCAGAAGAACTGGGTTCAAGCCCAGTCTCTGGTCTAGACTTGGCAGTGTGACTCAGTGCCCTCAGAGAGCTCTCTAAGACTAAATTATAGATGCTCTTTGAAAGCGCCACCTCCTCAAGTCTCAGCTAAAAACACCCTAATCCCTATAATTCTAGTGCCTTCCCTCAGTTAAGTATCTCCAACTTATCCTATATATAGCCTGCTCATACAAAGTTGCCTCTCTTATTAGACTATGAGTTCCTTGAGGGCAAGGACTTCTTTTGTCTGTCTCTGTATCCCTACGCCTTAGTGTCTGGCACATAGTAGGTGTTTCATACATTTTTATTAACTGACTGACGGATGAGGAGGAAGTTTTCCCTAATAGGAATCTCCCCACTGATTAAACAGGTTTTGACTGAGTCCCTTTTCCCCACCCCCTCAACATAATACCTAAGAGTAGCCTTACAAAACTGAAATTATGGAAGCCAGGAATATAGTAACTACTCTTAAAGGGGTCCAGAGTTCTCCTCCCAAAATAACCCCATGAGAGATATAGTACGGCAAAAAAATAATAATTAATAATAGTAATAATAAAAACCATGTACATAGCACTTACTTTTTGCCAGGCACTGTGCTAAGCACTTTACAAATATTTCCTCATTTTCCAGATAAGGAAACTGAGGCAGAAGTTAAAGGATTTTCCCAAGGTCACACAACTACTAAATATCTAATACAGATCTTTAGTCAGGTCTTCCTGACTCCAGACTCAGCAGCTCTACCCACTGGGCCACATAGTTGCTTCAGTATTATCCCCAATGTACAGGTGAGAAAATAGAAACTCTGGGATGGTAAGTGACTTGGCAGAAGTAGGATTCAAACTCAGGTCTCTCGAGTGCAAGTCCAGGGCTTTTCTCACTATACTAGGCAGTTTTAAGAAAAGAAGGTAGATTAGTAGCAAAGCTCTTTACAAGAAGGATCTGTTGGGCAATCCAAGGCTCAGACTGCCTCCAAACTCTGCATGCTACATAGAAATGAGAAAGCAGGCCCATGAAGGTAAAGATATTAGAGGAAGCTGAACACTTAACCAGTGGCATGGCAGGGGCCAGCGCCCAAATCAGTGGAATCCCAGGCTAGCACTCCTACCTACCAGGCCTGGGGGTATCAGTCCCATATATTCCATTTTAAGGGCCACTGAGGCACCGAAGGATAATGGACAGAAGGCCAAGCTCACAGCAAGAAAGACCAGAGTTCCTCTCAGCACCCTCAGTAATCCTCCAAGTTAAGATTATATTATCTTTTTAAGGGGCTGATAGGAATTTTTATAGAGGAGCTTTGCCTCACATGGAGTTGCCTACCCTAAATGCAATCCCAGGTGTGTACTTGTATCCCCAGTGCAGAGCTCAATACCTAGAAAATTATAAATCCTTTTCCACTCATTCATCAAGAATTGGTGAACCAGCCTCCACACGACACAAATCTCTCCGCCTTTAAAATCAAAGCTTGATTTAATGAATCCAATTATTCCTCTAGTTCATGGGAGAGCAGGGCTAGAACCCAAGCTTCTTCCCAATTTCACCTATGCCCCCTCTTGCTAAAAGGGCACTTGGCCCCTTCCTTTACCTTTACCAAATCCTACCCAGCATCGTCTCCTCCGGCACACTGTGAGCCTCCTGAGGCGGGGCCCTGCTCTCTCTTACCCTGGTATCCTCAACACCTCCTGGCTGTGTGTCCTTAGTTCACGGGGTCAGAGATTTATAGTAGGAAAGCCCAAACTCTTCATTTTACAGATAAGGTCACTCGAATCCTACATGAATTAAGTGACTCAAAAAAAACACTTTCAAAAAAATTTTAAAACAAATCAGTGGAGCATTACTTCCACTTGAAAGAGGTCAAGATATAAACCAGGAGTTCCAAAACTTTTTTGGCCTACCTCCCCCTTTCCAGAAAAAATATTACTTAGCCCCCTGGAAATTATTTTTTTTTTATTTTAATAGCAATTAATAGGAAAGATAAAACACCTGAGGCCATCACCACTCCCCTGGATCGCTACAGCACCCACCAGGGGGCGGTAGTGCCCACTTTGGGAATCACTGATATAAACTATTTAGAGCTTCAAGGAGTTTTAGAGATTATTAGTTCAACAATTTTGTTTTGCAAATAATAAGGTCATACATGTAATAAATGGTGGAGCCAGTATTCAAACCTTAGTTGCCTCCAAATCTAACATTTTCCAATTGTATCATTAAAAAAAAAAAATCCAAACCTGCCATTTCATTGGCTTAACTCTCAATAAGGAATAGTCTCTCTACCAATGAAGAAAGAAACTTTATCCTTTCAGAGCCAGGGGAAGGGGATGAGGGGAGATGGGCCTGAAAAGTTAAGTGACTTAGCCAGGATCATTCAGAAGGCAGAACTTGAATCCAAGTCTTTCAGGCTCTAGACATCCCAGCTCACTATTTAATATTCTATTTGACAGAATGATATCCATACCTGATAATAGTTTGACTTCTCAGGCCCCTATCTCAAACTCAAGCTGCCTCTACACACACACACACACACACACACACACACAGAGTATTTCTAGGCATGCCAGAGTCAGACAAGCTCGAGAGAGCTCCAGTGATGTTTCTGTGGCCTGTCTGCATGACCTTGAGGAGGCTGCTCCCTTTTCTTCATCTGTATAATAAGGCGATTAGTCTAAATCACAGATTTCCAACTAGAAGCAATTTTTAGAGGCCCATCTAATCCTCCTAAGTTAATCCTTAAAATCCTTCCTGGTTCACCATTCGAAGCCACTTTCCTTTGTTTTGAAGGGTTTGTAAAAGGGTCCCAACAAAGTTAGAAAGCCAAGGCCCCACGTCCTGGCTCCCACGCAGCAGTGGGCACCCCCGAGGCCTTGAAACTTACCTGCACGGTCACAGCCACAGAAGGGAGTTGTGGGCGCTGGCTTGGGAATACACTAAGGCCAGCAGGAAGGTTGAGAAACCTTGATTTTAAGTGCTTTGGAAAAATAGGTGTGTCCCTCATGGGGAAAAAAAATTTTGACTCGCCAAAAAACTAATAAATGAGTGGGCAATTGTTTCTATTCTAAAGAGATTCAGACATAAACAATTAGAGCTGGAAGAGGTTTTAGAGATCATTAGTCCAATTCTTTCACTTTAAAAATAAATAATAATACTACAAGCTGACCTTGACACAATTGTGCACAACATCAACAAAGGTGTGTACTATAAGGCAGAGTGTGACGGGACGACAGAAGAGAAATCCAGATATGGTGGTCTTTCTCATGCTTACCTGTGACACTGCTGCTAAGTCATTTAACCTCTCGATGTCCATGATGGGGGAGAGGTGGGAAAAGGAGGGAAGCAGGGAGGGAGGGAGAGAAAATGGTAAGAAGGAAAAGAGGAAGAGAGAGGAGCAAGAAGGGGAGAAAGAATGAGAGGAAGGAGAGAGGGGGAGAGAGAATAGGAGAAAAAGAGATGGGGAAGAGAAAGAAAAAGAAAGAAGAGAGAGAAGGGGAAAAGAAGAGAAGGGAAGAGAATGAGGGGAGGAGAGGGGAGAAGAGAAGAGAATGGGGAGGAGGAAGAGGGAGAAAGAAGGAGGGGAGGGGAAGAGACAGAGGAAGGGAGGGGAAACAAGGGAACAAGAGAGGGAGGGAAGGGAAAACAGAGGGGGAAAAGAAAGAGAGAAAGGAAAGAGGGAAGGGGAGAGAGACAAAGAAGAGAAGGAAAAGGGAAAGAAATGGAGGGGAGGAAAGAGAGAGAAGGGAAGAGATAATGATAAGAAAAAGAGAAAGGGAGAAATTTTTCAAGTACTTTTTATCCATTATCTCATCTGAGCATCACTATGGCCTTGCAAGCCAAGAAACTCAGAGACTTGTTCACAGTCACATGACTAGTAAATAAAATTTAAAAAATAATAAAATGAAATAAATTTAAAGTTGTCTTTCAAAAAGAATTCCAGTGCCAGGCTCATTTTAACAGCAAGCTCACTGTCTGTATTCAAGATTGTTTTCAATTTCTAAAACCCTTTTTTTGCAGCCCACTCTTCAGAAATACATGTATTATCTCTGGTAGGGGTCTGCAGGCCTTGCCCCTGACAACTCCTCCATCCTCTTCCCCTCTCCCCCGTACAACATTCTGTCCTTGCCTGATGCACACTTCCATTCTTTCATAATTAGAGATATTTAAAGTTATCTATGTTTAGTCAATTGCAAAGAAAGTCAAGCTGAATCTTCCTAAGGCACAAACATAAAAATAAATATGAGGAACGAATCTCTACAGATTCTTTGCCAGGAAGAAGGGAAGGGGAGAAAGGAATAAACATTTATGCATTGTCTTTTATGTACCAGGTACCATACAAAGAAAATCACAAATATGACCTCATTTGATCTTTGCAACAATGCTGGGGGGAGAGGGAGCAGGTGTTTTTATTAGCCCCATTTACAGTTGAGGAAACTGAGGCTGACAGATTAAGGAACTTACCAGGGTCACAGATCTAGGAAGTATCTGAGGCTGGATTTGAACTCAGGTCATCCTGACTCCAGGGCCAGCCCTCTAAATTAGATCTTAATCTTCACATTCTCAATGGTCTAGAGCAGTGATTCCCTAACTTTTTTGGTCTACCGCCCCCTTTCCAGAAAAAATATTAATTAGCCCCCTGGAAAGTAATTGTTTTTAAATTTTAATAGCAACTAATAGGAAAGATAAATGCACCCGTGGCCATCACCACCCCCCTGGATAGCATAGCTGCAGCACCCACCAGGGGACAGTGATGGCCACACTTTTTTTTGTATTACATTCTATTCTGAGTTCAATAAATAGTTTCATAATTTCCAAGGGGCGCTAAGTAATATTTTTCTCTGGAAAGGGGGCGGTAGGCCAAAAAAGTTTGGGAATCACTGGTCTAGAGTAATAATCTTTTTTTTTTTTTTTTTTTTTTTAAGATGGAAGGAAGCATAGGAGGCAGTTATTTGGCTCAGTGGATTTAGAACCAGGCCTAGAGATGGGAGGGTACAAATCTGACCTGTCCCGGGATCCTTAAGTGCCTTGACGTCCATTGTTCCTTGTGAAAGGGCTGAGTCTGGGCTTCCCTTGGGATGAATTCTCAGGGGACAAGGGCAGAATTGAGGGTCTCCAGATTTCAAGCTGACACACCCCAGACACTTCCTAGCTGTGTGACCCTGAGCAGGTCACTTCATCCTACTGCCCACTCCTAACCCCTCTTCTGCCTTGGAACCAATGCAGAGTATTAATTCTAAGACGTAAGGTGAAGGTTTAATTAGAAAAAAGAGAGATGGAAGAGAGCTTAAAGATCATAAATTCCCATCACAGCCGGATGAAATCACTGGATTTGGAGCGCAAGGCTTAAGTTGAAACCCCCTGTGCCAAGTCCCCCCACTGCACCCCCTGCACCTCAGGGTCCTCAGCCATCAGCACGGCCTCGCCAAGCCTGAACGTCCCTTCTAGCTCTAAACCTCTGATCCTTATTTGGCCAAGAAAGGAACGGAGGTCTGGAACGGGGAAATGACCTCCCAGGTCACACACCTGGTCCGCCAATAAAACATTTATTAATGGCCTCCTTGGTCCAAGCTCAGAGGGTCCGAAGCTGGCGAACGGCCGTCCCTGCCCCGAAGGAGCTCGCCAGCCTCTATGGCCTAACAAGCCACAGATGGGAGGGACTGGGAATGATCTTCAGAGGAAAGGCACTAGCATCAGGGGAGGGGCTGGGAAAGGTTCCCTGGGGAAGGTGGGAGTTTAGCTGGGGTGGCAAGGAAGAGAGGAGGCAGAGAGGAGGAGCACATACCCTGAGTCAGGTCTCAGGCCCAGGGTGGAAGAGCAGGTCGGGGAAGAAGGCCAGGAAAGGCTGGAAAGTGGGGGTGGGCCTAGATTAGAAAGACTTGATCCAGGAGAAGCCAGGGAGCACCACTGAACTCTGGGTGGTCACAGAGCTGGGAAGAGCCCAGGCCTCTTGTTCGTACTTCCAAGGCCCTTAGCACCCCAAACCTGCTACTCTTTGACAGCCTTGGCCTGATTTATCCTGCTTTTCTGGCCACAAAGTAGATGCTTAATAAATGTTTGCTAAAAAATTGAACAAAGAAATTTGGCCAAGGCATAGAGATAGTAGCTGGAGCAAGATGCAAAACCTAAGTCTATGGACTTGGGAAGAAGGCATTTTACCAGTGCCCCAATGAAACAACTCCAATTCTTAGGAACACAAACATTCCATTAGCTGGAAATCTTCAGGAATAGCAGCTTCTAGTTGATTTAATTTTTATTAATATTTATTATTATATATAATATATTATGTATAATATTAATAATTAATTAAAATGCAAATGCTTTAGGCTGAAATTATTTCTAAATGTGAAAATCAAACATACATTACATCCTACTTGAAGTTATACATATTATTTAATAAATAAAATACATATTTATATATTCATTCACACACGCATAGCTTCATAGAACCACAGATTGGTGGCACAAATGTTTTCTAATTAACTGATATCCAGTCAATGAGTTATTATATATATTTTTCTTTCTCTACATATAAATACAATACTCCTGGACCACTAATGATCACCTCCTTATGGCTGGTCTTTAGTTCATCCATAACCAAAGAGTATTTGAAATTATTTCAAGGCAAGCTGTGAGTGTGCAAGTCTTTAGTTACAGCTAAAATCTACTAAAAAGTATATATATGTATCTATGTATATAAATATACACATATGTGTTATATAATCTAGACTCAGACACTATCTAGCTGTATAACCCTGAGCAAATCCTTAACCCTTGTTTGCCTCAGTTTCCTCATCTGTAAATTGAGTTGGAGAAAGAAATGGCAAATCTCTCTCGTATCTTTGCCAAGAAAACCTCAAATGGGGTCACAAATAGTCAGAGACACAACCAAAATGACTGAACACCATCCATTAACATACTCAATAAAAAAAGAAGAAAGTACTTTTTAAAACAGTATTTCTTAATTAAGTTTGGGATGCAGAACTTAATTAACAGATGACTTTTGGGGAGCAGAATTTATCTTTTAAAAATCCACATAACTTTTAAAAGTTTTGCTAAGAATTAATAATTCTATTTTTTCTATAACTTCCTGGTTAAAAAAAAACCACAAATTCACTGAAGCAACTAAAACCTATTTGCCATTTCATTAACTGAAATAAAAAGCAAAAGATATTTTAATACTGAATAGCTTTCCAAACAGTTGGGGATATCAAAAGATACCCTATAATCTTTTAAGTCAATTTAAATTTTTACTGAATAACTTTCCAAACAGTTGGGGATATCACAAGATGCCCTATAATAAACTTTTAAGTCAATTTAATTTTTTTCTTAATGTTGACTTTAAAATGTTTTCTGTAAAGTCATAATTAAAACCAGCTTAATTTAAATAACCTGGAACGATTTACCAAGATTCTAAGTGATCCTCTCAAAATTTAGGTCACAAATTAAACAATCTTTCTCTGAAACATCCTTCATTAACCAATATGAATTGAGTGGTTTTCCTGGTCCCAGCGAAAACACACCTTCTACAAGAAGCCTTTCCCAATCCCAGTCTTAATTCCAATACCTTCCCCCTCTGTTGAACATCCCCAACTTACTCTGTCTATAGCTTGCTTTTCCATAGTTGTTTGCATGTTGTTTCTCCTATTAGACTGAGCGCTCCTGGAGAGCAAGGACTGTTTTTCTATCTTTCTTTGCATCCCCAGCATGGCGCCTGGCACAGTTAAATAAATGTTTCAATTTGAAGGGAGGGTGGATGGAGAGGGGAAGATTATTATAAGGCCGGAATGTTCTGAAAATTGTAAAATGCTACAAGACCTGAGTAAGGAATCAGATTCAAGGTTGCTTATTCTTTGAGGAGTTAGTAGTCAACCAGAAAGATCAAGTGGTACCCTCCACCCCCTACAAGCTCCAAAACCAACACCATCTCCAAGGGATGATGTCAGGGCTTTTGTGTGTAAGCGTATGCACACTCGCTCGTTCACGTACATGCACACACACACACACACACACATACACACACACACACACACACACACACCTGTCCCTGTAAACAGAACAGCATTTCTAGAATAATTCTACATCATTCCTGATCACTAATCAGCAACTCTCCCTATGGCGAGTTTTTGGTCCATAAACAAGGAATATTTGAAATGATCTCAAAGCAAAAATGAATCGGAAAACCAGCTTTTAGTTACAGCTAAAAAAATCTACTAAAAAATGTGTATGTGTATATAACTTCACACCTCTGTATCATGTCATCTGGCCTCAAGCACGTACTAGCTGTGTGACCCTGAGCAAGTCACTCCACCCTCTTTACCTCAGTTTCCTCATCTGTCAAATGAGCTGGAGAAGGTAATGGCAAACCACACTGGCATCTTTGCCAAGAAAATCCCAAACGGGGTCATGAAGAATCAGACATGACTGAAACAACTGAACAGCGTATATATATATATATATATATATATATATATATATATATATATACACACACACACACACACACATATATACATATATACATATATATATGCAGAGCCTGGAGTCAGAAGACACAAGTTCAAATCCAGCCTCAGACACTTCCTCATTTGATGACACTGGGCAAGTCACTTAACTTCTGTTGACCTCCATGTCCTCAACTTCTCCCTCTCAGGATTATTGTGAAAATCAAATGAGATAATGTTTGTAAAGAGCTCAGTGCAATGCCAGGGATGTAGCAGATACTACAGAAATATTGCTATTATTATTATTATTATTATTAATTATCCTGATCAGAAGCTTCAGAGGGAGTCTGGCTCACATTTAAGCAGTGAACCTGAAGTCAGGGAGGCTCCAGGCCAAACTCTGCCCATGGCAAAGGACACCTGAGTGGCACTGGCTCTGCTGAGCCCCACACAGCTGGGGTGCTCCCCAGCCCCTCACCCGCTGAGAAAACAGAAGGGCCCCTGAATACAGCCCGGTGTTACTGATGAGGAAACAAGGCCCAGTCCCAGGGACAAGGCGGGCCTGATGCCTTCCTGACTCTAATCCAGACCTCAAATGAGAGCCTGCGAGTAAAGGGTGAGCACAGGATGGGTACGTAGGGAGTAGGTGCTTAATGAACGTGTGTTCTCTTCCCTTCCCTACGATGCTGTACTATGTTACTTTAAACAGGCTCCCACTTTTAAAAGAGTGAGTGGGAAGTCCTACAACTCAATTCCAAATGAATCACTCGAGGATATTTTTCCTAGCCAAAATGAAAATAGCTTGGAGTTCTGGGGGCGGCCGGCATTTCCCAGTCTAGGTTCAATAGTCTGAGTCTGCCATAAGAAAGCCAAGCTAGTTACACAGTAGTAGTTTCTTTCTTTTCTTCTGAAATACCGTGTATTGGTTCTAAGAGAGAAGAGCAGTCAGGGTTAGGCAATGGGTGTTGAGTGACTTGTCCAGGATCACACAGCTAGGAAGGGTCTATTTTGAACCCAGAACCTCCTGTCCCCCAGGCCTGGCACTTTATCCACTGAGCCATCTGGCTGACTCTAACCTACTAACTAAATAATAGTCCAGGTGGATCTGAAGATCAACAGTACCCAACACAAGGGAGGACAAGTTAGCTATTTTTCACAGCTGTGGTCTCATATCTTCACAGGACTTTGCTTATTTAAAGGAAAGACTAAGATCCCATCCATCACTGGAACATTCCTTAAATTCATATGACTACATATACGTATCAAACACCCTTTAATTTCCAACTTCTAAAATGGTACTTAAATTCAGGGATGTGAATCAGACTCCAACACAGTGGGAATCTGTGCCACTGCAACATCAGGTCATATCAATGTAGAATTTTAAAGCACCTACTGTGTGCCTAACACTGTACTAGGCACTGGGGAGGTGGGGGGCAGGGATAAAGTATATAAAAGAAGACAGGTTTTCTATCTTTATTCTCTGATTGATCTTGGCCAACTCAATTCCCCTTTCTGAGGTTCCATTTACTCATGTGTTAAAGGAGGGAAATAGATCAGATCCTACTTACATTCCCATCCTGCTTTAAATCTTACAGTCTTTCAAGTCTCCACCCTTGAAGAGCTTGGAGTATAATTAGATAAAATAGAGACAGAGAGATATAGATTAGACAATAGCAGAGATCCGGTTGTGTCCAACTCTTTGCAATCCCACAGACTATTTGTCCATGAGGTTTTATTGGCAGGAAAAAAAAAGGTTATATAAAAACAAAAGCCAACATATAAGTATAGAGAAATTTAGATATACATATACATATCTAAAACAACTGAAAATACAAAGCAAAAGAATTGAAAATAATTTCTATCCCTATAAATTGCACATTTATGTTTCCTTCCAAAGTTAAGTTTGCTCCCAGCAGTCTTCTTAAATGCCTGCTAGAGTTAAAATGAGCTGCATGTAGCTGGTACTTAACATTATTACTGGCTAGTTTTATGTCTCCCTGAAGGCAGGGCCTGTATCTTAAAATTTTTAAGAGACAGCTTAGTGTGGTTAAAACAACATTTGGCTAGGCTGGTGGTACATGTCCTTGACCCCACCTGCCAGGGTGGCTGAAGCTGGGGGGTGTCTCTAGATCTTGCTGGGAGTTGCTGGGATTCATCAGGCTATGGCAGTTGGATGTCTACACTAAGGCCATCAGTAATAGGGTGAGCCCCCCAGGAGCAGGGACCCAGGAGTTATCTGAGGAGAGGAAAACCAGTCCAGGCTGGAATTAGAACAGATCAAAGTTCCTGTCAAAGAAGAGTGGGATTGGTCAGTGGGCAACCTTGTACTTCCTACCTAGGTGAGATGGGGGGAAAGAAAATTGAATAGACTGTCAGAAGGATAAATATGTTGGTTTTGAAGAGATTTTTTTCTTCTTAACCCTTTGTCATGTCATAAGGGAAGACATAATGACTAAAGCCTTGGTTTTTATAAGAAACTTTTTTATAAATGTTTCTTATTAGAATTCTGAGACCCTATTTTTTTCTTTTTTTCTTTTTCTTTTTTTATTACATACCAGTAGTTTCTACCTGTTGAAATGCTTATTGAACTGAATTAGGCCATCCAGGCTTGAAATCTGCTTCAGACTGAGTGTTTATGTGACTATGGGCAAGTAACAACCTCCCAGAGCTCTGGTTTCCCTAATCTATAAAATGGGGATGATAACCACTTCCAAAGGCTGAGAGAAAAGAACTTCATGAGCCTTCTGTGGAAATGTGTGCTATTAAAAGAGCAGATAACAAAGTTTGTGCAAGCATGAGATAAACCTCCTTCAATCTGAACAAAGCTCAGACAGAGAGGCCTAACAGGTGCAAGGAGGGGGAAATCTAAAAATGTGGGAAGAAATAACATTTTGTTCTAATGGCCCAGAAGATTAAAAAAGAGAGAGAGAAGCCCACACATAACCCAGCCTTCTTAAGGGAAGATTTTGTTATGCAAATAAAGGGTTAGTCTCTACTAATTGCTGCAAATGAGTCTAATGACTTTATTTGCAGTTTATACAGGGGCATAAAGAGTCCTTAATTAAAGCCATTATTTTTGTCTCCATTCAACCTGGATCCTGCCACCAATTCCGTCTAGCTATAGGAAGAAAGATGAAAATCCGAATTAACTCCTTTATGCTGGCTGAGGGAAGAAAAATAGTCTCCTCACGGGCAGAGTACAACACAGGGAGGGCCCTGAAATTCAGAGGATGTGTCCAGATGCAGTGGGGGGAGCAGAGGGAATCCTAGGGAGGAGAGGAGGCTCAGTAATGGATGGGTTCCTCCAGCACCACATTTCCCCCAGAGCACTCCGGGATTACAATGGGGCTTTGTTTGTGCTGGCCAAGGCCTGCCAAGGCTGTTCCCCAGCCATCAGTCTCCGGGCCAGGGGCTGTCAGGTCCCTGCTTTAACTCTGCAGAGCTGGGAGGAAAGGATCTGGCTGTACTTTTAGGAAAAAGGAGGCGCCTGGAAAAACAGGAAGGTAAAGAAGAGGAGAAGCCGGGCTGAGACGCTTCAGAGTCATTGCTCTTTCCTCTGACCATCACTACTGACATCCCTGCCCATATTATTAAGTCTCTCGGGGAGCATTTCTAGAAATCAATCAATCCCTAACTAAGCCTTCTTAAGCACTGGAGGATACAAAGACAGCAATGAAATGGCTCGCTAGCTCTCCAAATTCTTAGGGCAAACGCGTCAAAACACACTTTCCAGGGACAAACTCTGGGAGAAATCTCAGGTAGAAGGCCTCCTCGGGACACAAGGCCCTGGGGGGGGCCCCCCGACACGACCCCTTGGGCCAATACTCAGAGGCGTGTGAGGGGGAGCTCGCTGCCAGAGCTAGGCTGGACCCAGGAAGAGTTTGCCAGGGTCTAGGGAGCTAATCATTCTACCTGCTGGAGGATGCAGACGCTGTTAGCACCCTCTCCTTTCAGCACCCCGAAACAAAGCCCCAGTCATCTCACCTGAATTATCTCCGAATGTACAGAATATAGATTTTTACCTTTCCTACGAGACTCTCGATCTTTACTCCTGCTTTCTTCCTGGAGTCTCTACGAATAGGAATAGTGACCACTTTCCACAGTGATCCTCTTTGGCCAATATCATTCTCACCATTATTTCTTAATGGAAAGAGGAACCTTTGGAATAGAATGACTTTCTGTTTCCTTTAAAAGTATCCATACGCTTTGTTTTAACAAGACAGTCTCTTATTTTTAAGCTTTCTACCTTTTATGAAATAGCAACTAAAATGTCTTATAACATTACAAAGAATAAAGATGTTTTATATATATTTTTTAAGTTACTTCCTAACCCCACCCACCAGCCTACTATATCTTTATTAATTAATGCTAGAAAAGCATTGTGGAACTTTAACATAAAAGTTAACAGTAACCTTGTTTCCTTCTCCGTGTATGTCCCTCAACCTCGACCCGTGTTCTAGAGGAATCTGTGAACCAATTTCATCTTAAGAAGGATTTTCTTACACACACACACACACACACACACACACACACACACACACACACACATATATTTATATACACACACGTTTTTATATATGCATACACACATATAATTATATAATATTACTTCTATTTTTTTATAAATACATATATACATTATCAGAAGGAAGGAAGATGGGCAAAAGCAAGGACTGTGGAACTCTGGGTAGAAAGCCAAGAGAACGTGGCAAGAGGATACAGTTAACAATGAGAGAATGGAGGCAGGTAGATGGCTCAGTGGATGGAGAGCCAGGCCCAGAGACAGGAGATCCAAGGTTCAAATCTGGCCTCAGACACTTCCTCACTGGATGACCCTGGGCAAGTCATGTAACCCCCATGGTCTAAGCTCTTACTACTCTGCTGCCTTGGAGCCAATGATTCCAAGATGGAAGGTAAGGGTTTAAAAGAAACAAACAATGAGAGGATGTTTAGGGATGGGCCTTATTAACTATTAGAAATCATCTAAAAATCCTATGCTTTTATTTTATAGATTATGAACCTAAAACCTAGAGAAGTAAGAACTCTTTCCCAGGGTCACATAGCTTGTTAGTGGCAAAAGCAGGACTGGAACTCAGGTTTCTACCATGTTCCCTCCCCATCCCAACCCCACATGCTGCCAGAGAAGGAGACTATCATCTGTCTCCCACTCTGGTCATCTTTTCCTTAAGGCTCCTTGTAACAATAAATCTTCCTTAATATTGCTATTTCAAAACATTCCTATTTCCTACATAGTTAATTGTTTGGCTCTTCAAAGAAAAACAACTAGAAATAAAGAAAATAAAACAAAAAACTTCTTTAAAACAAGATAAAGCTCAGGAGTAGGGTCTTGGGCCACCACAGAGACCCCCCCTCGGCCCCAGATTAACTGGTAGCGTCCAGTTAATAATATTCCTCAGAATGACTTCGGAGGATCAAGAAATCTGGCTTCAGAAAGACTCGCTTTTCTGGAAAAATGATAAGAGGAAAGGGGCCACAGACATTCCAAGCCATTTCCACGGCACATATCTACCCTGAAGCACGACAGAAAAATATTATCCGTTTTTTCTACCTTGTACTGACCATGATGCTCTGGGGGGAATGCCAGAAACTATCTCAGACAACCGGGGCGGCAGCCAAGTGCTGGCCCTATCTAGAGAGGATGCTACTGACCTACTCTCAGCAGGACACTGGCACTCAGGAGGTGTTTTTCCAAAGGAGGTGATGGGATTGGCCTGCCTGAACCAGCCCCTCTGGCTGGCCTAGTCCCACCACCCCCAACAGCCTGCATTTGGAAGCAGCTCTTATGCCTTAAAGGCACAAATCTGGGGGGAGTGGAAAGAATCCCTGCCTGGGTGTTGGGGAGACCAAGTTCCCACAAGATTCTAGGTTTTAACTCCATTATGCCTAAGCTTTTTTCATCTGTCTTGTGGGAAAAGCCTTGACACTTACCTCTGGGACCCCTGGCAGGTCTTCATGGTATAGGAGAAGAGAACAAAGATTTGGACTGTTGGCTTTCCTATTTACTAAATTGCATCACCAAATCACTCATTGCTGGCCTCAGTTTCCACATCTTTATTCAGAGATTATACCAACAGGAACTTGGTCTAATTGATTTCTATAGCCCCTGCTAGCTAGTATCCTCTGACCTAAAGTTTATTTCATACCTTCAAAGAGTTTTGTTTTGTTTTGTTTTGTTTTGAATGTGAGCAGCCAGGTAGCACAGCAGATAGAGTGCCAGGCCTGGAGTTTGGGAGGACCTAAACTCCAACCTGGACTCAGACACTTCCAAGCTCTGTGATCCTGGCAAGCTGCTTAACCCCAACTGGTGAAAAATACATTTTATTTTTATTTATTTATCTATCTATCTATTGATCGATCGATTGATCGATTTATTTATTATTAAACCCTTACCTTCTGTCTTATTTTTATTTATTTCTTAAACCCTTACCTTCTGTCTTATTTTTATTTATTTCTTAAACCCTTACCTTCTGTCTTAAGAAATTTAAGAAACAAATAAAAATAGGATTGAAGGCAGGGGTTTAAGAAATAAATAAATAAAAATAAAATGTATGTATAGCTTTCAGATATATGTGTAACTAGCTTTTTTTAATGGGTACCTATCAGATATAAAACTGGCAACTCTGTTTTCACCATATGAAGCAACTAAAAAGACTGATTACACCAGAAACCAATTTTCTCTTACAGGAATTAATTGCTTTCTCACCTGGGACTCCAAAGCCTTGTTCTCAAGGGTTCCCTGTTTGCCTTGAGAAGAACCCCTCAGGCATAAAGAATAAAATGGGGAAAGTGAACATTAACATGGAGGATAGCCAGAAAATAATTAATCTACACATTAAACAGATGTGAGTATTCATCCAAACTAGAAGTCATTTACTAATAGAGGGCTCTTGTATCCCTACCCCATTACAAATACTCATTCTGGAGCAAAAGGATCTGTCTATGAGGAAATCACAAAGTTGTAAATATCTGTTTTCTTTATATTTAGTAAACTAAGATGGAGTCGGAGGACTTTGGTCTAAAGAATGAAAGACCCTTGAGTTGTGCAAGTGACAAAAGTGCTGGTCTGGAGTCAGGAAGTTGTTGTTGTTCAGTCATGTCTGACTCTTTGTGGACCCCGTTTGGGATTTTCTTGGCAAGGACACTGGAGTGGTTTGACATTTCCTTCTACAGCTCATTTGACAGATGAGGAAACTGAGGTAAAAACAGAGTGAAGTGTTTTGCCCAGGATCACACAGCCAGGAAGTGTCTGAAGCCAGATTTGAACTCAGGAAGATGAGTCTAACTCCAGGTCCAGCACTAGATCCACTTAGCTCTCCCTAGAGTCAGGAAGACCCGAATTCAAATCCAGATTCAGAAACTCACTAGCTGTGTGACCCCACGGCCAATCACTTCTATCTCAGTTTCCCCAACTGTAAAATGGGAATAATATCATCTAGATCCCAGAATTGTTGTGAGGATTAAATGAGATGTTTGTAAAGTGCTTAGCACAGGGCCTGGCACAAAGTAACAATATGTGTATTATGTGTTGTGTGTGTATTATGTATTATATATTATTACATATAATATATAATAATATATAGTATTATGTATAGTATATATGTGTATTATGTGTAGGGGGTGTGTATATATATGTATATATAAAGTGTATTATGTAGAGGACATATATATATAGTAATAAATGTTTATTTCTTTCCTTGGTTCAAATCCTAGCTCTGACACTTGCTTTACTGAAATCTCTTGCAGCTGAAACCTGTGTGATTTGAGGTCCATCACTTCCCCCTGCACCTCAGTTTCCATATCAGTAAAATGAAGGAGCTGACCTAGATGATCAATGAATAAGATTATAGCACTTACTCATCCTGTTTTCCTTCCACTGAAGGCTTTCTCCAATGCCTCATTATGCCCTGGAAGTCCTCAAGGGCTGTGCCAGTCAGCAGGACACAAGCCTGCCAGATCCCACCAAACTCCAAAGGACATGAGCCCAGTCTTGAAAAATTAACTTCATGAAGCGTCTAAGCCATGAAACAGAAGCAGTGGCCAAGGCAGGGAAGATCTGAATTCAAATACTCCTTTTCTAGCTGTGTGACCCCAAGCAAGTCACTTAACCCATCTCACACTCAATTTCCTCATCTGAAAATGGTGCTAATTATTGGTTAGTGGTTGTCCTTCATCCTCAGAGGACCAAAATGACATTTACCACCGACCTTCACAAGACTGTTACTAGAATAAAACAAAACACTCTGCAAACCTTAAAGTGCTCTATAAACACTGACTGTTACCATTATTATTAATTTTCTTAAAGGCCACAGGCTCAAAAATTTAGAAGTAGGAGAGTCCTTAGAGGCCACCAAATCCCACCTCTTCTTCTTACAGATGAGGAAAGGGAGAAGCAGAGGCACACAGGCAGTCAATGACGGACCGACCAAAGGGCAGCGCTGGGACTTGAACCCAAGTCTTCAAACTTCAAATCATTTGCCCCTTCTACTGCAGCCATTTCCTCCTGATTAGCCACACACAGAGGGACAGCCATGAAATGATAAATTTTTTCTTTTTCTTTTTTTGGTTGGGGGTCACATGCATCAAAGAAATCCTAAGTCCTTTAAGCAGAGAAATCCTGTTTCTTCTAGAATAATATCATCTCTGTAAAAGGCTGAGGTTCAGTGAAGAGGGAGTTGGCCTTGGAGTCAGGAAAGCCTGAACTAAGTCCAGCCTGTGACCTCCACAGGCCAGCCATATGACCCGGGGCAAGGTGATCCTGAGGGCCCCACGTGACCCAGCCTCCAGATTCCAGACCCAATGTGCTTTGGTGGGAAGCACATCCTCCGTGGGACTTCCTTCTACCCAGGGGATCATTGGAAAAGACAAAAAAAAATAAAGAGATAAAGAAAGAGCAAGGCCTTTTAAGACAAAGTCTGTTGAGAACCGTAATCTTAAAAAAAATTTTTTTTATGAGTTAAAAGAGGTCTCAAAAGGGGGCAGTGAAAAAAATGACAGAAAAATTAGGCAAGAAATATACTTCTAGAGGCAGCTGGATGGCTGTACTTCCTAGCTGTGTGTGTGTGACCCTGGGCAAGTCACTTAGCCCCCATTGCCTAGCCCTTACCACTCTTCTGTCTTAGAACCAATATACAGTATTGATTCTAAGACAGAAGGTAAGGGGGGAGGGGAATGGGGGGGGGGGAAGAGAGAGAAACACAGAGAGAGAGAGAGAGAGACTTTTCTACTAACTAGACTGATGAGGTTCAAAATAAAATATATTTGGCCTAATGATGATCAGTGTGAGTATTAAAGCCAAAGAATGGTGGATTTCCATCTCAGCTACAACTAATCAAAAAACCTCAGTCTTAGATCTCAGCCCTGTACTAGGTAATCTTGGACAAGTTGCTTACCATGGGGACCTGTTTCCTCTTTTGAAAATCCAGGGAATTGGATGAGATCAGAGGTTTTTAATCTAGAAGCTTTGAACTTACCTTTTTTTAAAATAAAAATATTCTGATAACTATTTCAATACAATTGATTTCTTCTGTAATCCTATATGTTTTATTTTATGCCTCTAACCATATTCTCCAGACTGCCAAAGGGGATCCATGATACTAGAAAGGTTACTCCCAGGTTAGAGAATTTCTAAGATCTCTTCCAACTTAATACTAATAATTAAATTATTTTATTTAATCTAAATTTAAATCTTAATTTAACTTAATCTACAATACTGTAATTCTACAAAATTCACTTCCCTTGGTTTCCTAAAATACTCAAGTGGCTCTATCTCCCTTCTTAAATAAAGGGTACAATGGATAGACTTCTGGGCCTGGAATTGGAGAGACCTCAGTTCAAATCCTGCCTCAGACACTTAATTAGGTATGTGACTGAACAAGTAATTTAACTTGACTACGTTTCCTTATCTACAAAATGAGGATAATAATAACACCTATTTCAAATGGTTGTTGTCAGAATAAAAAGAGATTATATTTATAAAAGTCTTTGCAAATCTTAAATATCATATAAATTAATAAAATAAATATCATATCGATTCTACCTAGTATCAGGACCATTATCAAGTGGTAAGCATCTACTTAGCAAAGAGACATATTTTTTTTTTTTTTTTTAATCCTGGGACTCCATTCTAGGAGCACAGGGCCACAACCAGTAGGCAATGGGTCGCTCAGGGTCACCCAGCTGGGAAGTGTCTGAGGCTGGATTTGAACCTAGGACCTTTCGTCTCTAGGCCTGGCTCTCAATCCACTGAGCTAGCCCAGCTGCCCCTACTTTAGGTTGCAGTTTCTTTAGCAGATGTAGTTTTTACAGGGTGGGGTTGCTAGCCCCACGCCCAACCCTCCTCCTTTTTCATCCGGGCTAGGGACCGTCCTTAGCCCAGGAGTGGTAAGGGTGGGCGATAGGGGTCAAGTGACTTGCCCAAGGTCACACAGCTGGAAGTGTCCGAGGCCGGACTTGAACCTAGGACCTCCAGTCTCTAGGCCTGGCTCTCAATCCACTGAGCCACCCAGCTACCCCCAAGAGACATATAGGGCATTCTTAATAAAATTTTACTAATCTTACTGAGAATTCCCACACAATTTGCTAGAACTATAAAGGGATTTGATTTATTCATATTGTTTTTGAGTTGTTTCCATCATTTCTGACTCTTTGAGACCCTATTTGGTGTTGTCTTGGCAAAGATACTGAAGTGGTTTGCCATTTCCTTCTCCAGCTCCTTTTACAGATGAGGAAATTGAGGCAAAGTTAAGCCACTCACCCAGGGTAAGTATCTGGGGCTGGATTTGAATTCAGATCTTCCTGACTCCAGGCTTGTCACTCTCTCCATTTTACCACCTTCAATAATCCACAAGTAAGATTTATACAGAGCTCTATCAGATATTTCAGTATATCTCGTATACTCTTCAAGTCTTTGTCTTGGAGGGAAGCAACTGAACATAATGGTTCCTATCCATAATCATTTGACAGTGAGCATTTATTAAGTGCCTACTCTATTAGCTAGGTACCCAGGACATATATGAACAGTCCCCATCCTCAAGGAACTTATGTTATTTTAGAGAGACAACGCATTTGAAAAAAAAAAGAAAAGAAAAAAAAAAAACCAAGGTAATTTGGAAAAGAAGGCACTAACATCCCTGCAAGGGAAGGGAAGAGTGGAGGGGAGGAAAACAGGAAAAGATCTGATGTTAGAAAATAAGTCTGAACTAAAGCTTTGGAGAAAATTAGTATTATGAGAGGTAGAGGCGGAGGAGGAGAGTCCATTATAGGCATTGGGGAGCAGCCAGAACAGCATAACATTCCTATTTTACAGATGAGGAAACTGAGGTTGAGGGAGTGTTAAGACACTTCTTCCTCCGGGTCTCAGTTTCCTATCTGCAAGATGAGGAAGATAACCTAGATGACCTGTAATGCGCCTCCCACCCCTAAGCCTACGATCCCATGCCTCTAAGGTTACAGGGTAAGTGGCAGTCTCCTGAGGTCATCTACTCCATCCCACAGCTAATAGCAGGGCCGGCCAATAACCTCAGTGACCACTACACAGACCTCAATGTCTTTTTTGTTTCCAAAGACCTCTGAGAAAGGGGATTCTACAGTCAGCTTCTAGATCTGATTCCAGGCTCACATTTCCCCTCACAAAACACTTCAAACAAATTCTCTCTACGTCCACACTCTTTTTTGTCGTCCAAACATCCATTAGAACAAACCCTCCAAGGGATGGTCCAAACTAAGGAAGTGCCACTTAAGTGGGAACTCCCCTAGAGAGGCACTTGGGACCCACGTGCCAAGGATGAAATCATCCATCCCTCAGAGTAGTCAAACAAAAAGTGAGCTCCTGCCACCGTCATCCATGAATTCCAGGATTTCACCTCCTTTTTCTTACGCCAATCTTCTCCAATTCGTTCCTTTTCTTCCTCTCTAAAAAAGTATTTATTAATTCCCCAATATGTGCCATCCAGTAAACCACAAATACAGAAGTGGAACAGTTCCTGCCCTCAACAAGTTTATATTCTAAGTCACCAAAATGAGTTATATATTATATTAATTAATGTAATGTAGAACTAATATTATCTATAACAGTAAATATATAATTAATATAAACTATTACTATAGACATCTTTATATATCGAGCATATAAATATAAACTATTAAAATTATATAATATAAAATATAAAAATTAATATAAATATACAATCAACTAATTAATGTAATATATTATATAACTATGTAATGTGATACTAGTTTATCACATTTTTATCACATCATATTTATATATTTTTATTACATCATATTTATATAAATATGTAATGTGATATTAGTATGTTAGTAATATTGCATTACATATTTATATATTACATTAATTAATATACTCATATATAGTAGAATATATATACACACACAGTTTAGTATGTTTGAAAAATGAATCGGGGAAATCACTAAAGCTTCATCTCAGTGGCATTAATATACTATTTAGGACCAGAACAACTTTGTTACCCTGATCTTTGTGAGTCTCAGATCATTACCGGCTGGGTGACTGGACAAGTCATTTAACCCCATTCATTTTCTCATTTGTCAAATGAGCTGGAGAAGGAAATGACAAACCACTCCACAGTATCTTTGCCCTAAAAGTCCCAAATGGTGTCACAAATTGAAATGACCGAACAACAATAAATAAGGGTATTAAGCTTGTTGTGTCCCTACTGGTGGCTTAATAAAAACAAAGTAAAATGCAAAAAAAAAAAAAAAAAAAAAAAAAAGGATGAAAAACCTAAAAGAAATCATTCAAATTGATAAAATGTCCAGATAAGATAAAGTGCTAACAGGAAGGAAGCCTAAGGGGGAAAGTCTTCATGAGTTAGGGGGAAACCTGGGAGAGTTGTCTCCTATGAGCTAGGCTTTAAAGGATGAAGAATTCAAGAAATGAAAAGGGAGAGTAGTAAGGGTGTTACAGGCATTGGCTAAGCACTGAGCTGGCTAAGACATATAGGAACAGTCTGGGGTACAGAAAGGCTTTGGGTAAAAAAATAATCATTTTGAAGGACAAAAGCAGCTGTCAGCAAACAAGAACAAAGGACAGTTCTTTAAAACTTGGGGGATATCCCCAATTCCCCACTCTCCACAAGGATGCTTTCTTCTTCCCAAGCTCTGGATCCCGCTGGGATGGGGTTGTCGAAAGGAAAGGAGCCACTTGGGTGCTACCATTTATGCAGATGTCTCAGGGGAAGCATCTCCCCACCCTGAACTGCACCAGGCAGAGAGAGGCTCACGCCCAAGCCTCGGAGCAACCCAGCCCACATCTCCAGCCCTAATATTCCAAGTGAGATCTGTAGAGATGGCAAAGCTCAAGCTAAGTACTTACTCACTTAAGGACTCACAGACAATTCAATTCAACACAATTCAGCTAAATTTTTTAACGTGTCTAATACCAGGCAGGGTCCTTGCCCTCAAAGACAAGTGACATATGGCATGCTGCATACAGATTAATATGAGACAAGGGAAGATGTGCTAAGACACTTACTTACCTGCATGACCCTGGGCAAGTCACTCACTTACTCCTATCTACCTCAGTTTCCTAAACTGTAAAATCAGCTGAAGAAGGAAATGGCAAACCATTCTAGTATCCTTGCCAAGAAAACCTCAAATTGGGGTCACAGAGAGTCAGCAAGACCAAAACAATTCCAAAAAATCATGATTATTTGATTCCTTTATATAGTTCTAGTGAATTGGGTGAGAATTCTTAATAAAGTATTACTCCAATGTCCTTGCCAAGAAAACCCCAAATAGAGAGTTTGGGATATGATTGATAGGATAAGCAGAAAGGAGAATTCCAAACAAAATGTTGCATTTCTTTTTGGGAGGGAAGAGGGAATAGGTGTGAACTTTCAGCTTGGACAATCATGAAGGGTCCATGGAAGAGAGCTAGTTCTTGAAGGATGACAAAGATATCAACAGGTGGGGTTTTGAAGAGAATGCATTACAAGCTGGGGGAAATAAATGGCCTGTGGGACAATACTGAGGAATTAGAATAGGACTAGATTGGATGATGGCCGTTCATCCAGGGGGAGAGTTCATAAAGATGTGTAATAAGGCTAGAAGGAGCCAGACTGAGGAGTCTTAAATGCCAGTTTAAGAAAGAAAAAGTAATTCACTTCTGGAAATCAAACCTCTCAGTCAAAGCACCAGCCTCAAACTCTTAGGTCTTTGATGAATGGGTTCCACACCAACATACAGCCTGGGAAATTGGTTCCCAGCCTGGCAAAAATCAGTCACCCTGCCTAACTTCAGAGCTATCATTCCTCATCCCTGGGGAGGTGGCTTTCTTCCCAGGGTCTGTGGCCAGGAGGGCGGCAGAAAGAAAGAAGGATGGAAACCGGGTGGCACAACTGTCACTGTGGTCCGGATAATAGTGGAGGGACAGGGAAGTGAGCGGAGTCAAAGAGCTGGCAGAGGTTGTCAGAAGGCATGAGGCCAAAAAAAAAAAAAATGCACCCTTTTGACTGCTGTTTCCCTGAGAACTTTGAGATGCTTAGGGTGGAGCAGACTTTGAAGAAAATTAGCTCAGAAAGCTAAATCCAAATCTCCTCAACATATTCTGAAAAATTCTTTGGGGTCGCTATGGAATAGATTCCATTAGAAGGGTGTGTCTAGCCTTCTTCCGTGGATTTGTATTTGTAGTTTTAAAATCTTGGTCAATACATGTATATGATATATAGTTAAATATGTAATATATAATTTTTACAATAATTTATTTTTAAATATGTATAATTTCTATGTAAAAATGTGTTTCTATATTATATTATATACTTATGTGTAACAGGTTTCATATAATATATGTTTATGTAATACACATTTTATAGACTATAAAATATTTATATATAATATAATTTATGTAATATATCACATATAGTTTTTAAAAATAACCATCCTCTTTATGAAAAGGAACACAAGAAAAAATAAATTCTACAAGTCTATTACCTGCCTACTATGACCAATACCCCACCCTTTATTTTCTTCATGTAACAACAACCATCTGTGAACAACTGTTGCTTTAGCTCTGGTGCCCAAGATATCCTCACCACATTATAATACATAGATCATATTCTAAAGCTCGCCCAGGCCGGAACCCCAAACCCCAGTGGAGATGGGAGCCCTTGAGGCAATCAGACCCCACCATCTCCCCTCCCAGGGCAGAAAGGACTTAATCTAAATTGAGCCGAGCCTTGGAAGAGAGTACAAGGTGAACCCCACCCATCTGTGTGTCCACCTCAGAGACCATCGTCCATCCCCTCCAACCTGTCCATCTTTCCTTGGAGGGGGCATGAATGGTGGCCCTGGGAGAGGGTGGGGCCTTCCATGCTACTACGCTGGTCAGAGCCCGAAGGAAAAATTACTCTAGCTCTTGGATTGGCCAAACATAATAATTACAGATGTGTCGTCTACTGGAAGCATAAGAATGAGTAGGAAGCACTATGTACTGTGAGTAACACTGCATGGATACATGTATGAAACATAAGCAGCTGGCACATACATGTAATGTCTCCAAAGCAGCAGCCTTTTTCTGGGTTCTGCAAGGATTAAAGGGGAGAGTGGAGGGTGACCTCTCCTTTACCTTCATTTTTCAGTGATTGAAGGATCTCTTCTCATTCAACAGGAAGAAAAAAAAATATTGTCACCTAATATTATTAGGCTATACCTCCCCTAATATTATTTCCAAATGATTTCATTTACAATTTACAATTGCTGATAGAGGTAATAGGAAGGGGGAAAGCTTTGGTTCAAAAACCTAATGCTTGTTTCACGTTTAGGCAGAGCCCTCGGTGGGGTTTTCTCAAGGACAAAGCTAGACATTCAGTAAGGTGAATTGGTGAAGGGATTGAAGGGATTGGAGCCCAGCCCCAGAAAATAGCAAAGGATCGGTGCCTCCACTGGTGGACTGCATGGCAATTCAAAAGCACGAATACAGATAAAAGGTATTATGGGCATCAAGAAGTTGGGGGCATTTTGACCCAGCTACCCATAGTGGAAATGGGCACAAAGGCAAATGGGACACCACCCCGCCCCCAAAGTGTGCTTTCAGGAAATGAATTAGCTGATAACAGGTAGCAGTGAAACCATCAAACATCTGCAAAGCCTTTTCTGGTGCCCGGGTTTATCACTTCCTTTGTTCGCCTTGCAAAGATGGAGTAGCCAGCCAATTCCCCCCAGTCCACACCCCATCCCACAAAGGTTTAATTAAATTCATTGGAGACAAAGCACAGCTGTATTCCTAGCCTCTAAACCCCAAAACAAATAATTACTAAAAATCCAGGTCCACTGGAACCCAGGAGGGCCACCCTCCTATTACAATACTACGTTTTCCGGCAACCAGGATAAACCAGCGGTGGGGGCCAATTCTTTGGGGATGGGCCTGGCCCCACATCACATGGGAGCTGCAGATCCCGTACCTGACGCTAGCATCCATCCACCCCGCCCTGGCCACATGCCCCGGCCACCACCCTCCCTCCCGCCCTTCTGCACACAAAGCTAAAGGCACGGTGTACACATGGCAGTAAACTCAAATCCTGTATTAAAATTAAAATTTAAAACAAAAACAAAAAAACACCCACACCTCTGGCCCAGCCTTTTCTCAAAAGATGACTGATTTAAAATAATTCGCGGTAAGCGCTCCGGGCTGGGAGAAGAGAAATCCGGTTCCTATTTTGTCTTCGTTTGTTCCAACCCGGCACATGACGCACCAAAACATGCAGCAAAAGGAAGGGGACAGAGGGCAGTGCAAGGAGGAACAAAATTGAAGGAGGTTTAATCCTTAATCTGAAGGGGGAGGGGAGGAGGGAGGAGAAGGTAACATCTACACCAGACCTCTGAGGGTACAGGGCTGGGGCCAGAGCCCAGGTGGGGTCCTCCCCCCAAAACCGTAGCGCCTGGCCTCGCGCTTCAAAGAAGCTTTGCAACCCGGGCTCCAAGCTTCCAGGGTGTCAAGCAGAACCCACCCCTTTCAAGCTCAAAGCCAGCAGGCCCGCGGCCCCCATCCGCACCCCATGCCCGGGTTCTGGGGCGCGCACGAGCTCCCGGGAAAGAAGCGCGAGAAGCGCAGCGCGGTCCGCTATCTGGCGCCCCGACCCGAGAACGGGACGCAAAGTTCCTGGAGGGACTGGATGGAGTCGCTCCTTTATTGGTATCATCATTGCCATTATAAGTATTTTTTGCTTTCCTCCCCCCTGCTCTGCCCCGGGCCCCCTCACCCAACCCATATCTCTTAACTTCCACTCCCTACTCTGCCCGGACCGGGGACACTCGCCCCGCACAAAGCCAGAAAGGAGACAGAGAGGGAGGGAAGGGAAGGAAGGAAGGGGAAGGGGAGGAGGCAGCGGCACTAGGGCCGGGAGCCGGGGCTCACCGTGATCCGAGGAATGTTCTTCTTGCCCTGGTAGGACATGATGGGTGGCGGCAGTGGCTGGGGCTGGTGCTGCACGGGCGGTTGCCTCTGTGGCTCCGGCTTCTCGCCCTGCGCTGGCTGCGTGCACCCCCGCCCGGAGATCAGGTGAAGAGAATGGTGCGCTCGCTCCCTCCTTCGCTCACCCGCTTGCTCCTAGCTGGCCGCTGCCGCTGCCGCCGCTGTCGACGCCGCCTTCTCCTCCCCCTCTCCTCTGCCCGCCCCCCACCGGGCTGCCGCTGCCGCCGCCGCCCGAGAGACAATAGCAGCCCTCGCCCTGCGCCCCTTCACCCTCACACGCCCACCCCACACTCTCGCCTTCTATTTTTTTCTTTTGCAGGGCCAGCTGGGACCCAGCGAGGCAAGAATGGCCGTTCCGCTCGACTCCTCCCTCCTCTTCGCTCTCTTCTCT
The DNA here is from genome assembly GCF_016433145.1 of Gracilinanus agilis. Lineage (NCBI taxonomy): Eukaryota > Metazoa > Chordata > Mammalia > Didelphimorphia > Didelphidae > Gracilinanus > Gracilinanus agilis. The sequence continues at coordinate 393,889,870 of NC_058131.1, read as the reverse complement.
AACGATTTTCCTCCCTTTGCCTTATTGCATCTGCCTCACCCAGTTTTTCTTTTTGTGTGAGTGTGTGTGTGAGTGTGTGTGTGTAGATATATGTGTGTGTGTGTGTAGCGAGTGCGTGAGTGAGTCCCCGTGGTAGCCGCCAGGGGGCGATGGACGCGGCGGACTCGAGCGGACCTCGACGGAGGTGGGGTGGAGTGGGGTGGTGCCGGCGCGCAGGCGGGGGGCTCGGGGCGGGGGTTATGCTGCAGAAAGGGAGGGCAGGGTGGTGGTGGTGGTGGTGGTGGTGACGGGGGTGGGGCGGAGGGCAGGTAACTCCTCCGAGTTCGTTGTAACTGCACCCAGCTCCCACCCACCCCCAAGCCCTTCAACCCCGGTGGACTAGAGGGGGTCCCTGTCTTCCTCTACGCCCATGCGCCCCGAGCCCCCTTTGCCTGGGTAGGATGCTCAGGCAGGCAGCCTTTGTTACGAGGTTGGGCGGCACCGCCTCTGCTCCCCCACAGTCTCATCAGTTCATTCCTGAGAGTGTGCAGACAGCTGGGCTGGGTACCGTAGGATACACTTCACAACCGTGTATACAGAGCGATGAATGGAAGTCGTGAAGCCTTACCCATTTGTGAACTGGTATGAAGACAATTACAAAGGTGTAGGGTTGTTTCAAAACAGAAAGCTGCACGTTACAAGATTCTTTAATGCCGATGAATTTTCTTCCACATGCAAAAAGAATATCATGTTTTATTTAGAGCAGGAGTTGATTTTTATTATTTTTTATTTACAACAAGGATGGTATTCAAAGCCAAAATATATAAATGCAGAATGGAGATCTTATAACTCTGTTCAATGAAATGTTTTTATTTTCTTTATAGATTAGCACCAAAATTAGGGGTAGGAGTGGCAAACTTTACTCCACAAATATTTCTTGAATATCCACCATGTGCCTAAAAGGGACGTGTATGAACAACTTGATAAAGCTGAGATTCTGGGGTTCACCTATACACACCTCTTGAGGCCCCATTCATTAAAACGGGTTAAGGATAAGGGCTAGACTGTGATTTAATTGGGATAGAGAAGTACCAGATGAGATTGTCCCCTCTCCAAATTAATGAGTACTATCTCTGCAATCTATAGTCTTAGAGGGATGGTGGTTTAAAGCACAGATTCCATGACTTGCCCAACCAAGTTCAGTAGCTGTTGAAAGCAAGACAGATACCCAAGTCTTCACAACTGATGCTCTAATCCACACCTATGTCCCTGCTGCCTCAAATTCATTAAATGGGAACTTTAAATTGCAGGCTAGAAAGCAGGAAAAGTATGTAGCATGAGAGCACAAGCCTTGTATGATAGAGTGCTTGAAGCTGATGAACTGAATCTGAGAGAACTTGGGCAAATAACTTAAAAATCCCTGGCCTCTTTTTTTTTTTTATCTGTATAATGGAGATGCTTTTACTACCTCCCATCTCACATGGTTAGCCTAAGTGCAGCAGCACAGGATAGTGGAAACCACCCTGGATTTACAGACAAGAGATGGAGGAAGTCTGAATCATAGCTCTCTATTTACTCTTTAGATGACCTCACACAAGACGCTCTCTTCCCTGGGCTTCAGTTTCTTTTTTCTAAAGTGAGGAGGCCATAGGACTATTAGATGATCTCTAAAGTCCCTTCCAGATGCAAACCTTGCTACACTGTAGACCTGTGAATTCTTTTGTATGTATATTGAACTTTGAACCTAAAACTGTGCCGAAGCCATAGACTGAGTCATAATCACCCACATAACCAGGGTGCAGTGTTTTGCCCACAGCCACTTAATAACTATTTGTTGAGGTCCGTTTTTTCAAAAATCTCAACATCTCAAGCCAAAGGAACCTTCTTTTCCTTTCCACAGCAGCCCCATACAAAGGCCACAGCCTGTTCTCAATAAATATAGACCATACTTTAACAAGCAGAAGGCAGGCTGGGGAAGGATTACCTTCCAATTCTCTTTTGCAAAGCAGGGACTAAAGAACCGGGGAAGCCAAAGGCACGCCCTAAACATTTTGCTTTGTTCCTTCAGCTTCAGCTCCGGGACCACTGAAAGGAGTTGTGAAATTACAAAGCATTCTGGGTATTGGCATGCAAATGAGCAGAATTATATTTAGAATGGAGGGAAGGAGGAATTAAAGGGTCCTCCAGAGCCTGAAGAATCCTTTTTTTTTTTTTTTTTTTCACTTTCCCAAAGCTACTACCCCTCTAAAAAGTTGGGAAGGGCCACGACCAAAATGGTTTCTTAAGGAACGTGAAAATACCTAGAGGCCACTGTCAGGGATCCTGTTACCTCTCTTTTAAATTTACATCTTAGGATTTCTTTCCCTCTGATGCATAGGAGCATCTCCTTCATTTTCAGGCATTAATACCCAAAGCATTCGTGGATTTATTCCACGTTTCCCAGTCCCATGCAATGAATTCTCTGGGTGCTCTCTTCATATTTAACTTAGTTAAACTCTGAGGGGCATGAGGCCAAGCAAAAATAAGAGTTGTGTTGGGTTGTGTTGTTGTGATGAGCTGCTCCATCAACACAGGAATGCATAATAGCAAGGCTAATGGTTTCAAGCTGTTGCTACCACCACAAACATACAATGAATACTCTCTTCCCCCCACCCCCCCACCCCCCTCCAGCCCATCGTTCCCTTTTTTGGAACTTATTAAAGCATCCCAGCTAGGACACGAGGGAAAAGACAAGGGACCTTTTAAGATTCATCTCTGTTTGGAAGGATTGGAAATGCAGTAGTGAACACTCTAAGTCTGGCCAAAAGAAAGGGAGCAAGAAGAGGAGCACAGCAAAGATGGAAATGCTCCACAGTTGAAAGTCTTTGAATAGATTCCCCTTGGATACTCTGCACTGTTCTTGGTCTTGGAGAGCTGGAAGACAATGAGAGAGCAACAGATGTACCGCTCTCTGAAAAGGCTCAGCTACACACGTTTTTCCCGTTTAAAGGGAACTAATGCTCAGTGTAAGATTGTGTTTTAAGGCTGTTGGGAGGCCAAAAACATTCCCTAAGTGGGCCCAAAGCATTTACTCATATGTATATTCCCAGGGGAGCCATTGGGAGAAACAGTCCTCACCCTCAAAGATCTGACACTCTCATTAAGAAGAAAAGACATAATAGTAGTCTTATTGATCTGGCACGGCCAGGAAGGAACTGTTCCACACAAGGGAATTTTCCAGTAAACAGAAGTTTACCCTTTAGGTACTCAAACTTTTTATTTTATTTTGGATGGAAATCTTTCTCAAACAGAGCATTACCCAGATAGCATTTGCACATTTCTTGATACCTGCAGTCACAATTCTGATGAGCATTCACCTTTGTACTGTCTGGTGACACCCTCAGGGTCTATTTGGAGACCTTAAGCCTGTCTGCCCCTGTATCAAATGGCCCCAAATTGCTGGGCATCCTGACAGTTTATGGGTGTATGTGGAGGAAGGGGTTCCTTTTCATATCTCTTTTCTCCACCCAACTGGAGTTGGACGCCTTCTTTTAGTAATTATTAACTGTGTGACTATGAGTGATTTATTTGCCCTATCTAAGCCTCAATGTCCTTACCTATGTAAACTGGAGATAATAATCCCTGTGGTACCTTCTTCATAAGTTTTTTTCATTTTTTTAAAACTCTAATTGTTTTTAACATTTATAGTCTGTACCTTCAAGCCCACCAAACAATAAAACACATAAAAAACAGTAAATAAAACTCATCAATAATCATGCTTAGTCCAGTAAAGTGCCTCTCTCTCAGAGTTCCTTTCTCTCTCTTCCTTTTTTCCTCCCTTTCCTCTCTTCCTTTCTCTCTCCCTTCTCCCTATCTCTCTCCCTCTTTCTCTCTGTCTGTTTCTGCCCTTCTCTCTCTGTTTCTCTATCTCTGCCCTGCTCTTTGTCTCTTTCTGTCTGTCTCTGTCTCTCTGAATTTTAAATTCCTCACTTCTTAGTCAGGGGCAGAGTTGCAGTGAGGACCAAATAAAATAAGGTGTGGAAAGTTCATTGAAAACCTTAAACCTCTATGAAACTGTCAGATATTCTTTTTTTAAACTCTTACCTTCCATCTTAGAATCAACATTATGTATTGGTTCCAAGGCTGAAGAGCGGTAAGGGCTAGGCAATGGGGATCAAGTGACTTGCCCAGGGAGACATAGCTAAGAAGTGTCTGAGACCTCATTTGTACCCAGGACATCCAGTTTCCAGGCCTAGGAAGTGTCAGAGGTCTAATTTGAACTCAAGGCTTCCTTTACTCCAGGCCCAAGGCTCTATTGCCACCTAGTGGCTCTGGAGGATAAAGATTTAGGTTAGCTATAGGGGAAATCTAAAAGAGGAATGGAATACATTGAGAATTATCCAGTCCCCCCACCTGAACCCCTTCAAACAGGAACTAGATGACCATCTGTCAAAGAGGCTGTAAGGGGAATTCCTCGTCGGATACAGATTATCAGAGGAGGTGGCCTCTGAGGGCCTTTGCAACTCTGATCCTGTGATGCTGATGCCAGTTGGATGGATGGAGGAAATACAGAGTTCTTTAAAAAAAACTTCTCCCAACTTCTAAAATATAATAAGGAAGCACCTGGCTCATATAATAGTACTGGGCCACATATTTAGGAAATTCCAATTAAAGTAAATTTAGATAAATGTTAGTAAAAACTACCTTAAAAATCATTTATTCCAAAACACCAGAGTGAATTCCTTTGATCTCAAGTACTAACAAAGGAAATCTTAGTCATATACTTCCAGTGACACAATTAGCAGAAAGAAAAAAGAAACCTCACCAAACTATTATTAGATGTTTATATATTAAATTCACAAGAATAAAAACCTGGCAAAAATCTACTCCCTGGGTCACGGTCACACATATACTGACAAGAAGTTCTTACAACTGCACGTGCATGCACACACACAAACACACACACACACATCTCATGAAATTCTAAGCCTAGGCATATTCCAAAATCAAATTGATACCAGCTTTAGTGAAATGGGCAAAGCTTTCACTTTCTCTAGGGATGGATTGATCCCTGGTGGAAATTAACCTCACTCAGAAGAGGATACAACATGGATGCTGGAAAAGATGTTGGCTGTACAAAGCCATTTACACTCTTCACTCCGTGGGCCAAAGAAGCTAGACTTTTGGGAAAATAGAAGCAATGTCATCCTCCTCTTGTGTGGGGTAATTCTAGGAAGTGTGTGTGTGTGTGTGTGTGTGTGTGTGTGTGTGTGTGTGTGTGTGATGGGAAAAAACAGTATTTATTCCCTGACTGATTTTGATAACTAACAATGGAGGAGATATTAGCATGGAGATGAGCAAGAGGAGAGCCCCATTCAATACCCCAAGTGTGAGGACGGCTCTTCTAGATGGTATAAGGAATAGGGTGCTAGAATTAGACTCCAAAGACCTAAACATGAATTCTACCTCAGACACAGATGAGCTGTACGGGCCTGGGCAGTTCACTTAACCTCCCTAAACCTCCGTTTTCTCATCTGGAAAATGAGCATGTTGGACCAAGTATCAATCCCTTCTAGATCACTGATCTATATCAGAGATGACACGAGTTGGCAAGCTCCTGCAGTTGGCAAGTAGACTGCAGTGCCTGGCCGATCCTTATTTATCATTTATTTGTAGATGGCATGGATGCAACCTGAGGTATGTGCAGCCTCATGGAAACAGAATCCTTTATTACTAAGACCACCTCTCTACCTTAAATGCAGGAGATCATCAGAAATGACCTAGAGGAGAAAGAGCCACTAGAACTTCCAGCAAAGTGGCCAAGGCAGGGATCGCATCTCAGCCAAATTCCCTTGCACTGCCTCAGAAGAGCAGGAAATGCACTAAAGTAAGAAAAACAGCAATGACAAAAAGAAAATGGAAATAATTCCCCACAACGTAATTCCCATAGGACAAAACCGAAGGGTGCATTACTGACTCGGCACTCATTGCTTTAAGCACTGCACTGCCAGCATCTAGCATTGTCTCCGTCTTCCACAATTCACCTGAAGACACTCTGTACCTCTTATCAGTTTCTGGAAGTTTATGAATTCACCCAACAGTTGGTAGTTCCAGTGGGAACTATGGGTCCAGAAAGTACTGATTCTCCTAAAAATTACCTGGAACAGAAGGGAAAGAATTCCCATTATAGGATGGCTAGGCAAGAAGTTCAGTAAAGCCCAGCCACAAGTGGGCTGCCTTTTTTTTTTTTTTTTTTCTTGTTTTCAGTCTGTGGTTAGATAATCAGTTTTCTGATGTGTTTTCTTTTCCAGTTAGACCAGTTTCCTTGAGATAACGATTTCCTTGTTGAGTGCATATTTACTGAGATCTGTTGTATTACCATGTTCTTTTATGAGTATAAGAACTGATATGAACAGTCTGGAGACTGCATTATTTAGAATATTGGAATCTAGTAATCCACACTTTGGAAGCCAATCCACTTAAATTTTTCTTAATTTTTCTTTTGATCAGATCTAGACTACTTGCCTGATTGTAGCATGAGTCTGGATAGCTTTTCTGGGATCTTCATATACTACAGGTTTGCCTGATGGTCTTAGAAATGGACATTAAATCATCTCCAAATGCTTAATCCCCTTTGGAAAGTCTTAAACTTTTGGGAGGCCTTTCTAAATTTGTTTGGTTTATTTTTTAATACTTTTTTTTTTACTAGAACTGCTTGTGCTAGTAAGGAGTGAGCTCAGACCTTCATTTCAGAAGCTCCATGAGTTGCAGGGATCCATTGGGAAAATTTCAAGTAGCCTATGTGCTGAAGGAACCCATTGAAAATGTTTGTTCATCCTTACCTTTCATTAGAATGTCCTATTTGTTGTATGGGACTATTGAGGAAATTTGGAATACTCAGTGTGTTTCAGAAACTCAAAAAAAAATTTTTACCCAGGACCATTTGGTTTCTCACTTTAAGGATGGGGTGGGAGAAAGAGGAGACTTCAAGTCTAACTTGGGCCACCTATTCCCATCGGGCTTTCTATTGTGACCAGGCTTTCCCTAGTGGGGTGGGGAGGGGAGGTGAGAGGGGTATAAAAGAGGTACCCAGATTTCTTTTTCTCCTTTCCTTTCTTTATTGCCTTTGGTTTGGCACAAGCTTTGGCAAGTGCCACAACAAGAATTATAAGAAGTTTGTAATATGGAGTCTATTTGTTGAATTATATAGCCATATATTTGGGGATGAGTATAACCCCCTGATCCACCAGCTTTAGGGGACCTAGACCATCATGGAAAACCATTAAAATGGTCTTTGCTGAAACTCTTTAGTACAAAGCAACTGGAGAATGGCATTTCAAAGGATAATGCTCGAGCCTCCCAAAGTCAAAAGAGAGCTTTTCTGAATTAGGAATAGGGACAAATGGGCCCAAGTCACCACAGCTGAGCTGCTATCAACAAAATATGTTTAACTGGAGGAGAATAAGAGTTTATCCGTGTCTGTGTGTGCCTGTGTATCTGTGCCTGTGTCAGGACAATCTTCTTCCCCTAACATCTCGTTAGATAAAAGTCCAGAAGGAGTAGATAACTGAGGCAACAAGGTGCTAAATACGCTCAATGAAACCAGAGATGTGTTTTCCCTCTTTTACCCCTTTGCCAAGTGTAAAAACATCCACCTTAAAGGAATGAGAAAATAGCCAGCTCCTGATTGGAGGATAGGTCACCCATGACAGCCTTTAATAATCCCAATTAAAAGGGAAACATAATTGAGACAAGCAGTTTCAGTGAATGTGACCCTGGGTAGTCTAATGGAAAACCTGAAACAAAGGAAAACTCTGACTCTTCAGAGATCTCTTTTTGCCTTTCCTCTTGCAATTCTACTAGAAGAAGGGGACGGCAGGGTGGGGAGAGAGATTGTCTTCCTCTGTGATCAGTCTTGGCATCTTGAAGTAAAGTCATTCCACCCAGTAGGAGATACCAAACCCAAGCCAGCGGGCCAAGGCAGCTTTGAGTGTGACCCCTGGCAACAGAGAAGAAAGCCAGCTATGGATTAAAGAGAAAATTAGCCTTGGCAGCTCATCTTTGCACTGTTAAACACCTTGTTGCCCCTATTATCTGATCTTCTGTGACTTCATCAATTGGGGTGAGGTGGAGGGGAGGAAACAGTTGATCAGAAGAATTCTGACCAATTTTCTCTACCCCTGCTGCCCCCACCCCCCAGGATCTGTCAATATCATCATTTGGTATTGGTTAAAAAATGAAAAATAAAATCAGTAATATGGACTAGATAAGAAAGACCTACAAGCAAATATTCACAGTAGTCCTATGTTTAATAAACCTAAGATCACACATTATTGGAGCAATGCCTCTTGGGAAAATAGGAAAAAAATTAGTGGAATAGAAGTATTAGAACAGTGTCTTTCACCATAATAAAAGGATAAGTGATATAACTCTTAAAGGTCAGATTTTTAAAAAAGAAGAAGAAAATGGAAAATTATAGCATTCATAACTATAGTTAGAGCATTCATAACTAGACAAAAGACAGAAGACGTTACCAAAAGAAAACCCCAAACCCCAAAATGAAGACTATTTTAATTATATAAAATTTAAAATATTTTGTAAAAATAAATTCACTAGAGGGCAGCTGGGTGGTTCAGTGGATTGAGAGTCAGGCCTAGAGACAGGAGGTACTAGGTTCAAATTTGGCCTCAGACACTTCCTAGCTATGGGACCCTGGGAAAGTCACTTGACCCCCATTGCCTAACCCTTACTACTTTTCTGCCTTGGAGCCAATACACAGCATTGACTCCAAGATAGAAGGTAAGGGTTTTAAAAATAAAATAAAATAAAATAAATTCACTGCCATAAAAATAAGAAGATAAACTATACATTGGAAGAAAGAGGAGAATCTCAAATCTTATATTCATAGTATATAAAGAATACATACTCATAGAGAAAATTAAAAGCCACTTTCCCTAAAAGCTTAATGGTCAATAGGTGGCACAGTGAATAGGGAGCTGGGGCTAGAGTCAAGAAGAACTGAGTTCATATCTGGCTTCATATACTTTCTGGCTGTGTGATGCCAGACAAGACACTTAACCTCTTCCTGCCTCAGTTTCCCCAACTATTAATGAGAGAGAATAATCACATCTCCCTCCCAGGGTTGTTGTGAAAAAGAGATAATATTTTATAGAGTGCTTAGTATATCATAAGTACTTAATAAATGCCTGTTCCTTTCCCCACCTTCAAAGGATATGAACAAATAGTTTTCCAAAAATTCATAAGTTACCTACAGTGCTTCAAATGATGCTCTGAATTACTAATAACAAGAAATATGCAAAAGAAAACAACTCCAAAATATTACATCATACTCATCAACTTGGCAAAGATGGTAGAAGAGAGAAACGATCAATGCTAGAGAGGTTATAGAAAGACAGGCATGTTAATACACCCTAAATGGAGCTATAAATTGATTCAACTGTTCTAAAAACAAGTTTGGAATCATTTGAAGAAATTATAAAATGTTCATTCACTTGTTCTTGTTGTTCATTGGTTTCTGACTTTTGATGACCCCGCATGGGGTTTTCTTGACAAAGATACTAAAGTAGCTTGCCATTTCCTTTTCCAGCTCCTTTTACAGATGAGGAAACTGAGGCAAACTGGGTTACGTGAGTTAGGTCACACAGCAAATAAGGATCTGAGGTGAGATTTGAACTCATGAAGATGAGTCTTCCTGATTCCAGGTTTGGTACTCTATCCACTGTGCCACCTAGCCACCCTCTTCTATTTTGATTCAGTTTAAATGCTAGCTCACTATTGAACATATTCTCCCAAAAGGACAGAATAGTCTTCTGTGTGCCAAAATATTTGCAATACCACTTTTATTTGTATTAATAACAATAATATCTAGCATTTATAAAGCACTTTGAAGTTTGCAAAGCACTTTACAAATATCTCATTTTATTCTCATAACAACCCTGAGAGTTAGGTTGCTATAATTATCTCCATTTTAGAGATGAAGAAACTGAGGCAAACAGGGTTAAATGACTTGCCTACGGTTATAGCAAGGGAGCGTCTGAGGCCAAATTTGAATGCTGTACTTTGTGATTCCAAGTCCACCACTCTATCTTCTGGACCCCCTAGCAAGCTAGCTGAACAGGGGCAGAGTGAATAAAGTAGAAAGTCAGGAACGCACACAGTGATTACAATAATATAAATGAAATGGGTCGACGGGGATATGATGGGGGATGTAGACTCTAAGCGATCAGCCTAGTGCAATTATCAATAATACGGAAATAGATCTTGATCAACGACACATGTAAAACCCAGTGGAATTGCTCATTGGCTACAGGAGGGGGATAGAAGGAGGGGAGGGAAAGAACATGAATCTTGTAACCATGGAAAAATATTCTAAACTAACTAAATAAATAAATAGATGAATAAATACATAACTAGATGAACTAAAAAAATAATGTAAATGAAAATGTTAAAACCCAACCAAAGTCCAGTCAGATGCAGTGACTCGTGTTGCTTCCAGAGGGTTGATAATAGTACATGCTTCTTTCTTCTTGTTAAAAGGCTTTGAACTTCAGTTGTAGAATGATACTATAGCATCAGTGTGATTGTTTTTTTATCAGATGGTTATTTTTTTATTTTAAGGGCAGAGTACTATTGGCAGGAGTATTGGGAAGGGAATATAGTGGGGAAAAATAAATGTTTCAAAGAAAAAATATTTTTAAAAGAAAAAAATATCCATAAATTTTAAAAATGGGCCCCGGTGGAGATGTGGGATATGAGCTCATCCTTAAAGAATGGGAAGGATTGAGATGGCCCCTTGACCTTTGACAATCACTCTTAAAAAACCTCTCCAGAGGCCCTTTCCACCTGAATATTTTGAATCTTGGGAAATAAACATTGATAAACATGCACCAGCTTCACTAATAAGCACATGTTCAGTAAGGGGCTAAAAGGGAAAATATACATTAAAAAAAATACCTTGGATCAAGGGCAGCTGGGTGGCTCAGTGGATTAAGAGCCAACGCTAGAGACAGGAGGTCCTAGGTTCAAATCTGACCTCAGACACTTCCTTGCTGAGTGATCCTGGGCAAGTCACCGAACCCCCATTGGCTGGCCCTTACTGCTCTTCTGCCTTAGAACCAATACATAGTAGTATTGATTCTAAGATGGAAAGCAGGATTTAAATAAATAAAATAAAATACCTTAGATCTGAAGCTTGGGAGGAGCCGGTAGTTATACAGATTTGAAAAATAAACACACACACAAATACTGAATCCAAATTTGAAAATATAGTTCATTAATTAGGGGTAACTTTTCAAATTCTTTGAATACTAGAAGTAAAACATAGAAAATTGCAATTTCAGAAATTGTAGATGACCCAGAGAGGCCTATGGTAGATGTAGGTAGGTCATATTATATTTACCAGTGAGGAGTTGTGCGTGAAAAACTCCATAAAAGGCACTGATGATGCGGGGTAATGGAAAGAATGCTGACCTTGTTGTCTAGGGGATCTTAGTTCAAAGTCCAGCTCTGCCTCTGACTCCCTCTAGGACCTTGGGCCATTTATTAAACTTCTCTGGGCCTCAGTTTTCTAATCTGTAAATTAAGTGTTGACTAGATGACCTTCACGGTTCTTCACAGCTTTAAATCAATAATCCTAGGATCGTAGGCACACGTGTGGCTGGAGAAGAAAGTGGGCTGGCAGGAAAAGAAAAGGACAAAAAGAAAAGAAAAGAAAAGAAAAGAAAAAAAAGAGAAAAGCCTGGGTGCTGGCAGCCACGAGAGCCTAAGAGAGGAAGGCCTCCAGCCCATCGGTGGGCTCTTTGTTGCGGGACATATGAAAGGACATAGGCAAAACTACAGAAGAGAAGGGTCATGGATGGATGGGGATCTGCAATGGGGGAAGGAACGCCCAATAGTTATGATATAATTCTTTGATTTTTCTTTTTTGTAGTCTCCAAAGATTTCCTCTTTAACGTGAAGCTTACCTAGGACATCTGAATTGCAATTTGACTTATAACAACTCAGTTTATATCAACTTTTAGGCCTTTATTGACTAAGCGAGTTTAGTCACTGCTATACGTCTCAATGAAATTTTAAAATGGGGGAGAGAACAGCGGAAGCCAAAGAAAATAAAAAATCAGGATCCCACTCAGTGCCTTGATGGTCTATAAATCATCTTCACAAGAAAGATAAGATAAGTCAATTCTCCCTGTTGGAGGGTGCTAAAGCTGCGATTTCCGGATGACGATCCATCTGTAATTGTGTGTATGAATCTTAAAGAATCAATGGAGGCTTAGAGAGGTCAAATGGTCACCCAGCTGGTAAGTGTCAGAGGTGAGATTTCAAACTAAAGTCTTACCTGGCACCAGCTCTCTGCCCCTATCCGCTCTTGTCTCTCTCTCTCTCTCTCTCTCTCTCTCTCTCTTTTTTTTTTTTTCTCAAACCCTTACCTTCCATCTTAGGAATCAATACTTTACTGTGCACTGGTTTCAAGGCAGAAAAGCAGTAAGGGCTAGGCAATGAGGATCAAGTGACTTGCCCAGGGTCACAAAGCTAGGAAGTGTCTGAGGCCAGATTTGAATCCAGGTTCTTCCATCTCTAAGCCTAGCTCTCTAACTACTGAGCCACCTAACCATCATTTCCTCCCACCCCGTTCCCATTACCTCTTGAGAATCCCTATGGAAGAGAATTTAAAATTTAAAAACAAAAATGGTTGTGGGAACATGGAAGGGGGCAAAATATAACACATTAGTACAAAGCTATGTAGATAGAGAGGCAGGGCTAAAGCATCAATCAAGCTAGTCAAATATCTGCTATTTGTCAACCCTTCTGGGGAGACCCATTCTGAACTAGATTATTGCAAGTATGAACAAGGTAGATGAAGAGCTAGGCTAGGCTTACTTTCCCTGTGAATGTCCCTGATTACTTTCCCAGAGGATCAAACTTTGGGGTTTCTGGGGTGTGCTAGAACCTAATTTTTAGAGTGTGAGTATTTATATTTTGGAAATCAGCAAAGGCTACAAATCAATGCTTGATTTATTATTTTGTGGATTGTCTAGTCCTGAGAAAATGATGGAGAAATGTTAAGGAAGCAATTTAAACTTATTTGAATCTTCACTTTCTCTCTTAGTAACAACTCTAGGACAGAAGGGCAAGGTCTAGACAAACAGGAGTTAAGTGACTTGCTCAGGGTCACACAGCTGGCCAGATGTGAACCCAGTCCTCCTGACTCCAAGCCTGGTATTCTATCCACTGTGTCATCTGGCTGCCTGCTACAAAGTAAACTTAAAAGTATTTTGTGGCTCTGGAGAGCCAGTTGTTAAACATTTACCGACATTTAACTGGAAGTTACTACCATTATGATAAGCTATATCAGCTTTAGAATGATGGTAGCTACTCCAGTGTCCTATTAAGATTTATGAAAAGAAATCCTTTGAACAGGGATTGGAGGAACCCTGATTCAAATCCTTTTCTCTCCTGTGTATTCCCTTAAAAACACAAAGAAGAAATTGAGTGAAATAATGAGCCATTATTTTATTATTGATCACTACAATTACCATCTCCTTTTTCATCTGTCTAATGTCTACAGTTCAACCAGAAAACCATGAAGGGGAGGAAGGGACCCTCATCCAGCTTTCCGATTAAATGCAGATGAGAGCATCCATCATGATTCCCAGGAGACGGAGAGATAGCCAGCCAATTCTGTAATACCATAAAGCACTCTGAGGAAGCCCAGGGCATGTATGGCCAACTCATCATTAAAAAGACATTTTCCATTCAAAGAGTCAAATCACTTTTGCTCCAAAACACGAACTCTACTCTGAGCCATCTTCTTAGAGATATACCTATTAGCAACAGGGTTGCAGTGGGGACAGAAGGAAAATAATCACCCAAAGAATAGCAAGGAGAAGGACAATTATCATAAACAAAATTAGTTTGGCTGCCTTGGCTGAGAGCGAGAAATTCAGGGTCTTTTCCTAGTTCCAGGAATCCCTGGGGCAGATGTCACATCCTTTCCTGTGTTTCACTTTCAGAATCAATTAAAAAGCAGCAAAAAACAAAAAATAGCCCATATTACGAACATCTATTTTTTTCAAAACTACTTTAAAATTAATTATGTAAACCCCTGTCACAATAGGACAGTATTTAAAATGAGTCTAATGAATCTAAGTCATTTCCTTTTTTTCCCATTGTCAGGGAATCGTAGAAGTTTTAAAGGACCACAGTTTAACCACTAGTTTAACCCATCCCTTAGCTGAAATTTTCTCTATAATTTCCCTTTCAAATGATCATCCAGCCACTACTTAGAGCTCTCCCAGTGAGGATTTGAATGAATGCAATAGTATTTTAAAGTTTTAAAAATTCTTTATGTACATTATTTCATTCAAGCCTCCCTATAAAAGAAGAGAGTACAAATAATATTATCCCCATTCTTTTTTTTTTTTAACCCTTACCTTCCATCTTGGAGTCAATACTGTGTATTGGCTCCAAGGCAGAAGAGTGGTAAAGGTAGGCAATGGGGGTCAAGTGGCTTGCCCAGAGTCACACAGCTAGGAAGTATTAGAGGCCACATTTGAACTCAGGACCTCCCATCTCTAGGCCTGGCTCTCAATCCACTGAGCCACCCAGCTGCCCCCTATCCCCATTCTTAAGATGAGGAAATTAAGTCTCAGAGATATTAGGGGACCAAGCCAGTCATGAAAGGTAGGGATTTGCATAGTCATCAGCCTCACACTCTCTTTTCCAGAGTCCTCTGGGTCCAGTGGAAAGACAAAAGCCAGGATGACTGGCGATGGTCCAGCATGTAGTGGGTGACCTTGGCATTCTCAATGTCTGACCAAGCTCTAAGCACTCCACAGAGCTCGCTTCAGCTGCCTTCATGGCCACTGAAACAAGCTGTTTTCATCCGCCCATTCCACCTGCTTGGAGTCAACATCAACAATGTTTTCCTGGATCTGCTCCTTTCACTCTGCATCAATTCCTGGAGGTCGTTCCAGTTCACATGGAATTCCTCCAGTTTATTATTCCTTTGAGCACAATAGTATTCTATCACCAACAGATATCACAATTTGTTTAGCCATTCCCCGATTGAAGGGCATCCCCTCATTTTCCAATTTTTTGCAACCACAAAGAGCATGGCTATAAATATTTGTGTACAAGTTTTTTTTTTCCTTATTATCTCTTTGGAGTATAAATCAAGCAGTGCTATGGCTGGATCGAAAGGCAGATAGTGGAAAGAGAGCATTTAGAAAATTAATTCACAAGTATATTGTCGATGATACCACAGCATTAACATTCTCATCCCTTATTACACACATCCTTTATGTACTTTTGCTAAATTTTTCTACAGGTCAAGGGAATTATACCTTATTGTGATGTCATTCCTTTTATTGAAATATCTGATGAATCTAGTGCTGACAGAAAAAAAAATCTGAGAAACCAGTGATGTGCTTTGATCTTATTCCCTGGAATTTCTCCAGGCAATTGAAAAACTTAATTTATAAAAATGAGTTGGGAAAGGAAAGCTTAAGAGTCATTCTAGTCAATGTATATTTCAACGTGTCAAAAGGAACTTGATTTCACTGGAGCGGGGCATCTTCATCACCATGAAGCACTACCACCTGTCTCCCTCCTCGTCGGTGACTTTGCTGATGATCTTCAGTAGTTACCACAGCCCCAGATTCATCATCCAAGGGCCAGCTTTCTGGTAGGGAGGCTCTCTTCACTTGGTTAAGCCTATCCTTGGATGAGACAGCTAGAATTTCATCAGACCTAGACGTGAAGGCTTCTCAGCTCAGTGAACCCAGGCAGAGCTCAGTCCTTTATGGACAGGACCACTGCCATCCCCTAATGAGGTATTAGAGCAGGACTTTTGAAAGTCTCATTTTCTAAATGGGCAAAGTATGGGGAATGATGGGTTTGCTTGATCAGAACAAGCGTTCCTCCTGGGAGATGAACTACAGGAATGAATCTGAATCTGAGAGGCACCTGAGCACACCCCACAGGCAAAGTTTCTTCTAAGTGCAAAGATGTTTCATTCTTCCCATGAATGGAAACACATGTTATTGAAATCAACTTCTCCCCTGCGTGGAATAACAGCTCCATCCCAGCTGAAGGATGTGCGAGTCACTGTTGGATATAGCCTCACAATAGCATGCCAACCCCCCAAGTGCTAGGCAAGAGCCCCTGTTATATTTTCCAAGCTTTCAGTCCTGTCTCCAGGAAGGGAGCTTGGCTGTTTGCTTTCTGTTTCTTCCCCCTGTTTTCTGCACTCATCCATAGCAACTGCTCTGAGGCCAAAGGGGCTCACCAGTTTCCACCGCCTCCATCTTTTGAGGTATTGGGAAGAAGAAATGCACCCTCCTGCTGAGATTTAATCCAACAGTCATGGGACATGGTCACACGGAGCAAAAGACTCCTGTCTTCCTAGGAGCTGTGGGACAAGGAATGGGGCTGCCTCTTTTCTAGGGATGGCCATGATAATGGAAATGAGCCTTTCCTGTTGGGTTGATTGCTTCTACATGCTAAAACAGGCTCAAAGGCCGACTTCAGGAAATCCAGCATCGAATGCTGACAGAGTCCTATGTAAAGAAGACTGGTCAGCCTTTAGTTTTCTGAAGCATCCCTTGTCCCTGAAGATGGTGAAAACAAGTATGTAGGACTCAAGGCTGAAATGGAGAAGGGCTGACGGGCCTTCAAACTATGGAAATTTTCACCAAAACAATAATGAGCTATTTTATTATATTAATTTGGTATATATTATTATATTAATGTAGCATTTATTTTATTATATATTATATTAATGTCATATTTGTTTATTATATATTAATAGTGTTTCTTTTATTAAATTATTGTATTAATTCTATATTTATTTTCTTGTATATCATATGAATGTCATTTATTTTACTATATATTATATTAATGTATTTATTTTATGTTGTGTTAATGTCATATTTATTTTACTGTACACTACTATATTAATGTCATATTTTATTATTTATCATATTAATGTAGCATTTGTTTTATTATATGATTATATTAACATAGTATTTATTTTATTATATACTACTATATTCAT